>NC_058413.1:48233341-48581793 GCF_002201575.2 Neomonachus schauinslandi
TGGGCGAAGCGGCGGAGTGCGCGGGGCCGCGGCGGGCGTGCGCGCGCGTGGAGGCGGGAGAGGCCCGCCCGCACCGCCGGGCGCCACTGGAGGGGCTCGGTCCCGCGCCGAGGGGCCCGAGCGCTGCGTGGCGGCGGCCGCGGCCCGCCCCCTCCCCCCCCCCCTGGCAGAGACCCCACCCCCGGCCGGCGCCGGCGTTCCGAACGCCCCCGCCCCCGCTCCTTCCCCGAAGCCCCGGGGGCTCCCACGCCGCACACGTGACCGCGCCCGCGCCCGCGCCCACCCTGGGCTAAGGCCGCGGCCGCTGGGCGGGTCCCCAGACCTCCGAGCCTCAGTTTCTTTCTCTGTGAAGCGGGGATATTTCTAACTCTTACCTGCCTGCCTGCCTGGCTTACCTATCTCCACCAAGGGATGGGAACCGCTGCTTAGATGCGGAGTGGGAGGAGCAGTGGGGGGTGGGATCCTTCGGTGCGGGGAAAGAGCTGAGGCCTGAAAAGAACCGAAGAGGTCTGGGGGAACCTGCAGATCCGAAGCGTGGAGGCTGGCCTTCCCCTCTCTGCTCCTTCCACTCCCCCACCCCCCGTCCTCACAGGCCCCAGGGGAACCTTTGTTTTTTAGTAAGGGAGCTGCTTTCTCAAAGCCCTGGGTCTTTCCCCTCTAAGCTGTAGCAGTCAAGAGAAGAATAACATATGCTGTGTATTGCATTCCCAGCCCTTATAAATTTATATTATTTAAGCTCCACAACAGCCTTGAGAGGCAAGTATTTTATTCCTATTTCCAGAGAATAAAGCCTCAGTAATGCTAAGATGCCCAAGAACATAAAGCTACAAAGCGATGGAGCTGAAATGGAACCAGGGTCTCCGTCTTCCAAAGCTCTTTCTAGGGGCCACACTTAAAAGGAGGCAAAAACTTCTTTTAAAAGGTCATCTTAAAAGTCTCTGGGTGCTGAGGTCTTGGCTGTGACTCACACCAACTCTAAAGCCAGCCATGGCATGGTGAGGTGAAGGACAGTGAATCCCCAGCTGGGGAGGAGAGAGGTGATTGGGCAGGGGCCTTCGGAGGGGCACAGTCTCCACACTCCATGTGGGTGTCCTCACGTGCACCCTGGATTCAGCAGCGCGCACACCCTGCAACCGTGCAGGTCCATGTGGTGCAAAATAGGCCATCAGGACTGCATGACTGGGTGGGAGGGAGTGTGAGAAGAACCAGCTGGGCTGAGAGAGGGCCCCATCCTGCTGCCCTAGGTCCACAGCCAGGACTCCCCACCGCAGGACTCTCCCAGCCTTTCTGCCTGGCCTGGCCTTCCCCATTAACTATTAAAAACAATATCCAAAATGTTTGGAGCATTTGCTGAGCTCCAAGTGCTCTCTACACTGTAACTCATTTCATCCTCACAACCACCCTAGGAGGTGGATGCTATTATCATACCCGTTTCACAGCAGAAGAAACTGAGGCACAGAGAAGGCAAAGATCTTGCCCGATGTCATAGAGCTGTTCAGTGGTGAAGCTGAGATTCCCACACAGCAGTCTGGGCCCACAGCCCTTGCCCTTAGCCTCCTTCCGGCCTAGCACGGTTCGTGCCACATGCCACACACCCGGTCTCTTTCTTCAGGTTTCTGGAGTGCAGGACAGGACAGATCCATCTCTGTCTGGCACAGCATCAACAGTCTCTGAAGGCTGTGACCTCTGATTATCAACCTCCAAGAGCTATCACTGTCACAGCGGACAGAGGGCAGACAAAAGAAATCACCCCAGAGTGAGGTGCAGGGGGCAGAAAGCAGGGCTGTTTTCTTGCCTGCTGGGACACTTGGCACGGGCCTCGGTTCCACCCATCGGGTTCCCAGGAAGGTCAGCAGAAAGGGACTGGCCCCTGCTTTGGAGGCCAAAGCACTACCCTGAGGGCCTCTGTCCTCTAGGACCAGAGGACAGAGCCCTGCGTCCCTGCCTAGCAACAAGAGGCTGGTCCCACCCTCCAGGCCACCCTTTCCCAAACTGCAACCCGCAGCTACCACTTCAGTGATGACTGACTAGGGCCTGGAAGACTACCCCTTCAAGGATGTGAATGCTTTCCCCATTTATTCCCAAATTATCTGACACCTTAAAGCAATCAGAATCAAGTTGGAAGGTCTCAGGAGCCTAAAGTAATTGAATCTATTAAATAGATACTTTAGGTTCTGTCCTGAGAGAGCAAAATCTGGAGGCAGAGTGAGGTGCAGAAATAAGACAGCTCCCCATGTCTCTTCCTGCAGAGGCTGTGCGCCTGCCCATGGCATGTGTGGGAGCCAGTGGGACTGCGTGCCATGTACCCACGAGTGTGCACGAGCGTGTGTGTATAAGGTGTCCTTGCAGCTGGTCTGCACAAGAACATTTGTTGGCCGGCATGGGGAGGATCTCAGTATGTGCTTCTGTGGTTCTAAGGGGTGTGCAAGTGTTCACACTCAACTCAGAACTGGCAATGGGTTTTCCTGCTCAAATAGTTTCCCTGGGGGCGCCTGGGTGGCTCAGTCATTAAGCGTCTGCCTTCGGCTCGGGTCATGATCCCAGGGTCCTGGGATCGAGCCCCGCATCGGGCTCCCTGCTCAGAGGGAAGCCTGCTTCTCCCTCTCCCACTCCCCCTGCTTGTGTTCCCTCTCTCGCTGTCTCTCTCTGTGCCAAATAAATAAATCTTAAAAAAAAAAAAAAATAGCTTCCCTAGTTGACATTTTAAGTGTATGCCCTTGGCTTCCATTGAAAAGCCACTCCAGAAAGCCACATGAGGTAGATTGTACTAGGCCATGGTTAGAACACAACTGTGCTATAGGGTGACCCTTGAGAAAGGGCCTAGGCTTTTCAGATTTAGCCTGCAGAACCAGGTGATCGCTCCCAAAATGCCGCCACATAGCAAACCCAATGCCTGCCTCACCACCTGCCCAAATCCTGCAAGGGTGGATTTAAATTCTCCTTGTTGCCTTTTAGGCATTTTCAAACATGGCCACGGTTTGTGAGGGGAGTGCAAGAGTTTAGGGCGAAGGAGACTCTCCCATCTGCTACCCCAGCTGGAAGACCCCAGTGCAAGCTCCTCTCAGCGAGACTAGTTCACCCAAGGAAGAAGGTTCGCACCTTCTTTCGGCACCTTGCCACTTCATGTGGAATTTTAAATTTTCAGTTTCTAATTTAACAGTTGTATTGAGTGTGGCCAACCTCTAATCAATTTTGGAAGCAACAGGATCTGAATAATAAGTGAATATCTATCCAGACCGGGCACCCAGTCCCAAGGTGCCCCACCTCGGAGCTTGGTGTTGCCTCCCTTCGGGCTGAGGAAGGCGATGGACTTGACCCGCCCGGGCTCGCAGGTCCGTGCAGGGCTCTGGCAGACGTCAGGCCCGGTTCTGCTCCCAGGGAGCTTTCAGTTGGCGGGAGAGACGCAGAGAAGCCAGGGGCTAGGGTTACAACACAGGTGTACCAAGTGCTGGGGGCACAGAGGAGGGGTGGCCAGTGGTAGTGGGGCGAGGGAAGTCGGGGTAGGACAAATCTGCCCTGAGAGTGATGAATTGGTCCTTGAAGGATGAGTAGGATTTTGATAGACTGGTAAGAAAGGAAGTGGGGAGCTTTCCAGTTACTGAGATTCTACAACTGGCCCAGTGCTGAGCTGGGCTCTTTCACCAAAGGGCATTCTAGACACAGAAGATGACGTGAGCAAAGCCACGGGGATATGAGAACATGTGACCAATGCAGTTGATAATCAAAATGCAAACCCATGTGGTAGCACGGAGGTGAGTGGTTCCATGCGGCAGGAGAAGGGCCTAGAAAGTTAAGGTAGGGCTAGATCACATGGCACCCTGAACACCAGGCTGAAGAGTTTGAATTTTATCCTATAACCAACAGGGCACCACTAAAGGGTTTTAAGCCAAGAGTAACCTGCCCAGGTGTACTTTTAGAAAGATATAATTGGGAGCAAAATGGAGGACAGAGGGAGACAAGGCCAGACGTATCGACAACTGCTAGCTGGGTAATGGCAAAGTCCAGGACAGGGATGAGCAGACCCTGCACCAGAGCTCAGTGCCTTTTCAAAGCTGTTGAGCAGACATGATGGCAAAATGGTAGCATATGTGTGGCGGCCAGATAGTGCCCTCCAAAATTTCCACTTAAATAACTGCAGAATATACAAAGACCGCCGCCCCATTTCTACCTGACTCAAGGGAGATAAATAGGCTTACTGATGTATTTGAAAAAATGTAGGGTAAGCACTGGCAGAACTAAAAGCAATATGCTTATTTTCCAAATAACTGCAGGAGATAATAGCAAATTAAAATCTCCACCACCACCACCACCACAAGCACAGTCTAAAGAAAACATAAAATTGGGATAAAGCCAAATGAAATAGTGACAGAGTGAGTGTAAGTGGGGGGCCTGTGGATGGGATCACACACGACCATCACTGGTTGAGTGCATGCTCTGGGCCAGGCACTCATCCCCAGGTTTCATAGAAAGCAAATATGGGCAAGAGGATGACGAAATGCAACTCTCTGGTCTAGGCGCCGAGTGAATAAATAACGCGTTGCCGAGGGCGGTGGGATAAGCCCGACCAAACAGGACCTGGAAGAGACGGGGAGGACCCGGGTCTGTACCGTTAGCCGACGCCTACCTCTAAATTGTTAGAGGCTTAAGGGGAATTTGAGAGAGAGCCTCAGGGTCCACTGGACCCTCGTGGGAGCAGGGAAGGTACATGGCCTTTGCCTCAAATCCAGAGAGGTGGGCTTGAGGGAGAACCCCCTAGGATGGTCCTGAGGTCCACGGGTGGGCACAGGCAGTGGATCCAGGCCTGCCAACCCGAAGAGCAGGGGCGGGTGGCTGCCCTGCTGGCTGAGAGGGCTCTGCTGCTTCGGGGTCAGGTCTGTGCCCTTTTCCTGTGGACCAGTGTGGGTCCCAGCATGAGGGCCAGATGCTGTTATCTTAGATCTCAGCCGAGAGGGCCCCAACGTGGGAGGAGGTGACAGTGGGGAGGGGATGAGCCCAGGCTTCCCAGGGCCTGAGAAAGGAACCAGAGTGTCCTGTGGAGCTATGGGGAGCGAGGATCACCCGCATCAAGGGAGCTGAGCTTCTGGAGACAGCCTAAGCGACGGAGTGGTGTCCAAGAACCCCAAAAATCACCCAGAGGAGGGGGGCGGAAAGAATTTTCCTGCTCCTCTCCTCTCTTCTTCCCCTCCCTCCCTTCCCTCTGGACCCTGGAAAGGGTCAGAACTGCAAGCTGGACCCTCTCCGGCAGGCAGCTGGCTCACAGAACACCGTGATGGGCAAGAAGAGTTGGTGTAAACCTGAAATTCAAAGATTTTTTTTTATTACAATAGACAGGACATACGAATTACTGACAGGACAACCTTTGGTTACCTGGAAATGACCAGAGAAGTCATGGGACTTACCCTCAATTTCATCTAGGTTTCGGGGCGGGGGGGCGGGGAGCAGCCCCAGAGAATAAAATTAAAGAGACCGTGGGAGACAAAAATAAAATTTGCTTTATGATTACATCTCATGAGTCATGCCTATTCAACCTAACTGTTACACATGGCTCCGCTCACTGAACCCTCACAACACCACTATGAGGTAGGTACTATTATCATCCCCATTTTACAGGTGAAGAAATGGGCGGTTACATAACCTGCTCGAAGTCACACAGGTAATAAGTGGGAGAGTTCAAATTCCAGCTCAGGCACCAGAGAGTTCTAGAGCTACAGGCTTCACTGCAATCCTGTAGAGAAAACCAGACGATGAGAGCCTTAGCCCTTTGACTCATTAATTCCCATTCTAGAAACCTGACCAAGGGAAACATGCAATGGTGTCAAAAGTTTACGAACAGAGATCGTCGGCACCACTTTGTTTCTAACGGGAGAAATCGGCAGGAGTAGGGGGTACGAAATGCCTATCATTTGGGACTTGGTTTTAAGTGAAGCATTCTGTGTTCACAGACTAGATCATTAGGCATCCTTTACAGGGAGGTTTTAACGACGGGGGGGGGAGCAGGTTTACGAGATGGGATACGATACCGCCGGAGGTAACGTGCTCTGAGGAAGCCCCGCGTGCGTGGGCTCATAAAAAGCTGCCTGGGGGGGGAGAGAGACACAGTCGAGTGCCATCAGCTAGGCCACCCAAGGACCCCATCCTCTCTGTGTGGCTCCTCGTTCCAGGTGCTGGCTTCCTCACAACTCTGGTTTTCCGCTCCTGTGAGGGCCTAGTAACCCCTAAAGAGCCCGGGCAACAGCCCTGGGCCCCCGTGGGTGGGAGAGGGACAGTAAATACCGTCCATGCACAGTGGATTTCTTAAGTAAATAAATAAATATTCTGGAAGCTGTGCAATTGAAATCTCCTTAGTCACCTAGTGGAGCATGATCTATCACCAAGACGACCCCCAGGTGGCCGCACTGTAATGTGTGCGGGCATTGGAAACGCCTGCAATTTGGGGCCAGGTTATTTATCTTGGAGGGGCACAGGGGATGTGGGGGAAGGATGCTGAATCTCAATACCTGCCCCGTGCCCCCTTCGCCGGCTCCACTCTGAGAATCGGCTGAGTTTCGTGCTCTGAGGGCCGGGGCTGGGGGCGGGGAGGCCGGGCACTCAGTGGCCCAGTCCAGGACAGGCTGTCACTCCCAGACAAATGTCCCCCCGCCACCACCCACTTCCTGACAGGGCTTCTAGGCCCTGCTCTCCAGGGAGCAGGGGCTGAGGTTATAAACACAAAAAGGCTTCTGAGAAGGAGCCGCCAGGCCCCTGTGCTCAGCCTGCGGGAGGGGTCTGTTTTACCAGCATTATTGGATTTGCAGATAAGCAACAAGGAATTAAGCTGATCAGGAAGAGAGGGACAGAGCTGTCATTTGTTCAGAATGCAGGATTTATCTAGCAGAGCCCTCTCCTTTGTCAAACAAAGAGCCAGTGCCTTCATATCCTCTAGCAAAGAACATTTTATTTTGTAACCTTTCAGAAAAGCCTATGAGTGTGCGTTTTTGACCTGTTATTCTTCTTCACCTAAGAAAACCTTGGTTATTTAAAATGTGAAATGCATTTTAAACAATCCTACTCTGAATTCATAAAACCATCTCTCTAGCAAGAGGAATCAGACCCTGAAATGCAATTTAAACTATTGCAAAGTTTATTACTCCCAATATACCAATATTTCGCTCCATGGCCTTCCCTCTTGCCGAGGATAGTTCATAAATACCAGACTAGCCCCACCAGGTTACTGAGGACGCAGAGTCCTGAAAGGCAGTGCTATGGGTCTGAAGTCAATAGTTTTGCCTCTCTGGCTCAGGTTTCCTATCTCTGAAATGGGAATAAAAGTTCCAACACCTACAACAGTAGTGAGTATAGAAGAAAGAACACCAGACCCAGGTTCCAGGGCTGGCTCTGTCACTAATGTGACCTTGAGTGAGCCTGTAGCCTCTCTGTGCCTCATGGAAATCAGGGGGTGGAACCATCTTGAAGGCTACCTCCCCCAGCACTAAATTTCTCTGATATGTTGACCTTACAGCCCGAGACAAAAGACAGTTATGGCTTGCTCAACTCTGAAATAAGGATAAAAGTCTTGTATTTTATAGAAGAAATACACAAGAGTGAAAACACACTAGGTGTGTCCTCCCTGTGCTGCCAACTCACTGGGTGGCCAGGGACCACCGGCCCACACTTGCCTCAGTTTCCTCATCCGTGAAGTGGGGACAACGCACGTCTTGCCTACCGCGCAGGGTGTGAGCGGCTGAACGGAGAGAAGGAGTGTGACCGCTGTGCGGGAAGTCGGAAGCGCCACGGAGAGGTGACAGGATGGCAGTGAGAGCTCCCACCTAGCGAGCTCGCGCCCGGGCCGGCGCTGTGCCAAGCGGGGCTGCCTTCCCTCCCTGCTCACGGCACCCCGAGGAGCCAGCATACAGGGGGAGGCAGAAGTGCTCCGGCTCTCACAACAGCCGGGATTTACTCGGTCCCGACGAAACACTATGCCTCAGAGCCCCTGGCTCGGCTGAGGAGGAGGACAGAAGTCCCAGGGGCGGCTGCCCGGCCTGGGCTCTAGGAGGGAGGAGAGGGCCGCCCACCCCTCCTCATCGCCCAGCTCTGGCACAGGGAGGAGGCCCTGTGGAGCCCCTTCCAGGCTTCCTTGGATGAGCGAAGGGCCGGGCGGCCAGTGGGCCTGGGCGGGGCAACGTCCACTTCTGCCTTCCTCCAACCCCGGGCTGTTTCGGACCTCTCTGCATCTCCCCCCAATTCCCGGCCCCCCTCACAGCCCACCTTCCTACGCGTCTCCTCTGCAGGCACCACCCTCCCCACTGCCACGGAGCCTGCGCCCGCCCTCCTAACCCTAACACCTTGAGGCTGGCAGGGAAGGGCGCCTTGGGGACAGGGGTTCCGCTCAGCAGGACAAGGCCCTGGATTCTGACCTGGTCATCGTCGGCCAGTTGGCCCTGTCCTGGCCCTCACACTCATCAGGACTTCTGGGGTCTCCCTGGGCAAGCCGGACCCACCCTTCGAATAGACTTCGGAGGTCTCCATTCTGCAGGGGGTGGGACCCTAGGAGGTGCCCAGTCACTCACCTGCTCTGCCCCAGCCTCCTGACCACCTGCTCCCAAATCCCCCAGGTCTCTGTAATGTGTCCTAGCTCCCCATACTCACATCGCAGCCCGTCTGGTTTTCGTGAGCTATCCGTACCCATTCCCCTGGCTCCGCCAACTTGTTCTCAGCTTTGCCCCACCCCACCCCTCGGCTGTGATACACTGCGGGATCCTCCCTGGCCCCCCACCAGGACAGGCAACCAGACACTTTTGGATGTTGCTGGCCACACCCTCCCTTGCACTGAAGATGCCGCTAAGGTCTGGATGTTGGGAAACTGAGATCTATCTAGGTGTCAGTCCCCGGCCTCCCATGTGACAGCAGACAAGTCCCAGTTTTCTTGGCCTCGACGTATCAATTTATAAGATGGGGGGGTTGATGTCTAGGGCCCCCAAGATCACTAGAGTTCCATTATCTAGAGCCTCATCAGATAATTTACATGAAAAGGACATGCATTTCTCACCTCCTACCCCAACTGCCTTTGGAGAGCAGAGTAGAGAACACTCAGATCAGGCTCACCTTGCTCTCATATCCCCCAGGCAAAAGGTATGATGAGCAGAGACCTGTCCCTTACCCAGTCACACACCCGGCAGACAGACAGAAGGTGCAGAATGCACCCTAGCAAGGGAGTCTGAATTCCTTCCCTCCCTCCCCATGAAAAAGAGTAGACGTGATGTGCACACAAGAACAACCCAATGGAAAAGTGAACAGACAAGTCCCAGAGAAACTCCAAACAGCCACAAACATGTGGGAAAACGGGTAGCTTGATATCTCCCCCATCCTGGTATCCAATCCCTCACCCGGTCCCATTGATATTCAGTGCTAAGTATCTCTTTAATTGGTCCCCTTCTCTGCACCTCCAAGGCTACCACCATGGCCCCAACTGCTCCACCTGTGGCATGGAACAGCTGTGGTGCTTCAGAGCGGACTCTGGAGCCAGATCTGCTGGTTCCAAGCCAGGCTGTGCCACGAACCACCTGTGTGCCCGGGGCCTGGAGGGTTAATATACACGAGCCACTGCAAGCAGCGCCTGGGACACAAGAAGGAGATGGATGACTTAGCTGTCACATAATGCTGTGCACCCCTTTCCCTCTGGCCGCCTGCAGTCTCTTCTCACATGGCGGCAAGAATGATCTCTTCACCGTTCAGATCTGCCTTTGCACCTGCTGCTTCCAATCCTTCCCTGACTTCCCTTGCTTACAGACCAAACATTTTAAAGTGTCTACGAAGCCAGTCACGTTGCTCTCCATACTGGTCTGCTTTTAGACAAGCCCGGCTCACACCCTCTCTAGCTCTGTGGGCGCCATCTCCTTGGTCTGGAATCTACCAGTCCCAGTCCCAGGCCCTGTTGCCCAACCCAAGGCTGTGGTTCCGTGCGGATGGAATGGGCCCAACTACCTGTATTTTTAGAAAGTTCCTGAGGGCAACACTGATGAAGAGTCATTGGTCTACTATATTAGAAAGGAAGAGTCATAGTTTATATTATTGTAAGTGATACACTGTACGGGAGATCCTGAGAAGACATAAGGGAATCAACGAGAAAACCTCTAGAATCAGAAAGTTCGATAGTTGCCAGATAAAAAGATAAAAAGAAAATAGCCAATCACATTTCTGTTATTATTACAAAATAATAATGTTTTCCAGAATGAAAATGAAGAAGATATTTCATTTACAATGGCAAGACTATGTGTGAAATGCTTTAAAATAATATTAATGAGACTTATTTGTGATTCATATGAAGGAAATGATAAAATACTTGAGAGTTAGAAAAAGAACATAAGTGGAGATTCCTAGTATATTCCTGTGTGATAAAAAGACTATTTTAAAGAGAGTAATTCTTCCGAGATTACATTTCATTTATTTTTTTTTTAAGATTTTTTATTTTATTTATTTGAGAGAGAGAGAGAATGAGAGAGAGAGAGAAAGCATGAGAGAGGGGAGGGTCAGAGGGAGAAGCAGACTCCCCGCCCAGCAGGGAGCCCGATGCGGGACTCGATCCCGGGACTCCAGGATCATGACCTGAGCCGAAGGCAGTCGCTTAACCAACTGAGCCACCCAGGCGCCCCTCGAGATTACATTTCATTTAGTTCGAAGCAAAATACCACGGGGTCTGAAGCTTGATAAAGTGCAGGGATTTCATAAGGTTCCCTCAGATGATGATCTAAAGAAAAGAGGTGAGCAAGCCAGTTTGTGAACATGGGCTCTGTGAGAAGGAAGCGGAAGGGACCACCCTGACTTGCTCATGTCAGTCACCAGGGTTCCTGAATTTTGTCTCAGGGTGGTTGGGTCAGTGCCTGGGTCCTTGCTGGCAGGTGGGAATGCAGCGGGGCACAGCCGTGCCCGTTCAGAGCACATGTGAGCCGGGCCCGCTCCCCGGATTGCCCCCTACACGCGAAGCTGCTCAAGGGGTCCTAGTCTCAGGGAAAGCCATGGTCCTGGGACAGCAGAACTGGGGACAGCGGTGAGGGAGTGGGGAGTTGGGAAGCTGGTGACACTACTTCCTTATTTGCCTCTTTCCCCTGCCCCCTCCTCCCCATCAACGGGCCTCTCTTCCGTTTTCAGAGCCTGGCGTTAAGAGACTGCTGACAATACCCACGATTAGGGCAGCCTGGGATAAACTATTCACTGCCCTTAATTCCTCTAGATAATCCAGGTAAAAATATTCTGGAAGAAAAAAACAAAAGTAGGTAAGAAAAAAAAAGAAAATTCTGATAATGATGGTTAATGAGAGGAGGACCAGTCCCACCAGATAGCAAAATATATTGTAAAGCTACCACAACTAAAACTGTGTGGTGATGGGCGTGAATCACACAGGAAACATCGAGGGAAGAACATAAGCGACCCAGAAATTCACCCCATTGTCCACAAGGACCGAATTTAAATGTCAGGTACCAAAAAAGAATACGAAATAAGAAAATGAGAATGCGAAATTGTGATCACAAAGGTGTGGAGGGTGCACGCAGTGATCCCGAGAGGAGGAGGCCGCTGCAGAGCTAGGAGCCCGTGGGGCTGATATGCAATAATTGTTGTTACCCAAGCAGGCAGCTTACAGAGGCGAAGAGCAAAGAAGAGAGAGAGCAATGAGCAAAGCAGAAGGACTCTGGGCACAAGGCTGGGGTCTGAATTCTAGTCACAGCCTTCCCCCGGGGCCCAGGCTTTCCCCTCTCAGGGCCTCAGGCCAACATTACAAAGATAAAGGATTGACACAGATGACCTCTACTGGGCCTTCCAGCTCAGCCATTCTGGGACCTGACCATTTTTGGTTTCTGCCTCAGGACGGGATGGGAGAACAGAAAGACATTCAGTCTTTCCCTGCCCCCCGAACCTCTCATGTCTGTGCTGTCGGCCTCCGGTAATGGCTCCTGCAGGGACAAGGCTGTCCTGCTGGGTGCCAGACGAGACCTCGGCCCCATGCCTGTGCACACTGCCTGCCACTTGCCTCTGTCAGGACCCCCTGTGTGAGGGAGGAGAACCGCTGAGCATCCCCGGCACACCCATGGGACCCAGGGACCTCAGGGCAGCTTCCTACTGGGCCTTCCCTCGTCAGCCAGCGCTGGGATGACATGATCCATCAGGCACAGACGGAACCAGCCAGAGCACTAACCACAGCTACGCCCTGGGCCGTGTCTGTCAAACCCCAAGCTGGCCTCTGGGGTCGCAGAAACTCCCCACATCGGTAGGATTCGGAGGTGCACAGAGGTGTCAGCAGCTACAGAAACCACTCGACCCTGCTCTGGACACCTGCGGAGGTGTTTACCGAGCAACAACTCTCTGTGCTGAGCACGCTCCCGTGTTCTTTTCAGCCACACCATACTGAGTATCTCCATCTTCCAGAACAGGAGACCGAGCCTCAGCGATGTTAAACTGAAGCCACAAGGTAGCACCGGGATCGGACAGGTTGTGTGAATGTCAAGTCCATAGTTCTGCTGCACCCAGCCATGTCTTAACCCTGTCTGGTCGCCATTTGGGGGTCCTGGGGCACCGACCATGTCTCCTCTGTCCGTGGCCACCTGCCCCAGCCCCACTCAAGCCGGCCCCATGAACAGCAGGCCAGGAATGAGAGGGAAAGCCGACCTGCTGCCTGCCCGAAGCCTGGAGGATGTAGGTGGGCCCAGGGGAGCTCCCTGCTACCCCACGACAGGCATGCTTTACCTTCAACCTGATGCCCTCCATCTGGGCTTGCCCTCTGCGCACAGGAGCCCTGGGCAAATGCAGCCGTTGGGCTGGAATGTGGATCCCCTGCCCAGCTTCCGCCAATTCCCCTCCAAGAGGCTGGGCCCTCCTGTCTGCACCACAGACTGAGCCTGTGCCCTACCCTCCCCCAGCACAGAAACTCTAAGATCCCCTTGGTTTTACAAACTGCCCTCCTGCTCCATCCTGCCCAGAATACCCTTGAAGGTCCATATCTGTCTCTTTGTTCTCAAGTTTTCGGAGTCCTTTGACCCTGTGACGTCAGTGTGCTCTGCTAGCTCCCACTGCCCACCGGCCACGTGTGCTTGGACCCTCTACCCTCGTCTGGTCTGTCTGTTCTGAGGTCAGAGGGTGCCCTGTAGCCCTGCCTGCAGCAGCCGTGGCATCCAGACTTCAGCACTGGGTATTGTGCCTCTGAACCTCACTACCTCTGTCCTGAGTCCCGGATTGCACTGATGTCCCCTCTCTGCACTATCTGCAGGCCACGGTCTCGGACCCTGACTCAAGGCAATGTTCCCTAAGGCCCTCCTTGTTCCAAACTCCCCATGCTTGGGCCTCAGCCAAGACACAGGGGCCCAGACCTCAATACACACTCCTGGTCTTCCCCAGCTGGCTGTTGGTCAAACCCTGGTTTGACAGGCAGTGGGCAAACTCTGGTGCAGCTTCCCTAAGGATCTTCAGGACCGAGACAACAGCTAGGTGTACTACAAAGCCTCCAGTCTGGTTTCGCCCCATGTCCACACGCACAAGCACAACACGGTAGTCTGTGTACCCAGTAGGCCACAGCTGGCCAGGTGGCTGTGTTGTCCCCCAGCAGAGCGTGCTGGGTCAGGGACGAGCATGGGGCCAACGGGGTTCCCTTGCCCCTTCATTTCAGCCCTCTCCCCAGGTCGAGTGCTTCTGCTTCCAAAGCACACTCAGGATCAGAGCATTTGGGACAGTGGCCCTGGGGTGCATGCTGGCCTACTGCTGGGGGCTGTGCTCTAAGCCTAGAGAACCAAACTCTCTGTTTCCTGGCCCCGGTCCGGGCTTTGGCTCAGAGCTGACCCCACCATGATCCCTGCAGGGCAAATGATGCCCACCAGGTTCTCGCAGGCCCTCAGACTATGCCCGGCGTCACCAGTCATTACAGTAATACATGCCGAAAACAACCTGGCAGCACCCCCCCTGCCTAATACAGCAATGGGGAAAGCCCAAAGCCAACAATACAGCTCCACATAAAGAAAACAATGAACCTTCATACTGGAGGGCTGGAGGGACAGCCATCCATAATTGGTGTCATGGTAGACAGGTTCAGTGCTTCTGAAGAACTCCCCAGGAACGTGACAAGAGCTACAAAATTGCTCATGCCCTATGACTTCGTAATTCCACTTGGGGAATGTTTCCCAGTCAAATACTAAGAAAGTAATTTGTACAGAGATATTCATAGCAGTGATATTTATAATAGCGAGGAACTGGAAGGAGCCCAAAGGTTCAGCACTTGGGGACTGACGCAGCGAACTGGGTCAAGCGGGCACCTCAGCAGCTCCACGGCCAGGAGGCAGGGAAAGGAGCGGCGTCAGGTGGAGGGGAGGCGCGCCCGGTGGGACAGGATGGGAAAGGAACGGGCTCAGACCAACTCAGACTCCGGCTGCACCAGGCAGTCACTTCATGTCAATTCAGTGAAGTCACGAGCCTTCGTGTTAATGATGAGCGCTTTCAGGGTCATTTTAAATTAAGTGGATTCTTTTTTTTAAAAAATACATCAAAAACGTTAAAAAGCAACTCCATCAACCAAACGCCACAACTCTCCTTGGCACGCCTGCCTTCCAAGCAGTGCACTCTCTTGAGCCCTGTTCTTCCTTGTGATGTCTGCACAGCCTGAGCCAGGCTCCCCCGTGGGGCTGGATGGGGCAGTGCAGGGGTTGGGGTGGCCCCGGGTGCCACGTGCCTGCTGAACCCCAGATGCTGGGGTGCAAGGACCCTTCCTCCTGAGGCTCCTGGGCCTGCATCCCTCTCCTTCCTAAGTCTCTCTCCCTCACAGGCCCACCCGGTTCACCATTCTTTTGCCTCTCGCGGCCTAGGAAGAGGTTACTGAAGAGCACATTGGGTCTTCCCCTTGCGTGAGATTCTGGACAGTCAGAACATCCGTAAGGGGCAAAGCAGGGGGGCCTAATGGCGGTACTGCAGGCAGAGGCCCGGCCTTCCACACGCTTCCCATAAGACGGGCCCAGGGTAGGCGTCCCCCTACCGCAATGGTTTTCTCACCCAGCCCCGGCTGTCTATCAAAATCACCAGGAGGCTTTAAAAATAGACATTCCTGGGCCCCATCCCAGACTCTTTGGTGGTAGGGCCTGGGAATGTGTATTTTTAAAAACCCTCTCAGAGGTTCACATGAAGCAAATCACTTTTCTAGAGACTTTGATGCCTAAGAAAGAAGACAGGCGCCTGCATTCCTGGATTCCTGAGTTCAGAGGGTTTTTAATTTGGGCCAATGAAGTCAGTAGTCCTGGCAGAGACCACAGCCCCTCATTGTGCAAACACACACACACACACACACACACACACACACACACACACACACTGCTCAAAGGAAGACCCCAGCCCGGTGGCCTAGGACATCGGGGAGGGTCCGCCACAGGCCCCTAAACACACCGGGGCTTCCTCATTCCCCAAAGGCCCAGAGCCAGGCTCTGCCTCTGCCCAAGCTCTTGTGTTTCCCTGACACCGGTGGCCTCCCAGCTCTCCGGGGTCCCCCACTGCCTGCTGCAGGGGCACCTGCTGCAGGTGCTCCTGGTCCGTGCCCGCGTCCCTGGGGGGGGGCATTGGGGGCCTGTGGCCCCGCCTGCCCGGGCCATACTTACGGAGTCATTTTATAAAGCTGCGTCCTCCTCTCAAACAGCGACCCTCCCCAGGCCCAGGGCCACACCCCGGCCACGGGCATGGCCTGGACAGACTCGGTCTCACCGCCCCCTGTCTCCACGACACTCTTCAGCTCCACATTGGTGCTTGAGTCCCCCAGCCTGTTGTCAGGAAACACCGAGAGTCGTCACCCCTGCCCCCATGCAACCACCCTGCCAAGTGAGAGCCGGTCCAAGTGGCCTCTGCGGTCCTGGGGAACCCAGAGAACAGGGGGAGGAACAGGGAGGGACTCCAGGGAGGGGCTGGAGGGGGCTCCTCTCAGGGCCTTGGAGAAACTTTCTGAGCCCATCTAAGATATTGAGGAGAGGACAGGGAGGAGGCCACTTCTGCTGAGATCTTCCTCCAAACTGTTCCTAAAGTAGCAAGAGACCCCATGTGCCCTTTATCCCTTTATCCCTTGGGGGGTAGGGGCAGGGGCAGAACAACCTTCCCAGCGATGGGACCCGAGCTTGGGGTGAAGGCATGTGGGGATCTGTGACCCTCTGGGTTCACCACGGAGCGCCAGAGCCGGCTGCCCCTCCACAGCTCGGATGCCCTGCCCTGAGGGAGGGGATGCTGGGTTCCCTCCGGAGGCACTGGAAGGGCACCCTGCTCCCACTCTGGGGCCTCCCTTCTCGTGGCCCTCCCACACCCCGGTCTGGACCCAGCCTTGCCTCCAGGTTGCCCACAGTGCCTGGCTGTCGGGGACGTCTGGGGGAGCTTGGTGGGGCCGGAGGGCAGCCAGGGCGCTACCCTGCTGAGGCCTCCTGCGCACAGTGGGCGCCATCACAGAGGTCAGGCTAGGGGAAGAACCCCAGGGTTTCGTGTCCTGGTCTGAGAACCTGTGCTCTCTGGAGAGACCATGGACAGAGAACAGCAAGGGACAAGGAGGCAGCCTCACACTGCATTTGGCCTGGGAGCAGCGGAGAAGGGCCCGCGTCACACGGAGCCCACCTGCGGCGCACCGATGGTGGAGGCTGGTGACCCGCCAGCCAGGAGGAGGAAGCAAACCAAGCTGCACCCACGACCGCCATCACCTACGAGCAGGCAGAGCTGGGGCCTGTGACTGTGGGCGCGACCGAGACTCCGCTACGTGGGAAATGGGCAGTGAGGCCCACACAGGGTCCGTAAGCGGATACTTGGTTTCTCACTGTGTTTTATTACTCTTTCGTCTCCATCAGGGTCTATGTTGACAAGGCGTCCCAGACTTGGGATCCTCTGCCCCAGTGGTTTTCAGCCAGAAGCCAACAGGGAACACAAAAAAGCAAGCGGCTCTGGATGAAGCGGGGGGTGGGGCAGGGGCTGGAGTACCAGGCTCTCAGCTGCTCCCCTCTCCACCAGCACTTCCCTGGGGATGCTTCTGGGTGACCCCAGGGCTCCAAATGTCATTTGAGAGTCACCGGTCTGGTCCAACCTTCTCTTTTGCAGATGAAGAAGCTGAGGCCCAGAGCGAGTAGTGATTTGCCAAAGGTCACACAGCAAGTTGGTAGCAGAGCCAGGACTGGAGCTAGAAACAGGGCCCCACGACTCCTAACCATGGTGGCTTCCAGCTCTTCACTGAAGGCAGCCAGCTTGCCCGCCCATGGTTCTGAACTCCTCCAACCCTCTCCAGCCCACTCTCTGACTCTCCTGCATGGAGGGACCTGGCAACTGGGCCACCCCTTCCAGAAATGAGACCAAGACAGACACCTGAGTTCCCGACCTTCTAGGGCCAAATCTGGACAGCTGTTTCAGACTCTTCTCATTCTGTGTTCTCCCGGGTGAGCTGTCCACTCCCATAGCTCCCCCACCTAACTGCAGGGACTCCCAAATCTACTTCCTGGGGGCTCCTCCAGAACCACCCCCAAGTCTCCAGGTCCAAACTGGGATGTCTATCCCTCCAATCCACTCTTCTTCCTGTTTCAGGTGACACTGTGGGCCCTGCCGTGAGCTCCATCACCAGCCCAGAAGCCCAGATCCACCCGACCTCCCCTTCCTTCTAGCCCAGCCTCTTCTGGGCTCCGTACGTGCAGTTCTGCCTCCTCCAAGAGCACACACCTTCCAAAGTCAAGGTGTAGGGAGGATTATATGCCCACCTAATCCTCCTCCAACATGCTCCGCACACCCATGTGCTAGCTCTACCACTCTGAGCCTGTCACCTGTCTGCTGACAAGGATCCTTCGACGGCCCCTCATTCCACAGGACAGAACCCAGCCCCCTTCACGCCGCCTGCGGGGCAGTGTGAGCTGCCTGCCTCTGCCGCCTGCCCCCCTCTGCTCCCCTCTGCCCTCCCCTCTCCCACCAGGCTGCCCGACTCTGCTTTGCTCCAGCCACCCTGACCTCCCAATGCAACTTCATCTTTCTCGTCTTGCTAGAACGATGTTTCTCCAAGTGTGGCCTGGGGGCCACCTGCTTCCCCAACCCCTAGCAGGCTGCAGACTCCCGGGCAGCCGCCCTGCCCAGACCAGCCAAGAGAGAGTCTCTGCATTTCTAACAGAGATCCCACGCGGGCTATGCATTCAATGCCGAGGACCACTGCTGCAGGTGGAACATGCCCGTTCTCCCTGCCCCAGCCCCCCTCCTTCTCCAGTTGGGCAAGGCTTCGCCTGCCTGCCCCCCACTCTCCAGGGAGTAACCGGCTGTGATGGGGTGTCTCCTCCTCTGGGCCCTGAGCTCCAGGCAGACAGTGAGCACGTCTTCCCCTACCTGTGAATCCCCAGCACCGGGCACAGAGAAGGGGCTTCAGTAGCCAGTACAGAACGAACTCATGCCAGGTGAGTTCTGTCCACCTGGCCTGGGACCAGGAGGAAGTCACAGCTGAGCTGCTGACAAGCCACAGCTTTTCTGGAAATCCCAGAAGCTGCTCCGTGCATCTGCAAGTTGCACCTGCCCTCCTTCACCTCCCCTCCTGTAGGATAAAGGAGGCCGTCAGGGCGTGTGGGTAACGAGGGCCTCGTGCGAGCTTGAAACAGCGATGTTTAACACCCGGCTCTCCGAAAAAATGTTTGTAGGCATACATATGTAAGTTTATCATAAATTTTACTGATCTGAAGGATGTATGGCACATAATTTACAAATAAAAATTCCATACAGCCAGTTGATTGTCCCAGAAATCAATGTGTTCATTGATTTTTTTTTTTAAGATTTTATTTATTTATTTGACAGAGAGAGACACAGAGAGAGAGGGAACACAAGCAGGGGGAGTGGGAGAGGGAGAAGCAGGCTTCCCGCCGAGCAGGGAGCCCGATGTGGGACTCGATCCCAGGACCCTGGGATCATAACCTGAGCCGAAGGCAGACGCCTAACGACTGAGCCACCCAGGCGCCCCAATGTGTTCATTGATTTTTGCCTCACTGTTTATCTGGAGCCTACCTACGGTTGCAGTGACAAATGAGCATCGTTCCAACTTGAATGATTGTTGATATTTTCGTTTAACAAATAAGGTGAAAGTAAAGCAAGGAAAATATGTCAGAACTTCACTCATTCATCAGTGATCTGAGTGACTTCTTTGCTGACTTGGTTAATCATTTTTGAACACTGGGAGAATAATTTCTTCAATATTTTGTGCTAGATAGCTACGCTGAACACAAGTGAATAGCACAGAGTAGCCACAGACAGGACAAGTTTTGAAGTTTATCTGCACGACTCTTGTCTAAGCAATCAACAAAATAAATTCAGTCTTCATTAGCATTTCCTGACTGGGGCAGAATAAATACACCCTCTCTGGCCAGTTTTGTGACACAATGCGGAGCTGGGAAGAGTATTTCTACCACTCAGATACAACAGACATGAATCACCTCAAGAGCACGGGTGGAGTCAAATGTAGTTAAAAAAAAAAAAGTGGTAAGTTTTGTGTATTTATCACCGCTGTTTTAAATTTAATTTCTTTAAGTTTATAGAGTTCAAGTCTTAATAGCAGCTATATTTAACAACTGACTTACAAGAACTTTCCTTTACTGGCCCTGAGGCCGTGTGGACCAGCTTCAGTCCAGTCACCCAGCAGAACTGAACATGACCCGCCATAACCCACCGGGCCACCAGAGGGGTCAGTCCTGGCCCCTGCCCTCTAGAGTCTAGGCTGGGGGCTGCCAGAGGTGGGATCCTCTGTGAGCCTCAGGTTCTTCATCTTTTTGGGGGAAAATCATGGCCATCATCTCTCAAGGTGCAGGGAGGATTATATGCCCACCTAACCCTCCTCCAGCATGCTCTGCACACCCATGTGCTCGCTCACGTGCATCGCCTCCCTCAAATACACCCAAATACACACGGCACCTCACCCGTACCATGCACATATTTTGAAGCCACAGATTGCCCCCCCCCTTCCAAGCCACACCACACGCACCGACACGTCGGCCCCTCCTCCACCACACACAAGTTTGCGCGTCCACAGCTGCCTCCCATATATTACCTCAGACACTCCACGTGCGCATTTGTCTCGGGCTGTGTCTCTCACACACACCCATCACCCGCCTACCCAAACCACCACACGATACTCATACATGCATATGTATGTGGAACTCCTTCACATACTTCAAACACGCACACCCCCACCAAGTACCTATTACCCCCCAATTCAAGGCATGTCACGTAGCAGCGGACACCTTACCCTAGCCACCACATGGCCCCCATCACTCCAGACAGACCACACACAGTTCCTGCCCTCCGCAAAACACATGCACACCACACCTGTGTATCTGCCATGGCCGACCTCTGTGTCTCTCCACACTCGTGCTCACAGGCACCCACACATGCCACCCCACCCACTGAGCTCCCACACTCAACACATTCCCATATCACCCCCATGTTCCGCGACAGAAGACCGCTCTGCCAGCCCCTAAGCCCACCCCTGGACCCAGGAGCACGAGGGGGATCCAGGCAGCAGGAGGTGGAAGAGCTTGAGTGAGCTTCCCTGGGGTGACAGCTTGCTTCCCTGGAGGTCAGACTCTGGCCTGAGATGCAAAAGGGCAGGGGAGTAAAAGGACTGGGGGGTGGGGAGAGGGATGGGACAAGGACTGCTGGCTAAACACGCTGCTTTCCTTTAGGCCCAGCCTCAGGCACCATGGGGGGCCTCTAGCAGCCCACCTCCTTGCTGCTCTCCCCCAGATCCCCACCCCCAAAGAAGCCCCACCTGCTTCTGGAAGCTCCTCCCACACCCAGCAAGAGCAGGCCTCTATGGGGGTGTGTGGGCCTTGTTCAGGGTGCAGTGAATGCTGAGCTCAGGCTCTCCTGGCCTCGTGGAAGGGACCAGAAGGCAAGAGGCACAGGATCCTGGTGGGAAGGTAAAGAGGGAAGTCAGGACTCCCAACTACAAACCCCGCAGATACTCTCAGAAGCCCAGGGCATGTCCCCTTCCTGCATCTTGCCAGACTGAGGCCGTGGCAGAGGCATCTCCTGTCCTTGGGTGTCCCAACTCCCAGCTCCATCTGAAGGTCGGGGCCTGTCCAGTCCCCCTGGCCATCGTCCTGTACTCCTGCACTGCCTTTGCCTCCCGGCCTGTCAGCAGCAGAGGTGAGACCTGGGGTGAGGGGTCTGTGTCTGCTCCCGGCACCCCGGTGTCCGTGTGGCCTGGGTGGGGGCCTCTCTCCTGGACCACCCCATCATCTGAGGGAGGAGGAGCCAGCGTCCAGCGTCCAGCAGCTGCCAGCCGGGCTCCAAGGCCCACGACGGGCAGATGCCAGCACTTCGGACCAGCACCTCCAGCTCACTGTGAGAGGGGCCTCAGCCTGGGCCCTGGCAGACACACGGAGGCCATCTCAGTGGCACATTGTCCCTTCTTACAGCACCACCCAGCAATGATCCGGAGTAATCCAGGCCTGGAAGGATGCTAGTGGGGCATCCCTCTTTAGAAAGTGTGGGCTTGTTCTCGCTCTTGTGCACATGCAGGCTTGCACTCTCTCTCTCTCTCTCACACACACACACACACACACACACACACACAGACACACACGCAGACACACATACACTTGGGCCCAGAGACAGGCCATCCTAGCCTGGCCCCACCTTAGTGCAGCCTGTTCTCTCTGGACTCCACATCCTGGTCCTCCCAGAAGACACTGCTTTCAGGTTTCCATGGCAACAGCAGTTGGGTCCCTGATTGATGAGTTACAACAAGTTCTTCCCTCTGTCTAGCCTGGGGAGTTTCCAGGGGACACAGGCCCTGCATCTAGGTCTGGGCTCCAGACTTGGCTCGGCCATGACTCATCTCTGGCGTGGGACAAGTCTCTAATCCCCTGGTGTCAGTGTCCCCGGGGCACAGGGAGGGTGAGGCTACACTCTGACCCTTTTGGATCTGACACACTGACTCTAAATAATTCTACATATCAGAAACATCTAGTTAAAAAGATAACATCAAGAGATCTTACAAAAGCAATAGAAGAAAGAACAGATCCTGGGAAACTTCACAAGAAGCATCTCAGACATACACAAGAACACACTAAAATGCTAATAAAACAAACTTGAAATCTTACCTATACAAACACCCATGATAAAAAGAAACTTCCCCTCTGTTCCTGTATGGTCCTGTAATTTTGTCCAATCAATGTACACATTCATGCCATTCTAATCACAAGTGCGATAGGATTTCTGTTTTCAATGGGACAAATTTATTACAAAATTCATCTGGAAAAATAAGTCAGTTTTCCAAGATAACCAAGAAAATGTGTAAGAGAAAAAGAATAAGGACTTGCCACACCAGCTACGAAACTGTACTACGAATCTGAAATAAAACCTCAGCACGGGCCGGGGAATGACCAGCGGACCAATGCAGTGTGGAAACAGACCCACATCTGCAGAGGAAATTGGGTTATGCTAAAGATGGCCTCACAAAATGCCGACGAAATGTTGCACTATTTAGTCAATGGTTTCCAGATAAACTTGCTATCCACCTGGGGGGACAAAAGTTCTCTCCCTCCCTCACGTCACACACAAAAACACGTAACAGATGCATTAAAGACGTATTGTAAAAAACAAAACAAAAAGACTACAAGTAGAAAATGTTGGAGAATATTTTTCTGATCGTGTGTAGGAGCTTTTCTAAGTATGTTCCTAAATCCATAAGGATTTTATAAGGTTAAAAACAACAGTCTCTTGTACAGCAAGAGACGCTGTGCGTGGGACTGAAAATAAAGCTGGCAAACAGTTCTGAGGGAGGGCGTGTCTGGGGGGAGGGTGTCCTCATGGGTAGTCTTTCTGGAAGGAAATGTGATCCTATGAAAGCACCAAAGACCTTTAATGAATATCTCTGAGGCAGTCATTCTTTCTGAGCCAGGAATTTCACTTCCCTGAAGCTATTCTAAGAAAGTTATCAGGTGAGCATGGAAATTTACGTACAAAGATCTTCATCATGGAGGATTCTGGAATTCTTGAAATGATGCAAATAGGAAAATGGTGAAATACATTTCAATAAGTCCATAAAAGAACAATGATATAGCCATTAAAACAAAATTCATCTAATAATGTTTAATGATATGCAAAAACATGTTACGTAGAAAATTTAGAGAACAAAACCGCTACATGACTTTGTTAAGATATGCACACACAAACCTGTGTAATTACCACTTGTGAACAAACTCATACTGTACATTTTTTCAGATAACACCCAAAAAGAGGTTTTTCCAAAATAGCACCTCAAGAGAATTGAAACCCATCTTTTTTTAAGCAGCCTCCGCACACAGCGTGGAGCCCAACACGGGGCTCGAACTCACAACACTGACATCAAGACCTGAGCTGAGATCAAGAGTCGGACACTTAACCGAGCCACCCAGATGCCTGAGACCCATTTTTTTTTAATTAACAATTTTATGAAGTAATAACACAACACAAAACACCCTTACTTTTGGCATCTACTCTGCGAAGCTCACACCCCCACTCACTCTGCGCAGCTCCCTACTGTTCCCAGCAGCACAGTACCAGTGACTTGCTCTCAGCACGAGCTACCTGAGGCTTCCTTCCTGACCCCGAGCTGAAGCTTCTCCTCTGCGACAGCAGCCTTTCTTTGAAGACTATTCGTGCAAAGTTCATAAAAATGCATCCTTCCCCCAAATACCAATGCTATTGGCAGAACAAGTAAAAATTAAATGGTTGACAAAAGCATAGGAAGAAAGAGCTAAGAGACAGAATAGCAGCAGAGCATTTATTTTCTTTTAAGCCTAAGATAGGCAGAACTTACTTTTAGGATGACAGACTTAACTGAAAGGAAAAATAACATACGACTTTACCCGGGCGTTTCTGCTTTAGGGTTTACTTCCCTCGTTTTCTTTTTTTCTTTTTCTTCCTTTTTTTCCCTCTCTTAGTGAACTAGGGGTTATCAGGTGGGCACATAAGTAAAAGATTAAAAAGAAATGCACTGGGGCGCCTGGGTGGCTCAGTCAGTTAAGCGGCTGCCTTCGGCTCAGGTCGTGATCTCAGGGTCCTGGGATCGAGCCCGGCGTGGGGCTCTCTGCTCAGTGGAGTCTGCTTCTCCCTCTACCCTTCCCCCTGCTCGTGCTCTCTCTCTCTCTCTGTCAAATAAATAAAATCTTAAAAAAATAAAAAAGAAATACATGAAGGAAAAGATGTTCAATTTTATTATTCACTGGGAGATACAATTCCAATATCACAACCCATAGTGCACACTCACCAGAACAGCTAACATAAGACAGGAAAAACCAAAGTTTGGTGAGGATGTGGAGCAAACCGGCCTCACGCACTGCAGGTGAAAGGGTATTGGTAGAACCATTTTGGAAAATTCTGGCAGCATCTACTAAAGCTGAACATAAAACTCAGCAATTGCACACCTGGGTACCTGGCCCACGGAAATATACACATATGTGCACCAAAGGACGTGGACAAGCCTGTTGTTAACAGCACTAGGGTCATAACCGCCAAATACTTTAAAATTCCACAATACCATCCACAGTAGGATGGATATATAAACTGTGCTACAGTCACACAATTAAACTCTATATAGTGACGATAAGTGAACTACCATGTAACTATATACCTAACACAGATGGATCTCCCAAATACCATATTGAGCAAAACAAGACACACTCAAATTGGAGATAATGAATTATTCCATTTATGTAAATGCTGAACACAAGCAAAATTAACCAATGATGTTAGGGGTCAGGACAACTGCTTTGGGAGGAGGCAGTTACCAGAAGTGGCTCAGAGGGAGCTTCTAGGGTGCTGGCAACATTCTGTTTCTTAGTCTGGGTTTTGTTAACATGACTGTATTCAGCTGTGAAAATGCATTATAAACTGTGCATTAAAAATCTGTGCTTTTTAAAAAATTTATTTTTAAGTAAGCTCTAGGCATGGGGCTCGAACTCATGACCCTGAGATCAAGAGTCGCATGCTCCACTGACTGAGCCAGCCAGATGCCCCAATTTGTGCTTTTATATATACTGTATATACTTTGAAAAGTTACAAGATAGAAATAAATCAAAAAGTTAACAGGAGTTATCTCTAGGTGTCTTATTTTTCTTCCCTATATTGTTTCATATATTCCAAATTTACTGCAATGTTTTAAAAAATATTTTAATCTATTTTACAACATATGTTCATGTCACATGATGCCACCATGCTTCTAAAAAAGGTGTTGTGAAGTTGGCCTGGGCAAGAAGCTACCACTTCTCTTCCTAAGGAGTATCTACTTCCTTTTTCCTGAGCCTGGGCCAGTGGTTCCCAAATCTATCTGGATATCAGAGTCAACTGGGTAGCTATTTAAAAATTCCGATTCTGGGGCCCCACTCCCAGAGATTGGGATTCAGTTGGTCTAGCATGGGCTCCAATATGGGGTCCCTCAAGCTCTCAAGTACTGGGACTCTGCACCACAGTGTCTGAACTGTCATAGCTCCCCCTGCTGGACAGGTGCTGGAAAAGCCTGCCTGGGGCACCCACAGTCCCCCTCAGTAGGGCTGGGAAAGGAGGACTAGGCCCTAGGATTTGGGAGCTTCCTGGGAGAGAGAGAGCTTGGAAAGCCCAAGGTAGCCCTGCAGGCCTACAGGACAGGGAGTACAGCAAAGCCCTTAGGATCACAGATGTGGAGTTAAATAGACAAGGGCTCAAATCCTGTTCTGTAACAAGCTCCATGACCTTGGGCTATCTCTGATCCTTAGCTATCTCACAGGAAATCTAACACCTATTTCACAGAATTATGAATATGAAAGAAGACAATGAATGTAAAACATTTAACACAAAGCCTGGCATGTTGTAAGATCACAATGTCAATAGTAACGATATACACTATGCTAAGGATTATGCAATACTTAACACAGTATTACTACATTTCTATATTATATAATGTTATATATATAGTATAGAGAGATGTACTGATACTGAATATGGACAGTCCAAATTATGGAAAATCAAACGTTGTGATGATTGTTTTAGGAAATACACTTTTGTCTATTACGGTCTCCTTTTGCAGATGCTATAAATCAAAATTCATTCATTCATTCATTCATTCATTCAATCAACAGAAGTTAAGGGTACAATCTTTGAAAATTTGCCTTCCCAGTTATGTGACAAAGTGACCTTGGGCAACTTACTTATCCACTCCATGTCGCAGTTTCTTCATTTGCAAAATGAGAATGATAACAGTATCCACCTCAGAGGGTGGTTCTTACTGTTGTATGAGTTAATCTGTGTAAATGGCTTAGAAGTATCTGTGGTGTGCTTCAAGTTGTCAGTAAATTTCAGCTGTTATTATCCCTTCAACATTTATGAGTGCTTACTGTGTATACACAGTCTGCTGAGGACACACAATGAAAAAGAGAGGGAACACAAGCAGGGGGAGCTGCAGAGGGAGAGGGAGAAGCAGACTCCCCGCTGAGCAAGAAGCCCAATTCAGGGCTTGATCCCAGGACCCTGAGATCATGACCTGAGCCAAAGCCAGATGCTTAACCAACTGAGCCACTCAGGCGCCCCTCCGCACCCCAGGACACTCTTAAGGTTACTTGCATTGAAGACTGGGGGAAGGGGAATCTGTACAGAGAGTATGAGAATGATTATTTTTTTCAAATCATAAGTAAAGCATTTACTCACTACTTATTCATTCATCATTTCTTACAACCAATAAATATGTATTGATAAAAAAAAAAAGACAGACATGGTTCCTGCCTTCATGGAGCTTATAATGGAATCACAGTAAAGCATATACTTCTTTAAGTGGCTGAGCAAGTGGGACCTTTCCCAGCAGAGTTACATTGTGTGGCTGCACATCCCAGTCATCAAAGCCCTTCATCACGCCCTATCCTAAAATCCTAAATTTCCTGTGACACATCAGGCTTCCTGTGGCACAGTTTATGATCCTCGTACAGGAGAAGGCTCTGCTGAGGAGCCAAAAGTCCAGCCACCCTAAGACCTTCCATGGGGCTCAGCCCACACTGGCTGGGATGATGTCGCAGAGCTCCCTCTGAAGCAGGTATATGTAGCCACTGGAAAGCTCACAGAAGTCTAGCCCCTGTGCAGCAGAGCAGGGGGATAGCATAAACCCTAAAGTCCAGTACCGTCCAACCCTGGAAGGAAAGCTGTGCCGCACTGAACCCCTCTGCTCTGGGCTGGAGAGCCCTGGAGACATCCAAGCCACTGGAAGGCAGCTGGCCTTGGGTCTCCTTGTTTCCACCAGCCATGCCTCCATACCCGGCTTTCATTCATTCACTGCACTTATATGGAGCACCTACTCTATGTACAGCCCTCCACTAAGGGTACACAGCCAAGCAAGACAGGGCCTTACCCTCAGAGTCACAGCCAACTAACCTATGATTAAAGTTGACTAAGACTTATGATAGAGTTTAGCACTTTGTGTGACTGAGGACAACTGAGTAGGCTTCCTGGCAGAGGTGGCACTGAGTCCTGAAGGATGTCGGGAGATTTACCAGGTGAAGATATGGAAGGAACCACAGGTACAGCCCCGAAACAGAAGACAGAACGTGAGTTTGCTGGACTGGTGCAGATGGGAAAGAGATCAAATCTTCGGCTGAGTGCTGACCTGATGTGAGGAGCCTGTGTGATCCTGGTAACAAATCACCAGAGAGAAGTAGGCAGAAGAATCCCAAAAAATCACAGAAGGCTGGGAATAGTTTGTGTTCCAATCAGTCAGAGTATAAAGACCTCCTAATACACAGGACATCAGGCAGAGTCCTCAGAAGAGTATTGCTTTAGTAGTGACGTTAAATTAGCCCTTGGCTAAAGGCTGCTCTGGACCTACCCTAAGAAAGATTAAAAGAAAACCTCAAAAGGATCCAAATTCTAAATAATTTAACTGTTTCAGAACAAAGTCCAACACTATCTAAAGGAATAAAACAAAGTCCAGCACCCAACAATGTAAAATTCACAGCATCCATCCTTCAATCAAAAATTATCAGACATGTAAAAAATCAGGAGGATCGAACACATAATTCAGAAGAAAAATTAGTCATGAGGAAAATATCTAGAGATGACATTAGCAGACCAGAATGTGAAAAGAGCTATTACAGACTTACTCCATATAGGAAAGAAGGCAGAAGAAAATCTGACTATAATAAGGAGAGAAATGGAAGATGTAGCTAAGACCCAAATCAAACTTCTGGAGTTGAAAAACACAATACCTAAAACAAAAAATACACTATGTAGAATTAGATACTGCAGAAGAAAAGATTATGAATTCAAAGACACAGCAATAGAAATATTCCAAAATAAAGCTCAGGAAAAAAGTGCTGAAAAAAGAAGTTATCAGTGAATTGTGGAACAATATCAAGTTGTCCAACATACATGTAACTGGAATTCCAGGGGTGCGGGAGGAGCTGAGGAGGAGAGGCAGAAAAAAATATTTGAAGAAATAATGACCCAAATCTTTTCAAATTGGATGAAAATTATACACCCACAGGTCCAACAATGTCAAAAGACTTCAAGCAGAAGAAATATAAAGAAAACTACACTGAGATACCTCATGATCAAATTACTGAAAAGATTTAAAAAAAAAAAATCTTTTTTTTTTTTTAAGATTTTATTTATTTATTTGAGAGAGAGAGAATGAGAGAGAGATGTATTGAGAGGGGGGAGGGCCAGAGGGAGAAGCAGACTCCCCGCCGAGCAGGGAGCCCGATGCGGGACTCGATCCAGGGACTCCAGGATCATGACCTGAGCCGAAGGCAGTCGCTTAACCAACTGAGCCACCCAGGCGCCCGAAAAAAAAAAAAAAAATCTTAAAAGCAGCCAGAAAAGGGGAAGGGAACGCACACTGCAAACAGGGACAAAGAAAAGAAAGGCAGCACACACCTCATGAAACAATGCAAACCAGAGGACAGTGCAGCAACATCTTTACAGCACTGTGGGGGGAGGGGGAGCCCTGTCAATTTTAATTTTATTTCTGGTCAATTCAAAAAGGAAAGCAAGATAAAAACTGTTTCATACAAATAAAATCTGAGAGAATGCATCACCAGCAGATCAGTACTATAAGGAATGTTAAAATAAGTCCTGCAGGGAAAAGGAAAATGATACTAGAGGATGATTTACATATACACATGAAGAGCACTGGAAATGGTAAATATGTAGGTGCCCATGAAAAGTTTTTCTCACTAAACAAACAAACAAACAAACAAAACCCTGAATCCAGCCACATATAAAAAAGGATTATACATCTTGATCAAGTAGGACTTATTCTGGGGATGCAAAGGTGCCTTATCTAAAAATCAGTCCTAATACGATATTGATACGATATACAATATCAGTAGAAAAACCACATAATTGTCTAGTGGATGCAGAAAAAGCTTTTGAAAAAATTCAATACCTCTTCATGATAAAATCATTCAACAAACCAAGAATAGAAAGGGATTCCCTCAACCTGATAAGGGGCACCTATGAAAAACCAAAAACTGAAATCGTACTTAACAGTGAAAGACGGAATGCATTATCTACCCTTAAGATCAAACCAAGGATGCTCGCTCTTGAAAAATCTGTTGTAGTGGAGGTTCTAGCCAAGATGATTAGGCAAGACAATGAAATAAAAGGCATCCAGATTAAAAAGGAAGACGTAAAACTATCTGTATTCATTGATGACATGATTTTGTATAAAGAATATCTAAGATATCACCAAAAAACTATTAGAACTAATAAACAAGTTCCACAAGCTTACAGGATATAGATCAGTTATATTTCTATACACCTGCAGGGAACAATCCAAAAAATGAAATTAAGAAAACAATTCAACTTGCAAGAGCATCAGAAAGAATAAAACACTTGGGAATAAATTTTTAAAAAGAAGTACAAGACTTTACAATGGAAACTACAAACTTCTTTGAAAGAAAGTGAAGAAGACCCAAATAAATAAAAAGGCATCCTGGGTTTATGGATCAGAAGTTTAAATACTTTTAAGATGGCAATACTCCCCAAATTGATCTACAGATTAAACACAATCCACATCGGAATACCAGCTGGTTTCTCTGTCAGAAATTGACAAGCTGATCCTAAAATCATATGGAAATTCAAGGGACCCAGCATAGCCAAAACAATCTTTAAAAAGGACAAATTTGGAGAGCTCACACTTCCTGACTTCAAAAACTTACAACAAAGCTACAATAATCAAAACTGTGGTATTGGTATAAGGACAGATACATAAATCAAGGCAGTAAATTGAGAGTCCAGGAATAAACTCACATTTATAAATCAATTTTGGGCAAGGATGCTAAGACCATATAATGGTGAAAAGAATAGTTTTTTCAGCAAATGGTTTTGGGACAACTGAATATCTAAAATGAGAAAGACTTGACACCCTCTACCTCACACTCTATACAAAAATTAACTCAAAATGAATCAAAAACCTAAATGTAAGCACTACAACTGTGAAACTGTTAGAAGAAAATGTAGGCACAAATCTTTCTGACCTTGGATTAAGCAATGATTTCTTAGAAATGACATCAAAAGCATAAGCAACAATAGAAAAAATAGATACATTAAAGTTCATCAAAATTTAAAACTTTTGTGTTGCAAAAGACACCATCAAGAAAGTGAAAAGATAAGCCACAGAATTCGATAAAGCATTTGCAAATCACTATCTGATAATGGACTTGTATCTAGAATACCTAACAAATGGTTACAACCCAGTAATAAAAAGACAACTCATTTTAAAAATGGTCAAAGGATCTGAATAGACATTTTTCCAAAGATATACAAATGGCCTGTAGACACATCATTAGTCATTATTAGTCATCAGGGAAATATAAGTCAGAACCACAATGAGATACCACTTCACACTCAGTAGGATAGCTATAATAAAAACCACAAATAAAACATTTATTGTCAAGTATGTAGAGAAATTAGAAACCTCATACATTGCTGGTGGGTATGTTGAATGGTGCAGCCACTTTGGAAAATAGTCTGGCAATTCCTCAAAAGGCTGAACATTAGATTCCCAGAAGTTCTACTCCCAGGTATAGACCCAAGAGAAATGAAATGTATGCACAAATTTTCACAGCAACATCATTTATAATAGCGAAAAAGTGAAAACAATCCAAATATCCATCAAGTGATGAACGGATAAACAAAATGCATGTGTCCATACAATGGAATATTATTTGGCAACAAAAGAAATGAACTATTGAGATATACTACAACATAGATGAACCTTGAAAACATTCTGCTAAGGAAAAAAACCAGTCACAAAGACCACATATTACGTGATTTCTTTCATATGAAATGTCCACAATAGGCAAATCTGTAGAGAAAATAAGGTAGCAGTAGCCTATGGCTGGGGGTGGGTAGAAGAAAGGGGAGTGACAGCTGATGGGCATGCAGCTTTTTTTGAGGGCGGGGGAGATAATGAAAATGTTCTAAGACTGATTGTAGTGATGGTTGCACAACCTAAAACCCATTGACCTGTACATTACATATAGGTGAATTGTATGGTATATGAATTACATCCCAAGAAAGATGTTATTTTTTTAAAAAGAGACAATTGACTGTTTAAAGCAAAAAAAAAAAAATTGTGTATTGTTCGGTGTATATCATAGCTAAAAGCAAAATGCATGAAAATAGCTCAAAAGACAGGAAGAATGAAGTATACTGTTGTAAGGTTCTCAATGATATTCATGAATGGTATAATAGTATTTTAAGGTTGAAGATGTATAATATAAACCCTAAGCAACCACTAATAAAAACAAACAAAAAAATAATTTACAACTAATAAGCTAAGAACGGAGATAAAATAGACTCACACACACACACAAAAACACAAAAACAAAACAAAACAACATGCAATCTAAAAGAAAGCAAAAAAAGAAGACAAAGGAACAAAGAACAAGCAGGACAAATAGAATGCCAATGGAAAGATGGCAGATTTAAACTCAACCATATTGATAACAACATTAATTGTAAGTGGTCTAAACACTCCAATTAAAAAGTCAGATTTGTCAAATTGGATAAAAATAACACAATTACATGCTTTCTAAAAAAAAAAAAACTTTGAAAATATAAAGTCAGAGAGATTAAAAGTACAAGGATAGAAAAAGATATGCCATGCAAACACTAGTCAACAGAAAGCCAGAGTGATTACACAGACCAACTGGAAATATTACCAGGGATGAAGAACGTTTTATATTAATGAAGGGATTAACTTCTCAAAAGGATATAACAACCTTAAATGTTTATGCACCTAGGAACAGAGCTTAAACACATGATGCAAAAAGTGATAGATCTGAAAAGAAAAAATGAAATGAAGGAGAAATATCTAGGTAGCAGCTATAGTCATCAGCTTAGAGATGGAAACTGAAGCCACGACAATCAGATGAGCAGAAACAAGTGTAAGGGAGAAAAGACATCCAGACAGAATGCTGGGCCACTTTAGCACTGCCAGGGTGATCAGAAGAAACTCTCAAGAAACAAACAGAGAAGTAACTATCAGAATAGGAGGCAGAAAAGGAGAGTGTGAGGTCATGGAACTCCAGAGAAGAGGGCTCCAAAAGGCAGAGTGTGCTCAGCTACATCAAATGCTGCTGAGATAAACTAGGACCTCGTAGGCTGCAGCAGGATTTACAGAAAGAATCAGTGGAGATACGGGGATAGTGGGAACAGAAGCCAGTGGATTGAGCAGGAGTTGAGGAGATGAAGATAATAAACCCAGATTTTGATTTCAACAGCCTTGGCTGAGAAGAGTAGGAGACAGAGGAAGTTGTAAAGTCAAGGTATTTTTGTTTTGTTTCTTAACTGGGTTACAATGGAAAGAGTCAGGAGAGTGGAGACGATGAAGATCCAGGGTACAAGGAATGAGCAACAGAAGGGGGTACTCGGGCAGGGGTTGAGGGAAGAGTTACCAGATCTCCTGTGGAGAGGCTAACTGGAAGAGGGACATCTATCTCTCAGTATAATGGGGGCCAGAGGCATGGATAGACATGGATGCAGGTCAGTTTGGAGCCCAGGGCAGAGGTTAAAAAAATTACCTCCCGCTAAGTTTTCTTTTCCTTATAAAGAGAGTGTTTAGGTCAGCTGCTGGGAGTGAGTGGGGAAGCTGTGGTGTGGAAAAGCAGAGGGGTATGTGAGAGCTCTGAAATAGCTGGGGGGGGGTGCGGTTGGAGTAGACGTAGGCAGCAGGACTGCTGGGCACTGCTGGGGGCTCAGTTGAGGCTATGGACCATGAAGTTGGACAAGTGTCAATTCATGAAGGGATTCCCATTCCCCCATCTCAGCCTTATAATAAGCCAGGACTGGAGAAGTCAGGCAGTTACCACGTTCTAGGGGTGGGCTGGGAGGCTACGGGGCCAGGTGGTGAATGGTGAGCAGTTCAAGTAATAGGCCATAGCATCCAGATTGGAGGGGAACAAGAGCTGATTCAGGGTGAGGGGAAAAAGTAAGAGGCAGGAGCCTGAAGGTCTCTATGAACAGATATGGGGGAGGCATGGGAGACAGAGCACATAGGAGGTATATGGAGATTAAAACTTCAGAGGTGGAATGGTTTCAAATGATAACCAGATCATGGAAATGGGTTGCTGAAACAGAGGTGACGGTCAGTGAGTTGAAGACAAGTAACTCAGAAGCCAGGGTTTGGAGGAGCTGTCTTCATAGACATGGAAGCTCCTGGAATGATGGTAGAACCTAGGACAAAAACACTGTGACAAAATTCTTTTGCTGTCTGGGTCCCTACATAGCTGGATCATCTAACTTTGCCCTTAATTATGACTATTGCCAGCCTGCAGAGATACAGCCTTATAACTCAGCCTTCATCCCTGAGGCTGCCTGGCTCCTCACCTCCCTTGTCCTTCTAGTTATAGCCTCGTGTGCCCTTATAGGACTGACCACAGGTGAAATATCATGCTTGTTGGCACCATCTTGAATTACATAGTTTTTAAGAGATATTGGCAGAGCCTTTAAACATGGAAGAGCCGGAGTGGTGTTGAGAGCCTGGCATAAGGGGCACCAAATCCCAGAAACCCAGGATGGCCAGGAGTGCTTGCGAGCTAGCCATCAGCCAGATACACAGTCACAGTATGCTCAGAGCCTCTGTGCACAAGAAGCAAGGTCATAACCAAAAGACCACGCACTCCCAATAAGCCCCTTGACTCCCATCCAGCGAGGCTGGCTCCCTGGCCTGCAGTGAAGAGAAAGAGCCTTGAGTAGGGGGCCTGGGTTCTAGTCCTGACTCTGCCATGAACTTGCAGTGTGACCCTGCCCTGAGGCCTCGGTTTGCCTGTTACACAAGGGCAGTGGGATTCCCAAAGACTCTTGCAGCCTAGATGGTCTACGGGTGTGGGTGGAGGAAGGATATGCTCATCAGCTCACAGGGCTCAGAATGCACGGGCTGCAGAAGTCTTCAAGCTTCATGAGAGTCTTTTGCAGAGTCATCCCTCTGGGGTTCACTCCCTGCACCCCTCCTCCTCCTCCTTCCTGAGATCCTCTGAAGTAAGCTCAAGTGGTACCCCCATGCCTCCCATTTTTCTCTTCATGAGATTTTCTTTAGGCTAAAAAGTCAACCTGGTTTGAGGCTGTGTTGAAAAGGAGAACACAGGAGGCCCCAGCCACACGGCCATACCAGAGACCCATGGCTCCCCACAGAGCTTCCCTTTTAGGGCACATTCATCCCAACCCCCAACAGAGACTCAGGACCAACAACCACGAGAGCTCCAGATGCCCCCGTATGTCTCTGGCCTGGTCCTTGGAAGGCAGGCAGATTCCTCAGATACCAGGGACCCTCAGTACCCCATGTTACAGCTGGTGAGGGGATCCCAACGTGTGGCCTCATCTGTACCCAGGACGGAGCCCTCTCCTTCACAAGGTGTTTCTGCCTATCCTTTGGGCCAATGATACATCCTAGGGCCCTTGACATCAGTGAGGAACAAATGAGGTCCTGTCAGGAGTCTTGGGAAAGACCCACTTTGTGACTGTAGAAGACAGGCCTGGGTTCTCAGCCTGGTGCAGGTAGCATGGGGGGTCCGGGCGTGTGGACAGTGGGAAGGAATTCCCTCAGTGATGCCGGGCCACAGCTTGAGGACACCTTCTCTCTGGGGAAGGCCTGGCCAAGAGTCCCCCAGGATAGGCTGGGGAGCAGAGCCCGGGACCCTGGGGACTCTGGACAGCACCACCTGGCTGGAGCAGGGCAGAAGGACCACAGAAGGATCTAAGAGGAACAAACCAAGGTCACAAGAGCCATAGTGAGTACAGCCTTTGCCTGGGGTCACCCCTCCCCTGGGACCCATTTCACACACACCCCAGCACGCATGGGCTCCATGGCCACCGAGCTGCCCATGTCCTCCCCTCCACCTCCCTGCGGTCTCCTGTGAATGGCCCTCTCCCAGTCAGTGCTCCCTCCTTCCCTGCCAGCTCACCGAGCGATCTCCCTTCCTTCCTTCCAGTACTTCCTCCTGGTTGTTCTCCTGAGGGGGAAAAGAAGGGGTGACTCCACGCCCTTGTCGCCTCACTTCTTCATTCCTGCCCCTTGCCTGGCCAGACCATGGTCACTCAAGGCCTCTCTTGGGGCCTTCGTCTTGGTCACTTCAGCTGGGAATCCAATGGGATCAGGGTGGACGGGCTCTGGGACAGCAAGCAGGCAGCCCAGAACGAGGACAGTAATGAGCAGGGCCGGGGACGAAGCAGGGGGCCAGGTGGAGACTGGGAAGAGAAGCCCACCAGAAGAGACAGAGGGCAGGAGTACGGAGCCGCCAAGGGCAGAGGCCTCGCTCCCACGCTGGAGGAAACCCCTCCGATCGGGGCAGGTGGAGGAGCAGAGCCTCCCTGTTCACCTGTCCAGAGCCTGAGGCTGTGGGAGGGCTGTGGGATCCCATGCGGTGACAGGCTAGTGGTGGGGTCGAGCGGGGGGGTGGGGAGGACCCAAGGGTGGGGTCCTTGGGCTAAAGGCAGGGGTACCGAACGCTTACCGATCTCCTCGGTGGCCCCGTTTCAGGGGCCCAGGCTTCCTGTGTTGCTTCGATTGCTGAGATCCCATGGGCCGGGGCGTGCCTCCTGGGAACAAAACCCCTGTCTTGGCAAAAGGGTGCAAACCCAGGAAGAAAGCAGAGGGTCCTGTCCTCCATGGCAGCCAAAGGCTGGGGGGCGTCCGGAGGCTGGTGCTGCTTCAGGCTGCACACAAAGACCGGGATCCTGTTGCAGTTCCTTACACTACTCAGCTCCCAACTGAAGCTGCCACAAGCCACCTGGGTGTCTCCCTCCATCACCGTGGCAACAGTCACACTAACAACCACCATCAGGATTCACTGGGACACAGAAACCCTCTCTGCTGGTCACAGTCCCCCTCCCAAGCCCTTCAGGACCAGCCCGAATCTCCAAGGCTTCAGTGGCCATGCCACTCAGGGACACCCAGCTGCTCGTTTCCATGGCAACACCAAGACCCTGTATGCCTGCATCTGCGGTTACCATAGCAACCCAGGCAGAGCCAGGTGCACTGAGGACAAAGTCCCCATCTGGAGGAACCACAGCCAGAAAACACATTCACTGCCGCTCTCTGTGGCCTGCCCTGGGTTGGTAGCAGATCTGTGCTTGTGCGTCTTTGAGAGACTGATGGGGGATCTAGGATTTCCTCGCCTGTGTCCTCAGCCTCTTGTCCTCCCCCTCCACCTAAAAGGCACCCGAGTGATCTTCCCCCTCACAGGGCTTCACCTCCCACAACCCTTTTAAGAGAGAGAGAGAACACATGTGGGGGGTGGGGAGAAGAGGGAGAGAGAGAATCTGAAGCAAGCTCCACACCCAGCACAGAGCCTGATGCAGGGCTTGACCTCACAACCCTGAGATCATGACCTGAGCCGAAATCAAGAGTCAGACACTCAACCAACTGAGCCACCCAGGCGCCCCCACCTCCCACAACCCAAGAACATCCACGCCTGCATCGTGGGCCCACTCCTCTCCTAAACTCCAGAACCCTCCATCCACCTGCTCTCTGGACACATCCCCCTGAATGTCCCACACAGCAGCTCACACTGAAGGATGCAGCTAGGACTTCCTGTGAGTCTTATCTTACAGATAAGATTTATCTTATCCGTGCTGTCTCTCTGAGCCACACAGCAGGCCCCCGAGGCGCCAGCATAGCTTCCTGCTATTTCCTTCCACCTTCCCTGCCCAGGCCGCCAATCATGAAACCCTTTTGATGTCAGCCAGCAAGCATCTGTCCAGTCCCTTCCCTAGGTCCACATCCTCAGAAGGCCAGCCCGGGGTTGGGGCCCCACTCAGAGAGAAGCTGAACCCCGACCAGAGGTAGTAGACAAGAAGAAATGAAGGGAGCAGGGGTTAGGGCCCAGTGGGAAATGAGGGGGAGCTGAATGAGGTGCCAAAAGACTCAGCTATCAAGATAATATTTTAAGTCAAATTGAATGCAAAAATACCCCCCATACACAAACAACCAAATTTTAAACTATGACAGGGTTCCACGGGGGCCGGAATTAGTGTGAGGCAGTGAGGCCAAATCCTGCAATCAAGGGTTGGATCCTCTATTCACATTTTGATTTTGTTCATTATGGATGTTTTTGCGTTAGTTTTTATATTCAAAAGTATTGCATTGGAAGTAGAGACCAAGGGAGTCCCTGTTGCCCAGATCTTGGCATCAGGATGGTGTCTGCCTCTAATTTGCCCCCCTCAAGGCCCTCCTCCACAGCTCCGGAGTGACCGTTCTAAATGCAAATTTGATCATGTCTCCTGACCCTGCTTAAACCCTTCAAAAGCTCCCCACTGCCTCAGGACAGAAGCTAAACCACTGTACTCTGCCCAAGTCCTGCGACCAGGTACCCACGCTAACTCCTGGATCACATCACCTCTACTCTCTCCCCTAATTCCACCATTTCTTCCCCTTTCTTGCCCATCCCTGGCCATGTTCTCACAACAGTGATACCCAGACTTTCAATGAGGTGCCTAGATCAATAATTAGGAGTCTCTGGGATGTAATTTCAAATTTCTGAGGGGAAAATGATGTCTAGATGCAAAACTGGACATTACCGACCCCACTCTGACTAGATCTGAAAACCTCGGCCCCGAGGTCTGCCCAGCAGACAGAAAATCATGGAGACACTGTAAGTGGCCATAGAGGAGAGGCAACTCTCATGGGCTCTAGAAAGCAGGAGATCCCAGACCATCAGCTGAGAGGGCACCTCAACCCTTCCCCGTCATGTCACAGATGGGAAAATCAGGCTCAGAGGGAGGAAGGTCCAAGACAGGTCTCCCAACTCTCTGCCTAGGTTCTCTCCAAAGCCTGCATGAGGAAGACAGCACAAAGGGCTGGTGTGCAGATGTGCTACATGGGGTAGTTTCCAGGTAGGGGAGCATATGTGTGTGCCCATCTGGAAGTAGAGACCTCATCCCTCCACCTCTCCTAACTTCTCTTTCAGATGCCTTCTGTCCTACTGCAGGCAGAACGGAACTTTCCAGTCAGAGGGCATCTCAAGCCAATGCTCAGGTCAGTCCTTCCTCAAACACAAGGTCCTGCTGTTCTCCTTCCCGCTCAAGTTCTCCGGTTTCTACACTGGTCCATACATGAAGGCAGGGAATGTGGAACAGGAAAAGGCCGGTGAAGCCAGCAGCCTCACCTCCAGGCTGATGGGGGTGGAGGTGGGGTGGGGCAGCTTCAGGACCGTCTGGGAGAAGTCACACTTAAGGTCACACCCAAGGGCAGGAAGTCCTTTGGAAGGATGGACAGGTAATAATGAAACCCCTCCATGCACATTTCCGGCATCAGTGCTCTCTCCTTCTAGAGTGGTCCCTCCACCTCGGCCGTTGGCCATGTCTTCTTCACCCCAAGCCCAAATACGCTTCCCTTTGGTTGCAGTTCTGTCCTCCAGAGCCCCACAGAGCATGACTTTTCAGTCTGTCACGGTGCTTTGCAGTTCAAAACACTTTTACATAGGTTAGCTCTTATTGGTGAGCACAACCCTCTAGGGAGGACATGATCATTGATATTTCCCAGAAGAGGAAACTGAGGCCCAGAGAGGAAGTGACTTCCCGGGCAGGGCGGACACTGGGAGACAGACTGCCAGGCCGGGTGATGGAGAGTGTGCCGACTCGGTGGTGCCGTGGAGGCCTCGGAGGGGAGCTCGCGGAGCAGAACAGCAAGGGCAGGAGTGCTTCTGACACGGTTCCTGAGACCCTCAGGCCTCCTACGGGGACAGCAACTGGACACTGAGGGGCGGAACTACCTGGTCCTGGACCTTGACATGACAATGCCCCAAGACCCAGAGAGGATTTGGCATCCTGGGCACCCCTTCCACGTTGATCTTCCTGAAATGTTTGTTCAGCCCCGAGGCAAGCTGACCACGGCCTGGGGTGGCCGGGAAGGGCAAGGGGAGGGCCGGCAGCTGTGGGGCAGGCGTACCTCAGCTCACAGCTTCTGCTCAGCAAAACGAAAGCCCCTCAGGGAAGTAGACCTGCCCTCCGCGGGAGGCTGGTTTAGCCAGCACCCACGCTTACTTCAGCGCTTTGTCCCCCCGTCACAAACAGCTCCACGGCCTTCCTTTAGCTCCATGCTGTCCTCTCCCTGGGACGGATTCCAGAAGATGTGACACTCTCCATCTCCACACACGTGCAGCAGCGTGTGAGCTGCCTTTGAGATTCGTGCAGCAGGGACCCTGTCAGGCATCGGGCACTTACCCAGCCCTGGTTGGACATGATCGTGAGACAGGAGGGAGACCTGCGTGTTCTGTCTGCCCGAGACTGTGGCAGTTATGGGCAGTTACCATGGCAACTGTGGACCTCTTGGAGGGTCTGAAGGCCGGAGCAGGTCCAGAGGGATGGAGTGGAGGATGGGCACCAGGAAGGCCAGCCCAGGGTTGGGGCCCCACTCAGAGAGATGCTGAGCCCCGACCAGAGGTAGTAGACAAGAAGAAATGAAGGGAGCAGGGGTTAGGGCCCAATGAGAAATGAGGGGGAGCTGAATGAGGTGCCAAAAGACTCAGCTATCAAGATAATATTTTAAGTCAAATTGAATGCAAAAATACCCCCCATACACAAAACAACCAAATTTTAAACTATGACAGGGTTCCACGGGGGCCGGAATTAGTGTGAGGCAGTGAGGCCAAATCCTGCAATCAAGGGTTGGATCCTCTATTCACATTTTGATTTTGCTCATTATGGATGTTTTTGCATTAATTTTGATTTTCAAAGGTATTGCATTGAAATATTAGTTATGTCAATTCCTGAGCTTTTCAGCAGTCCCTTAAATTTTGTACCTGAGGTAAATAAAGGCCCCACGTGCCTCACGCTAGTCTCGGGCCTGAAGGGGAGGACGGAGGAGTCAGGGGCAAGAGGGCCCCTGCTGCAGGTGAAAATACATCATATGACAGGAGCCAGGAGACATGCCTTCTGCAAACTGCAGGGATTCCTCTCAGTTCTGACAGAATCGGATTCAGACTTCCCGAGACTCTGCAACATGAAGATTGCCGATGAAGAGCCCAAGTGCCCAGCGTGCACGCGGGCCCCCACATGTGGGGGTGACAGTGACTCAGAAGGGGGCTCCCATCTCCTGCCCTCCCTCAGGCTGGCTGTTTAGGGGAGGGGAGGGGAGGGGAGGGAGGAGCAGGGAACGGAGGGGCGAGGGGGCGGGCAGGGAAGGGGCAGGCAGTTCCACAAGACAGGGAGCAGGAACTGCAGATTAGCTGTAATTGCCTGAAGCTGAGAGAGGCTGTTGATAAATGTTACTAATAATCAGCCTTCAGATCTGACACCCAGCTCAGGCTGGGATTACTGTTTTGAATGGAAATCGAACCCAAACCAGTAATTACCCCAGTGAACGACGCCAGTCTTAACGGTGGAGCCTGTTCCAGGCAGAGAAATGGCACCTGCATGTCAGTGTCAGTCCATCAGGGAGAAGAGTCTGCAAGGGGTCACACCCCAGGGCACAAGTTGGCCTGGCCTCCGCTGACTCAATGGGACACGGTTTCCACCCTTCTTCCTAGGAACTACAGTGGGTGCGGGACGCTCAACGATCATCCTTAGTCTCTAGGCACGGTCCAGACCTCACACCTCACCCACACCGTCCGTCCGCCCTGGCGCTGGGCAGAGGTCCCTTGCTGACATCATCCCTAGCTATCAGAAGGAGTTGCTTGGGGAGGGGGTGGCTGTCCTCCCCAACACAGATGCAGCCCTCCACACCTCCATCTGGGACACTGGGACAGCCACACAGTTGGGCCCTGTTAGACGGGGAGGCTCCTGGAATGTCCCGAGTTGGGGCCAGGTGGGAGGGGCAAGGCCACCACAGATGCTAAAGTGGGTCCCAGCCCCCACCTCTGTTCCTGATGAGCATGTGCTTGCTCCCAGTGCCAGACGACACCAGGTGTGCCTGGAAACGGAACCCAGAAACAAGCAGCCTGCTATGGCCCTAGCCTAGGATGCTGGCACCAACAGAACCAGGCCAGAGCAGGGAAAGGCTACTCCTATCTCCTAACCAGCTCCCCTCCCAGGGTACAGGGGCCTGGATCCCCCAGCCCCCACCTGGCTTCCCAGCAGGATAGCCAGGACACCCAGATAGGAAAAAAGCATTCACTAGCTCCGCTCCAGTTGAAACCGCCCAGGCAGGCAGAGCAGGCTCATGACCCCACCGCACCTAGTCCTGCACCAGCAAAAGAGGTGGTGTACCATCGTCCCCCACTTCCCAAGGCTCAGGGGAAGAAGAGGGAGGGAGAGAGCAAGCCAGTCTCTCCCCCACCCCTACGCAGCCCCGCAGAGTCACTTCTCGCCAGCACACCTGCTTGGGTGGCGGGCAGAGACAGCAGCACTCTGCCCTAGTGAACCTCACTCACCACCACACACCCTCCCTGCCGAGCCGGACCCTGGGCTCCAAAGAGGAAGACAGTCCCTGTCTCCAGGGAGCCCTGGGGAGGAGGAGGATAAGCAGGTAATAATGACTAGGACTGCAGGTCAGGCTGATGAGCCCTTTGGACTCGCAGGTAAAAATGCCCTGAAGTACAGAGTCTGGTGGTATCGGTGAGCTGCCTCAGTGGGCGGACAGAGCTGGTCAGGCCTGGCGGGATTCAGAATGTGGGGGACCGCCGCCTCGCAGGCCGTGAGTAGACCAAGGGTACGTGTCCAGACAGGCGGAGCCCTCCCCGCAGGAGCCGGCACCTCGAGGGTGCCACCTAGTGATGACACGGGGGGAGTGCAGCTCTGTCTTCAGGCCTGGGCTTTCCCTCCGCTTTGCTCTTCCTCTGAACTCAGCTGTGTGAACAGGAACTGAAGAAAAGGGTTTAGTCTCACTCACAAAGGCTTGAGGCTTGGAGTAGAGAAGGCACAATGGGCCCCAGGGTCTGGAAGCTTTAAGACAGCAGGCAGAGGAAGGCTCCTGCCTCTGGAGCGCCCCGGCTGCATCCAGAGCATTTTGGTGTCTCTATTATCTGTTCACACAGCACTGTCTCCCCACCATTCCACTGGGACCTCAGCTGTCACCTGCTCCTGGCATGGCCCACAGGGAGAGGTGACAGGAAGCCCACACCGAGAACTGGCCTGCCCAGCCTCTCAGGTGCCAGAACTGGGTGCTCACCATCAGCTAACCCACCTTGCTCCTACGGCCTAGGAAGGGGCTCGCTTTCAGCTTGGGGTCAAGCAAGGGTGCTGCAGCGGCTCAACCCTCAGCTCTCAGACAACCTACTGAATGCTTGGGAATACTTGTGGCCCTCACTTATTCTCCTTTCTTGCCAGAGAAAGCAGTAGTGATAAGATGTGAGGTGGTGGTCCCCAAAGTCTGCGTTCCCAGGTGTGGCGAGCACTCAGCCTGGCTGAGCCAGTGGTGTGGGGCCTGCGGAGGAGGGCAGGAGGGAACCAGCCCAGGTGTAGGGTAAAAAGGAGCAGGGACTGCAGAATAGGTGAGGGGGGTGGGCAAGCATTTTCTTAGAGGGCCAGATGGTACATATTCTAGGCTTGCAGGCTGAGCTGCACTCAGCTCTGTGGCTGTAGTGGGAAAACAGCCAAAGACAGTATGTAAACAAGTAGGCATGCCTGTGTCCCCTTAAACTATTGACAAAAACAGGCTGCTGATCCAATCCAACCTCACTGCCCACCACGGTGGTTGTCCATGTTGGACCACCCGAGGCTACAGCCCAACACGCCAACTTGTCCCAGATGCTCGATGGAGCACCAGCCCGCATCACCAGCGCTCTCTCTTAGGGCAAGGCTGGGTGTGGTGTCACAAGGCGTAAGGCGCGGGGGCTGGAGTAGAAAAGGTCGGGGTGGTGAGGAGCATGGCCAGTTGGGACCCCCAGACCTCAGTCCTGCCCCCCCCCTTTCCCAGCACGCACTCAGGGCTCCGGACACTTACCTGCAGTGGGAGGCTCTGCGCAGTCACCACTACTCCCCTTCCTTCCCCTAAGGGATCTCTGTTCGTCTAGCCGATGCCCCTCCAGCCCCTTCCCGAGCAGGAAACTCCCAAAGCCAGGCGGGGGATGGGACAGAACTGCCCCAAGGACCGGTCGCTGGACAGATGACACCCCGGGGAGCACGAGGTGGCCTGAGGCGAGAGGAGGTGTAACCCAGCACCAGGACTCAGGGGCCCTAGGAGAGGCCAGGCTGGAACCGACCCCCCTGCCCGAAAAGGCCTGGCGGGCTGGCCCCCACCCGGTCCCGGGACAGTCCACCGGAGCCAGCCCGGCCTGCCCACCCCAGCTGCTGTCCCCCGGTGGGTGGCGCCGTGGTGAGGAGATCGCCAGGGGCAGGCTCCGGGCTGAGCCCCGGGCTCTCCAGTTACACTAAAAGTGAGACCGTGGAAGATGGTATCGAGGCGCGCGAAGGCAGCGTGGGCTCATCCAACATTGATGTAGCCCCGGACTGCCCCAGAGCTCCTCGTAGCAGAGGCAGGGTTCCCGCTCCCAGCTCCTCTGGGATGGGCCGGGTCCTCCGCAGCCCTCCCCTGCAGCTCATCACCCGAGGTCACACAGACATCTATCAGCTCCCACATGGAAGCGGCCCCTCCTGTGCCTTGCTTAGTCCACTGGTTCTACAGCCCCCCTGCCGTGCAGAAGCCGCCCAGGCAGAGGCAGAGCAGGCTCATGACCCTCATGCATCTGGTCCTGCCCCGGGGAAGGGGTGGTGTACCATCCTCCCCCACTTCCCAAGGCTCAGGGGAAGAAGAGGGAGGGAGAGAGCAAGCCAGTCTCCCCTCGCCCTGCCCCCCAGAGTCAATTCTCTCCAGCACACCTGCTTCCATTCAAATACATCTCACACACACACACACACACACACACACACACACGTCCACATCGCTACTCTTTTTTTTTTTTTTTAAGATTTTATTTATTTGACAGAGAAAATGAGAGAGAGAGAGCACATGAGAGGGGGGAGGGTCAGAGGGAGAAGCAGACTCCCTGCTGACAGGGAGCCCGATGTGAGACTCGATCCCGGGACTCCAGGATCACGACCTGAGCCGAAGGCAGTCGCCCAACCAACTGAGCCACCCAGGCGCCCCACATCGCTACTCTTGATAGCACACATGCAGCTGCCTGCAAAGGTGCACAAACTCATCCATATACACTCAGTGGTGCACACACACCCTGGCACAACGTGCCCATAGCCCAGATACACAATTACTGGTGCACACACTCAGTTCCATGAAAAACACACTCTCAGAAGCCTTCTCCTAGAGGAGCCCAGACCATCACTGCCTCGGCTCTCTGACACTTACTTGGTGGTGGAGAGAAGGCAATGCCACCCAGACTGTCCCACCCAGGGCAAACCAGCCTGGGGGGGGGAGGGGCCGGCGCCAGGACAGTGCCCTCTTGGTGCACTGGGGCGTTTCTGGCCTGGTGATTAGTGGGTCTGCAGTGCTGGAGAGGGCCCAGGAGCAAACCCCGGGTGGGATTAAATCTTGGCTGAGGAATGTGACCTTGTAAGAAGATAATTCTGGGTCCCTGTTACCCTGGTGCAGGCTCAGCCTGATTCCAAAGGTTCTTGGATGCCGGGCCCTCATTCTGACACTAGGTTCCAGTCGGATGGCACAGTTCTCTAGCACCATTAGATGTGCAGAAATCTGCCTCCTCTGGTGACAGCATGGGCAAGCTGTTCCCTAATGCCCACCGACTCCCCAACAGCTTGGCCTGGCACTCATCAGTAGACCCACCACGCGCGCGCACACACAGACACACATACACCTGTCTAGGGTTTTCTTTGTTACTCTTCAGATTAGAGGAGACCAAAACATTTGCCCAGAGTTTCAGAGGGGGACACTGATTTGGAACACACAGCTGAGCCAGGAGCTCTAACTGCTCGATGTCAGGACAGCCCACACTGCTCAGGATGGAGAAAAAAGGTGCGCTGCTCTCCCAAGTACATGCTGGGTCAGAATGCCCCAGGTGAGACCCAGGCTTGGCATTTATCTGCCATCAGGGCACAGGATTTTTCAGAATGAAGGGGTCAGATATCAACGGGTTCCTGTGAGTCCCCACTTAGAAAAAAACTGTCCTCCGGACTGTGCCTTTCTTTCTACCTTTGGCCACATAAATGACGTTCCTGCCCCCAGGGTCTGCTTTTGTTTAAAAGCATCCTGTCACTCTACCTGAGAAACCATACTGCCTGATGACTTCAAACATCAGTGTGGGCAAGAAATCCTTGCCTCACCTCCATGACTTGCTCCTGTCTCTACTCCCTTATCACCCTGAGCCCCAATCACACCAGCTGCATGGGACACAGACCAGCCCCCGTCACGTCCCTCCTCCAGAGCTATTCCTCCCCTGACCCTGCACCACCACTGCCATTTGCCCCAGCCGGTACAGTCATTTTAGTCCCATACAGCTATAAATCCATCAGAAGAAAAGTAGCTATGTTCCAAAAGCTCTGGAACAAAGCAGGACCTCCAATCACCTGTCTCGGGTGTCCACCCCAGCCTCCCCTGCCAGCAATCCAGAAGCTGGCACTGCCATGGCCAGGACCTCCAAACCCCAGCCTGCCCTGTTCTCATCCCCCACCCTGGCCTTGCCAACCACAGAACACACAGCAAGGCCACGGGTCATGTACTCACAGAACACCAGAACTCCAAAAGAGCTCAGTCAAGCAGTCCAGCCTCTTCAACTTCAGGGGAAACAGGCGCAGAGAGCCAAGTGACTTGCCTAGAGCCAGAATGGGAATTAATGGAGTAGCCAGAATGAAGTCCTGGATTCCGAGCTCCCTTCACAGTGCTCTTTCCAACATCCTTCCCTGCTTCATAAAGCCCAGGAAAAGCATCACCTCCATCTCAGAATAAGCTGCTTGCGAACTTACCTGCCACAGGGGTCAGACTGCTGCCCCCAGGCCTGGTCTGCCCCCCTCTACTGCCCAGTGCCTCCCAGCTTCTCGCTGGTTCTGACTCACCAGCAGTAGGGACTAGAGTTAGCTGGCTCATCCCTATGGCTCCCTCTGTGAGATCTCTCAACAGCTGTGGCCTGAGTCCAAGTCCTAAGGGAAGGGTTTGTTTCAGTGTCCCGAGGTGCTTGTGAATTCTTCACTGGGGCTAAATGCCTGGCCCTCCCGAGGAAGCTGAACCTTGTCACCCAGGCCTCAGGTACTGGCTAAGGTCCCCAGCTCCTGAATTCCCATCTGACCCTGCTTTCCATCCCTAGCCTGGAGGTCCTGCCACTGTGCCCCTCTCACCCAATTGGTCCCAACTGGTACCCACCAGGTCCTCATCAGCCGTGTCTCTTCAGTCCCTGGACTACCTCCCTAGGCGCCTCAGCCGCCTCCCCTTACCTGCCCACTCTCCTCACACAGCTCCATCTTGGGGCAGGGCCTGCCTGGGCCACCACACCTATCCCTGTTCTAGGAATGACCTAATTTTCAGGTTCAACTGGACAGAAAAGTCCTGATATTTGTAGAGAAGACTTGCTACGTGCCCGCTCATAATAACCACAGCCAGCACATAATAGCACTCACCATGTGCCAGGCACTGCCCCAAGCACTCTATATTTATTAAGCTTTGCAAATATTAAGTCACTGAGTCCTCCCAACGATAGGTACTATTTCCTGTAGGTACTATTACGTCCATTTTAGTGATGAGGCCACGGAGGCTCACGGCAGTTAAATAGCTTTCCCAAGGTCACACATGCACTGTGCAAGTGCTTTGAATACTGTGAAGGAACAACTTTCTGGAACGTTAGGAAGCTGAAGCTGGAGCCATTGTTCAAGAACATGCAGACACCGAGCAGCTTCCCCTCCCACTCTAGCCCCACCCTCGCCAAAAGTATGTGGCTTTGGGGACATCAAGTTGGTTTAAGAAGAGGAGAGCCTAACATTTTTTCTTGTGACAAGACAGCCTACATCTTGAAAAGAGAAGCACACATTGTTTTAATGTCAAGTACTCTCAAAACGGTGAAGTGAGCGCTAAGTACAAAGGGCTACTTTTACAATAAGAATTTGGCTACTTCCTCAACTTGGCAGAAACCTACCTTTGCCAAGAGTATCGCCAGCACTGCGTGTCCTGTGTGGGAACCAAGGAGCCAGAAGAAACCTGCACCAAGATGTGTTGTAGAGACTCCTGGCCAGTGTGGTCCCCTTGTCACCAATAAGCTCCAGGCCAATTAAATTAGGAGTTTCACTCTGCCTAGAGTGGATATGCATGTGGTCTGTTTCTAATTCACAGCCTACCTAAGAGTGTACACAATTCAATTCCCACTGTGACCCTTCACTATCAGAAAATCATCACCCCGATTTTATAGATGGGGAAACTGAGACTAAAGGGTATTAAGTAACTATCTACTTGACACACTTCTAAACTATTTCAACTTTGCTTCTTCTATTTCTACAAGTGGCACACATGATTTTTATAATCAACCAAAACAATAAAGATGTTCCCACCTGGGCTACATTTACACAGCTAGTAAGAAGTGGAGCTGGGATTTGAACCAGGTCTGTCTAATAACAAAGCTCAAGCTCTTTCTAACGCCCCCTCTATGCCATCTCAGTGACCCACTCTTTTGGGAGTCCCAGCCCTCCCTAGACATGTTTAGTACAGGTCACGTCTTGCTTCCTTGCCCTTTTCTCCTATCCAAAACTTACTATAGGGGCGCCTGGGTGGCGCAGTTGGTTAAGCATCCAACTCTTGGTTTCAGTTCAGGTCATGAGCTCAGGGTCATGATCTCAGGGTTGTGAGATCGAGCCCCACGTCGAGCCCTGTATCAGGCTCCCCACTGAGCATGGAGCCTGCTTGGGATTTTCTCTCTCCCTCTCCCACTCTCAAAACAAAACAAAACCTCTCCCCCACCATGCTCTCTTTCTCTCTCTCAAAACAAAACAAAACAACATTACAAAGCTGCAGTAATCAAAACAGTGAGATATTGGTATCTCCAAGAATAAATTCATACATCTATGGCCAATAGATTTTTGACAAGAGTGCTATGTCCATTCTATAGTGTCTTCAACAAATGGTGCTGAGACAACTGGATACTGGGTTTCCACACGCCAAGGAATGGAGCTGGACCCACATCTCACCAAAATAAACTCAAAATGGATCAATGACCTAAATATATGCTCTAAAACCACTTAGAAGAAAACGGTCAATTTTCATGACTGTGAATTTGGCAATGAATTTGTAAATATGACACCAAAAGCATAAACAAAAGAAAAAAATAGATAAATTGGACTTCCTCCAAATTAGAAACTTGTGCTTCAAAGGGCATTATCAAGAAAGTGAACCTCTGTTCACTGTTGGTAGGACTGTAAATTGATACAACTGCTATGGAAAATAGTATAGGTTTCTGAAGAAATTAAAAATAGAGCTAGAACTACCATCTGATCTAGCAATCCTGCTTCAGCATATATTTCCAAAGGAAATGCAATCTGGATCTCAAAGGGATATTTCCACTCCCATGCTCCCCACAGCGTTATTCACAATAGCCCAGATATGGAAGCAACCTAAATGTCCACTGACCGAGGAATGGATAAAGAAAATATGGTGTATATATATACAATGAAATATTATTTGGCCTGAAAAAATAAGGAAGTTGCCATTTAGGACCACATGGATGAACCTGGAAGACATTACGCTAAGTGAAAAATGCCATTCACAGAAAGACAAATACTGCATGATCTCACTTTATGTGGAATCTAAAATAGTCAAAGTCATAGAAGCGAAGAGTAGAACTGTGGTCGCCAGGGGCTGGGTAGATGGGGAAAATGGGGAAATGTTGGCCAAAGGGTACAAAGTTTCAGTCATCCAAGATGAATGAGTTCTAGAGATCAGATGTACAGCATGGGGACTGTCGTTAACAATACTGTATTGTATTCTTGAAATTTGCTATGAGGATACATCTTAAGTTTTCTCATCATACACACAAAGAAAAGAAAAGAAAAAAAGGAAAAGAAAAGAAAGAAAGAGAAAGAAAGAAAGAAAGAAAATGGTAAGTATGTGAGGTGATGGGTATGTTAATTAGCTTGACTGTGGTCATCATTTCACAATGTATATGTATATCAAAACATCAAGTTGTACTCCTTAAATATATATAACTTCTACGTGTCAATTATACCTCAGTAAAGCTGAAAAAAATCAAACCACCAAAAATATCAACCAAAAGACATGCATTAAAATGTCCAGCGTTAATAATAACCAAAGCTGGGACACATCTCAAGTCCCTGTCACAGTGGAATGGATAAATTATGGTAAATCCACACAGAATACTACACAGCAATGAGAGTGAGCAAATTGCAATTTCATGCAAAACCATAGATGAATCCACTGTTAAACTAAAGACGGAAGACACAAAAGAGTACCCCTGGTACTCCTAAATTAAATTAAAAATAGACAAAACTAATCTCTCCAGTTAGAAGTCAGTCTAATGGAAGTCAGGATGGAGGTAGCCTTGTGTTAGAGGGCAGAAATAATTCAAGGCAGACCTTGAATTCACTTTGTGAAAATTCACCAAATTCTTCACTTATGACTTGTGCACTTTTTCATATGCGGGTTATATACTTCAATAAAGAGTTTATTTAAAAACAAAATACATAGGCAAAGGACTTGAATGGACATTTCTCTAAAGATCTATGAATGGTCAAGAAGCACATGAAAAGATGCTCAACATCAGTCATCAGGGAAATGTCAATCAGAACCACAGTGAGAAACCATTTTGCCAGTCCCAGGATGGTTTAAAACCAGAAAATAACAAGTGTTGCCGAGGATGTGGAGAAATGGGAACCTCAGGCACCGCTGCTGGGAAGGTAAAATGGTGCAGTTGCTGTGACAAACAGCTGGGCAGGGCGCCTGGGGGGCTCAGTCAGTTAAGCATCTGCCTTCTGCTTGGGTCATGATCCCAGGGTCCTGGGATCGAGCCCCACGTCGGGCTCCCTGCTCCACCGTGGGGAGCCTGCTTCTCCCTCTACCCTCCCCCCCTTCATGATCTCTCTCTCTCTCTCACTCTGTCTCCTCAAATAAATAAAATCTAAAAAAAAAACACCAAAAAACAAAAACCAGCTGGGTGGTTCCTCCAAAAGCTAAACATGGAATTCGTATAGAATCCAGCAATTTCACTCCTATTATACACCCAAAAGAGTTGAAAACAAGGACTGGAACACATATTTGTATGCCAGTGTTCACTGTGGCATTTTCATAATGGCCAAAAGGTGAAAACAACCCAAGTATCCATCAACAGAGTAAGGGAGAGGGGCGCCTGGGTGGCTCAGTCGTTGGGCGTCTGCCTTCTGCTCGGGTCATGATCCCGGGGTCCTGGGATCGAGCCCCGCATTGGGCTCCCTCCTCAGCGGGAAGCCCACTTCTCCCTCTCCCACTCCCCCTGCTTGTGTTCCTGCTCTTGCTGTCTCTCTCTCTCTGTCAAATAAATAAATAAACAAATCTTAAAAAAAAAAAAAGAGTAAGGGAGAAACAAACCATGCACACAGTGTGATATTATTCAATCAAGAAGGGAAAGATGTACTCATGTACGCTACAACATGGAAGGACCTTGAAGACATCATGTTAGGTGAAGTAGCCAGACACAAAAGGAAAAATACTGTATGCTTCCACTGACATGTAATATCTAGAATAGGAAACTTCATAAAGACAGAAAGGAAATTGGAGGTTACCAGGGGCTAGGGAGAGGGGCCAGTGAGGAGTTACTTCTTACTAAGTACAAAGTGTTTGTTTGGAGTGATGAATAAGATTTGGAAATAGTGGTGATGGTTGCACAACACTGTGAATGTACTTGATGCCACTGAACTGTACACTTAGAAATCAAGGAAATGGCTAATTTTATGTTCTATATATGACTCCAGTAAAAAAAAATACCTGCATTGCTATACACTGACAATTAATTAACTATTGGAAATTGAAAAATATACTATTTACAGTATCATTGAAAAATATGCAATACTTCAGGATAAATCTTATAAAAGAGGTGAAAGACTTATACTCTGAAAACTACAAAATACGCCTGAGAGAAATGAAAGATGATCTAAATAAACAGAAAGATATATCAAGTTTATAGGTGGAAAGCCCAACATTACCAAGAGTCAACTCTCCCCAAATTGATCTATAGATTCAACACAATCCTAATTAAAAGCCCAGCAGGCTTTTGTTTTGTTTTGTTTTTGCAGAACTTGAAAATCTCTTTGTAAAAGGAATGTGAAATTAACAAGGACCCAGAATAGCCAAACAGCTTTGAAGAAGAAGACCATCCTGGTTTCTCCAGGGCTTGGGTGAATGACTCTCCAAGTCATTCTTTTGATCTTGCTTTGACTCCACACTCACCAGGCAGCCTTTTGATTTTACTTGCCAAGTAGCTTGAAGATTGGGTATGGGCCCTGGGCAGGGCCATAAACACTGCAATAACTGCAAAGAGACCTTCACAACTCTAGAGTAATAAATGGGTCTTTTGATTGGGGAGCAGGGAAGAAGAAGAAGAAGAACAACAACAACAACAAAGTTGAAGGTCCAAAACTACCTGATTTCAAGACGCTTCACAAAGCTATAGTTATCCAGATAGTGTGACATTGGCATTGAGAAAAGCAAACAGATCAATGGAACAGAATAGAGAGTAGAGAAATAAATACAATGACAACTGGTTTTTGATAAAGATGCAAAAAAAGTAAAGTCCTTTCAACAAGTGGTGCTGGAACAATTAGATATCTTTCTTTTTTTCAATGAACCTCATTCCATATAGAAAAGTTAACTCAAAATGAAGTGCAGACCTAAAATGTTAAGCCTAAAATTAGAAAATTCCTAAGAGAAAATGTTTGTTGCTTTGCATTAGGCCATGATTTCTTAGATAAGACACTAGAAGCACAATCCATACCCCAGAGATACAGATGTAGTGAAAAGAAGGGGCACCTGCACCCCAATGTTCACAGCAGCAATGTCCACAACAGCCAAACTGTGGAAGGAGCTGAGATGCTCTTCAACAGGTGAACGGATAAAGAAAATATGGTTTATATATACAATGGAATATTACTCAGCCATCAGAAAAGATGAATACCCACCATTTGCACCGACATGGATGGAACTGAAGGGGATTATGCTAAGTGAAATAAGTCAAACAGAGAAAGACAATTATCATATAGTTTCACCCATATGTGGAACATAAGGAATAGTGTAGAGGACCACAGGGGAAGGGAGGGAAAACTGAATGGGGAAAAATCAGAGAGGGAGACAAACCATGAGAGACTCTGGACTCCGGGAAACAAACTGAGGGTTACAGAAGGGAGGGGGTGGGGGGATGGGGTAACCGGGTGATGGGTATTAAGGAGGGCACGTGTTGTGATGAGCACTGCAGCTAATGAATCGTTGAACACTACATCACAAACTAATGATGTACTATATGGTGGCTCACTGAACATAATAAAAAAGACTACACTGGTAAATTGGGCTGCAGAGAGCTAGATTTCTGCTTTTCAAAATATTTAAGAGACTGAAAAGAAAGCCACAGACTTGGAGAAAATATTTGCAGGTCACATATCTGATAAAGGACATGCATCCAGAATATGCAAAGAATTCTCAAAACTCAATAGCAAGGACACAAATCACCCAATAATAAATGGGGAAAAGATTTTAACAGATACTTCCCCCAAAAGCACGGATGGCAAATAAGCACATGAAATTATGCTCAATATCATTAATCATTAAAAAAATGCAGATAAAGTCACAATAACCCATCACCACTACATAACTGTTAGATGGCCAAAATTTAGAAGACTGACCATACCAAGTTGTCCTAAGGATATAGAGGAATTGGAACTCTCATACACTGCTCAGGGGAATGTAAAATGGTACAACCACTTTGGAAAAGTTGCAGTTTTTAAAAAGTTAAATGTATACCTACCCCCCAAAAATAATGTATACCTACCAGGTGATCCAGCCATCCCATTCGTAGGTATTTATCCGAGAGAAATAAAAACATATATCTTATACAAAGGCCCGTGCATAAACAATCACAAAAGTTACATTTGTAAGAGCCAAAAAGTGGAAAACACTCAAGTGTCTACCAACAGAGGAATGGATAAACTGTGGCATCTCCACATAATCGAATACTACTCAGCAAAAAAAAAAAAAAAAAAAGAAATGAACTACTGAGTCATGCAACAACATGGAAAAATATCAAAGTAACTATGGCTGCATGAAAAAAGTCAGACCAAAAAAGAAGTACCCACTGAATGATTCCAATTATATAAAATTCTAGGATATGCAAACAAATCAGATCAGTGGTTCCCTGAGGATAGGAGGAGGGTAGGGGTTGGCGGAAGGAAGTATTATAAAGGGACACGAGGACACACTGGACTCCTTGCTGTACTGAAATACACTAAGCACACTCCTACCTTACAACCTTTTTACTTGCTGTTCCCCCTTCCATGGAACATTCTTCCCCATTCACTCCCTTGCTTTGTATAGGTCTCTGCTGAAATATCACCTTCTCAGAGTTTCTCTTACTGTCTGGTGGCGGGGAGAGAGACACGGACAAAAGTGTGCATAGGCTATGTCATTGCTAAGTGACTTATCTAATATGCTAAGTGCAAAGAAGAAAAAGAGAGCTGAGCAAAAGGGAGAGAATATGACTATGTAGAGGTTGGGGTGGGGGTGAATATGTAGCATTATATTGTCTGGTTGGGGAAACTCTTGGCGTGGCAGTGATGTGGAGTCAGGAAGTTACAGAAGATCCAGCCCGATGTGATCTCAAAGGAGCAGGAGGAACTATCATCTGCTTAGGGTTTGGGGGTGCGGAGTAGGGTCCAGTAAGAGGGGCCTTGACTATGATGCAGAAGAGCAGCTGTGGGGGAATGGGAGTGAAGCTAAGCAGGGAGAAGGGAAAGACTGCTGACGGCACAGCAGAAGAGGAAGTCCCTGCACGTGGTGACAGTCAGCAGGGCTGCACAGTTGTTGTGGCAGTGTTCTGATGCCACGATGACAAAGGAGGTGGGGGTTCTACCGCTGGTCCATGCAGGACTGGAGTGGTGGCGAGCATGTGCAAGGAAACAGAAAGTGATGGTAGTGAGTGACTCAGACGATCTCCCATGTGGTCCAGGCTGGGAAAGGAAGAAGAGAGGCCAGGAAAATGCTGGCAGGAGAAAATGCAGACATGAAGGCACCGGATGACTCGATAAGGTGGTGGGAAGAATGTATGAAGAAGGTACAGGAGGCCAGAGATTGGGATATTAGTGCATAAGATATCAGAAGTGAGGCAATCTCAGGGGCCAACATCTAGGAATGTGTCCTGTGAATAACTGAAGAGAAGTTTCTAGAATGGCGAAGGTCCAGAAATTGTGAGTGAAGAGTGCTACTTGGTGCTGTACATAGCCCTGAAACCTCTGGGATCATGACTGGAGCTTGAATGGAGGCAAGAATGTTAACCAAGTGCCAAGCTCTTGAGAACACATAGACTTGAGGGTACATACTCCGTGCCAGTCATCTTTCATGAATCATTTCATTTTACCTTCATAACAATCAGGGATATAGATAAGAAGAGACAGATGGAATGGTTAGACTTGGAGAGTTCAAGGTCACTGTTAAAGTTTTGAGTTCCTTTGGCTACAAGGATGCTGAATAGGGAATACAGAGATATCAGTGAAGGGTCTGGCTTTGAATACATTGAGTTCAGGGTGTTGGTGGAATATATATGTGGAGAAGCCCACAAGGATTTAGACATGTAAGGTTCAGGCTCAGCAAAAAGACTGGAGTTGAAGATATGGATCTCTATGTTAAAAGCACTGAGGTGATAACTGGGACCAGGGTGTAGCCTGAGAATAGAATGGAAGAGAGGGGAATTTTGGCAAGTGCTCACACTGGGACAGTGGGGACCAAGAGGAGTGAGCAATTAATGTAAGCTGCACATTGGGGTAGATTGTAAAAATGGCCACAAATTCTTTACAGCTCTTCCCTTCGAGAGGTGAAACTTATTCCTCTCCCTTGAATGTGGGTTGACATTTTTACTTTCTTTAACCAATACAGTGTGGCAGAGTGATGTGCATGTCCCAAACCTAGGCCTCAAGAGCCCTTGTAGCTTCTGCTTTCTCACTGGGAATCTACCAGCATGTGAACAAACCTGGGCTAGCCTGGTGGAAGATGAGAGAGCATCACTCTCTCTCTCTCTCTCTCTCTCAATCTCTTACCCCCCTCCCCCCAAAGAGAGAGGCTCCAGATGTGCTAGCCTTCCCAGCTGAGGCACCACGCGTTAGCAAGTACAGCCAAAAGAAGCCACGCCTGGGCCAGATCACAAAAACTGCCCAGCAGAGCCCAGCCCAAATTGCTATCCACAGAATCCTGAGCTAATTAGAACAACTAGTATTTTAAGCCGTTAAATTTAAGAGTAATTTGTTACACGGCAATAGATAACTGATATACATATGGCCTGAGAAGCAAAGGCGGAAACAGATGAAAAGAACAGGTAATATAATGCAGAGAGGCCAACTTCTATGGGGATGTGGAGGAGAGTGGTTTCCCGGGTTCAAAGATGTGGTGGGGGCAGAAGACAGAGAACAGGGTCAGAAAGTGTTAACTGTTAATGGCGGGGTGGTTTGCTTCTAGGGGGTGGGGATGGGGGCAGCAGGATCACAGAATTTCACTTTTATTTTTTTATTTTTTTTAAAGATTTTATTTATTTATTTGACAGAGAGAGACAGAGAGAGAAAGGGAACACAAGCAGGGGGAGTGGGAGAGGGAGAAGCAGGCTTCCTGCGGAGCAGGGAGCCCGATGCGGGGCTCAATCCCAGGACCCTGGGATCATGACCTGAGCCGAAGGCAGATGCTTAATGACTGAGCCACCCAGGCGCCTCAGAATTTCACTTTTAATACCTGGGTACTACATACATGTGTTGCTTATATAGTATTTTTAACAGTTTATTGAGGACTGTGCAATTTTTAAATAATTCAATTCTTAAAAATTTTTAAAAACTAAGTACTAACAGGAGAATGGAGGTGGGTGATATAGACCAATGCTTCCAGAGGAAAAGCTGAACCAGCCCTAATCAAATCATCTGGGGGGCGCCTGGGTGGCTCAGTTGGTTAAGCGACTGCCTTCGGCTCAGGTCATGATCCTGGAGTCCCGGGATCGAGTCCCGCATCGGGCTCCCTGCTCGGCGGGGAGTCTGCTTCTCCCTCTCCCGCTCCTCCCTCTTGTGCTCTTTCTCTCTCTCACTCTCTCTCTCAAATAAATAAATAAAATCTTTAAAAAAAAATCATCTGGGAAGGATTATGCAAATCTTAACACTAGAGTTCCACGTCTGGAGATTGGGATTCAGTTAGTGTGGACACAGGCCAGGGAAGCGACTTTCTTCCCATGGCTCCCCAGTTTTGAGACTGTCAGGGTGAGAAGAAAAGCATGCTGAGGACAGAACCCCAGGAAAACTCTTTATTCAGGAGTCTAAAAAAGAGAAGGATTTTCAGACTAAGCCTTTATGTTCGCAGAGATATTTACAATATTTATGAATAAAACAGCAATGGGTATCACTTATTACTATGTTATCTCATCTAATCCTTCTAGTCCTTCCCACTTCACAGAAAAAACTGAAGCCTAGAGAGGGAAAGCGACTTGTTCCAGGGGAGTTGGGTGGAGTCAGGATTTGAACCCAGGTTGTCTGATTCCAGAGTCTTGCTGTTTTTGTAGGGAAAATATTTAGTTATTATATAGAACTTTTCAATTTAAAATTTCCCTTCTATATATGTATTAGGCCTTTGGCATATGCTACCACTGATTTCTACTAGAATCTAGACTGTGAGCTCCTCTGGGGGAGGGAATCGTGTCTTTTTATCTCCTTATCTCCAGGGCCCCACACATAGTTTGCAGTCAATACATATTTGTTGAATAAGCAAATGAATGTGTGGTTTGGGATTTGAACACAAGCTTGGAGGGTTTATTATTTTAAGTTTAATACTCTGATCATTTTTGACTTCCTCTCCATAGGCAACACTACTTTTCAAAAGGGCACCTTCACTGGAATTGGACGGTGGGCAGCAAGCAGATGGCTAGGATTGTGCAGTGCAGGGTTCAGGAGAAAACAGAATCAACCAATTCAGACCACATTTCCCCCCCAAAGAAGGCCTTGAAAGCAAACAAAGGGGTGTACCAGTTGGACTCGTCTTGAGGCGGGAGACTGACAAGCTTTAATAGGTTTACAGGCTGAGACATCGACAGTAGAGGGAAAGGCAAAAAAGGAAAAAGATGGGATCAATTGGGGGAGAGTCAATAGGGTCCTAGGGGGATGCAGCTGGGGCAGGAGGGACACCTGTTCCTCTGAATCTCGAAAGACCGGCTGTCAGAGATGCAGGAAGGTTTTTAGCAGAGTGAAGGGAAGGAGCGCGCCAGAAGCAGGATTGAGGAAGGGGAGAGCAGCCCAGTTCATGAAGTTTCTCCTCCAGCTCTCACTATTTAGGGCCACTGATCAGAAAATTTAACTCCAGAGATCCTCATGAGGTTATGAACTTTGAAAACAACAACAACAAAAACCTGTCTACTATCATCATGGTTTCATTTTAAAAAGCGAAGTGACATTTAACACACCAAAAATAGGCAGAAAGGACAAAAATCTCAGAATAAATCTCCGCTTGATGACCAACTCATTCGGTTGTCCTCATTTTTCTCATTTCACCTGGAAGGATGATTCCTCCCGGCAGGACGAAGTGCGTGGGGAGCGCGGCGCCCAGCCGCCCACGCCGGCAGCCTCTCTCCGTCCCCGCGGGGCGGGCGGGGAGCCTGGCAACGCGGCGCGCGCCCCGACAGCCGGCCCCGGGGCTGCCCTCCCGCTCTGCGGAGCAGGCGGCGGGCGACCCGCAGGTCCGGGCAGCGAGCGGGGGCGCTCCCCCCCCACCGCGGGGACCCCTCCTCGCCCCACTGCGCGGCCCGCCCGGCAGCCCCTCCACGCTCCCTCGTGCCGTTGCGGCGCTGGGGGGGCCACCGCAGGGCAGCCGGACTGGGGTGGGGGTGGGGTGCGAGATGGGTGGCCGCTCGCGGGTCCCGGTACCCCGGTGTCCTCCTCTGCCGGCTCTGCCCCGCAGGTGTGAGGACACCCTCCGCTTGGCTCCGACTTCGGATGTCCGCGGCTCCGGGTTCCGACGACCCGGACACTCCAGGGTCCGGGTGCAGCCCGGGGGTCTGCTCCCCGCCAGCGCCGCTTCCCCCGCCGCGGTGCGCGCGGGGGAGGGCGCCCACGCAGGGCCACGCGGAGGGCCGGGGGAGCCCACGCTGTAGGCGGCCACCCTACCTGTCGTAGCTCCAGCGGCTGTAGGACAGGGTCCGGTGGCTGCTGACTCCCTCCATCGCCGCCTCCCAGCTCGGCTCCGGGCTCCGCGGCGGCGGCAGCGGCTGCGCTGGGCTCGGCGCTCGCTCGCGGCGGGCCGGGCCGGGGCGCGGGCGGAGGACCGTACCATTCGCCCCCCCCACTGGGGGGGTGACCCCCCCCTTCGGCTCTGCCAATGGCGGGGACGCGAGGGCGGCGGGGACCCGGGCCCGCGGGACCCCCTCCCCCGCGCTCCAGTCCCGCGGGGGCGAGGCTGCGGCAGCCTGGACGGCTTATTTATTTATTTCCGATGTGTGCTCCGCGTCGCCATGGCAACCGCCCCATCTTTTCCGGCGTCACTAGGGCACCGCAGCTTTCAAACCTTCCCGGGACAGGAATTGCTACGAGGCTGTCCCTTCTGCTCGCAGTACTCGGGCCCCCTCTGCAGAGACGCCTCCCCCTTCCTGGCGTGGAGTCACAGCCATTCACTCCCTCCAATCTTCCACTTCAATTACTCTCCTTCTCAGGAATGGGAACACTCACCCCAAAATTTTGAGGACCTCGGCCACCTCCCAGCCCCTTTTCCCCTAGCACGTAAGTCCTTTACCGGAGTTCCCCTCACCTAAAAGTGTCGAGATTCAGCCCCCTCGTTACCCAAATGAAAACCCACTTCTTCCCTATTCCCCCGGTTCTCTTGGCCCTATTTAGCATAAAATGGCCCCCTTGGGTTCGGAGGACTAAGCTCTGAGAACACACCCATTTCTAGGCCAGCTCTGTTTATTTTCCTTGTGCTTTCCCTTCATTACTACTAAAATTACTGTGGAAAATATCCAGCTGTGTTGGCTCAACTAGCGGAGAGTGTCTTCTTCATCTATACTTGGCAGTGGATGACCCAGGGAAGGCCCTGGGGAGAGGGGCCGGCCCCTCCTTCCCCTCCCTTCCCCCACCCTGGGCTGCTGGCTGTGGGGATTTACAGGTATAATCTTCTTGCCGAGGTCGTGGAAGCCTAAGAAGGACCTTTGGGTGCAGCTGTTGTGGGGAGGCTGAGACCAGGGGCAAGAGTGGAGGTGTCGGGGTTCCCTGAAGGGGGAGCACTGGGCAGTAGCCGTTGAGCTCCACTAATCCAAGGATCAGGGGCAACTCGGTGAAACCAGACTTGCTGTGAACCTGTGGGTTACAGGCTTCCAAGTGGCAGCACCCCTGTTGCATCCAGCCCACAAACGTGGTTTTGTTTTTCATTGACCAAGTTGACAACACTTAATGGAGAGATTAAATAGATTGGACTTTTTGTCCCCTCTTGAAAATTAAGCAAATCTGGCAACCCTTGGACCTGCCTGCAGCATGGCAGGCATAGGACTGAGAAGTGGCTGCCCTCCTTACAAGGAGCATGTGTTCTCCTATGGGCCTCAGGCCCCAGCTGGCCAGCTTCTTTCACTTTTATAACTGGTCCCTGCAGCTTTGGAGTTCTCCACCCCAGGCAACAGTCATCTTTCTAACCCACGGTTTCCCATGGCCCTCAGAGTTGAGCAAATGCATCATTAACCAGTATTTACCAAGGACCTGGTCCTCAGCAAAAGGCTGTAAATAATAGCAAGCAGAAACTGTCACTCCCTTGTGAGGTTTATAGACTGACATAAATGGACCAACTCCCAAAGAGAACCATTGTTTCTGAACCACATCTTGGCATATCCATAACCTCAGGAGTGGTGGATTGAGACTCCAGAATCAACTTGTTACAAGTGTGTGAAGCCTTATTTCATTGTTTGGGTAACGGCGAGTGGAGAATGCCCCTATCTGGAGAATGTGTGGGGTTTGTGGGACCTCCCACAGACACTGCAGAACCAAAACCCATAGCTGCTGACTCGTATTGGTAAGTGTCCAAGGATGTTCTTTCTCCAAAGAACTGATGGAAGGGCAATAGAATCTAAGAAGGAGACACCCTCAACAAAAAATGTCCTGCATCAGCCCACTCTAAGACATGCTTGCTCAGAGCCAGGTGTCACAGAGACCCCCTAAGGCTGACACTGGGTACGGGCTGCCCGGCCCCTGCAGCCTGCCTTGGTGAGGCCACTGCAGGCAGGAGTAATAAACACATACTCTACATCATCGGGGAACCAGGTAGTTGGCACAAGGCAAAAGTTCTATAGCTAGAAGAGCCAATAGCAGGTGTGCTGGACTCTCAGACCCTCACCTCCAAATCCTGACACCCCTAGATGTACAAATAAGAAGCCCAAAGTCAGGTGTCCTGAGCCAGGGCTGAGAGCTGTGGAAAAGCTACATCCTAGACGTTCTGGGATGATCCCTGGACAAGCTCTGGGCTAGGCAGATGGAAGAGCTTATCAAAGCCCCAGAGGAAAGGACCCTTGACCCTTATCAGTGGCAGGAGCCATGTGTCAGCATTCTGTGGGAGGGAGATTGTGGCAGATTTAAAGCATGGTTGCTGAATCTTTGACATTCCTCTCATTGAGAAGTAAGGCCTGTGATACCTCACCGTGAATCTCTACACTATGTGATTTCTGAGGTTAAGTAATAAATGGCCTCTCAGTTTACTGGAAGGGACCCCATATAAGAAGTTCGACTACCCTGTGGCCACTGTACTGTGAGGAAGTCTAATCTGCAAGGAAAGGTCATACATAGATGCTTCAGTTGACAGTCCCAGCTGAGCCCAGCCTTCACATCACCCAAGCACCACACATAGAAGAAAGAAGCCTTCGGCAGAAAACAACCCCTCATCCTACAGGTCATTTCCAGATGCTTGAGTCTTCCCAGCGGAGGCCCCAAACATTATGGAAGAGAGACAAGTCAGCTGTGAGTGCCCTGACCTGACCCAGAAAATCTGTGAGGACATAAAAACGGTTGTTGCTTTACACCACAGATAACCAGACAGGCAGAATTCATCTCAGAGGAGCCGGTTCTTTTTCCTTCAACACTGAATAACGGGTCTTTTGGATGTGAGAGGAAGGGTCCCGTTTAGTTTACACAGAAGAGCTGCAATAAGGAAACTCGAATGCTCTGCATAGTAAAGCAACAGGAAGGTAGGAGTTGTCCTCTGGTGGCTACTGATGGCTGGAAAAAAGGCTGGAACTGGGAGAGAAAGAGGAAGGCTGGGTAAGAAGAGAAGGTGAAAGGGCAGAGGGCTAGAGTCTGAGAAGGAAAAGAGCTGGTAAGAAACTCCTAGTCAGGGCTGAGCAAAGAACCTGAGGAACAAAGATATCTAATATGCTATTTTAAGTTGGCTTCTGCTCTCCGGTGGTGCTCTTCTGTCAGCCCCAAACCTCCAGTAGAAGTCTGATGTGTATGTACCACCCCCTCTTCGGAATGATGCTTGGGGAATGTGGCAGGCAGGGCACGGTCCACACATGGGACAAAGGGCAGCAGGAGGAGGGCAGCAAGCTGAGCAGCTAGCTGGAGACTGAGAATTAAGTTAGGAGCAGGAATGCAAAGGAGACCAAGAGAACATGCCCTTCTTGGAAATCCTTCGGCGTATTAGGGGGGGCCTTCTAGACTACCCCAAATAAAAGGAGATGGGCTATAGATAGTGGTCCTGGAACTAGGGTCCAGGCTACCTGGATCCCCCATAGAAAGGTGGGATCCCTCAGCCATGTGAGGCCAAACTATCTAGCACGTTTCTGGGAGAGCAAATAAGCAATGGAGAAACCCAAAACTGGGACTTAGGACCAAGAGTCACTATGGCAAAATGAGGAACAGGGACCTGGGAGCCTATGTCCCTGGAGAATAAATCCCGGAAGGAAAAATCCTCTGGAGTAACAGAGGTGGAAGGCTCTAAAGGGAAACCACCCCTCATACTACAACAAGTTCCATACCCTCCAAAGTAAGACTCTGGAAGAAAGCACTGCTGGCCAGAACCATGTGCACACTACACTGTGACCCTAAGGCCCACATTTTCCCAGCAGTTTCTAGTCCCATTGCTACCACCCACGTTTTGCCCTAAAAGGCAATGCTCCCCTTTAACACTCTGGTCCTGGTGGACACAATCCCTATGTTCTCTTAGTGTAGCTAGAACAGGCTAGATCTTTAAAGACTTCATTAATTTTAGAGGAAAGACAACAGGAAAATAAACCAAACCATCACATGAAATGCACAAATGCAGGGTCCAGGACCATGCACCATTCACCTGGCCATTTGCAGATGTCTATAGTCTGATTCCAAAAGGCAGACTCTCCTATTGGATTTCTTCCCTAGACATCCTGACACCTGCATGCCCACCGTCAAGAGGGGATGATACCCATTTCTTTTCTGAGAGATGGGCTTCATCTCCAGGTGAATGGCACTTTGAATGACATCACTGATGTGATGGGCCATCCCCACTCCCGCACTCAGAGTGTGGCTTCACCCTCACAGGCCCAACTGAACAACCACAATATAGTCTCATCCATTAACCTCCACCTCCCTTCTTCTCCATCCCAAACACATAACGACAGGACGACAAGAACACCCTCTCAACCCTACTTTGAGTCCTCAGGGCTTTCTATATGTGAACAATGAGGGTGGAGATAGAGATCTAAGAAGTCCACACAAATTGATAATTTTTCTTAACATCCCTGACTCTGCTAAGGCAGGAACAGGCCTTTATTTATTCCCAGGTATGTGGTCCCACAGTTGCTAACTATGGCTCTCATTGGGTTGGGAGATGCTTGCTTTGGACTATTTGGAAACCTGAGCAAGGGGCCAGGCAGGGCTCAGCTGGTTGTAAATCAGTGTCAATGTTCAACCATTAAGCTCCAAAACAAACCACCATCACTTCACCACCACCAAAAGGCTCTTAAAATTCATGGTAGAGATTTTAAAAGCAATTGCAGGAGTCCAACTGTATATGCAGTGAAGTTTTGTTAAGTATCAGGAGGTGCCAACTGTCCTAACTCTTGTTTCTATGACGTGACGGTCCATTAGCACCAGAGGTCCCTATTAGACAAGAACACTGTGTGGAGTCTATGGAAAATTCCAGTAGGAGATCTTTTAGGCCTGAGAGCTAAGCCATGCCTTCTACAGCACAGAATGACTCATATCTGAAAAAGCAGCTCATGGTGTGCTGGGCCCAAGCAGAGCCTGTGAATACCCGATAATGGGATATCAAGACACTATATGACTAGAAATGCCCATTGTAATCTGGGCCACCGGTCATAAACTGGATTATTTATGTTGACTAGTTCACCAGTCTTAAGTGGGCAGTTCACTGTATGACGATAGTAGTACATTTGGGATTGGGTCCCGGCAGGTCCAGAGAGCAGCGAGTGAGCCATGTGAAAAGGTGATTTAGACTCTATGCCATATAGCCCTGCTGCACCCACCTGCTCCCTTAGCTCATATTCCTGCTTGTGGGGCTGTTCCCTACAACCACTGTCATAGGAGGAAAAAAATTTGAGCCTGGAGTATGTTTGGGTTGACTTCATACAATGGTACAAAACAAAAATGAATTGTAGCCATACCAGATACCCACTGAGGACAAGTTCTAAAGGCGAACGGTGAGGGAAATCCTCCTAGTGGGCAGTAAACTTGTCCATCAACTTTGCATGTAGGGAGGCATGGCCTGAGGCAAGAATGTACATGGGCCTCTGGGCAGTGGAGAATAACTCAACCAGTTGGTCAGAGGCCTGGATGAAGCAAGATTGGAATAGCAGAGAAGGAAGCCTGGGGAAAAGGTGCATGGATGGACAAATAGGAGAGGTGTCAGATTACGCATACCTTTGAGTGTCATGTCAATGCTCACTGGAAAGCTTCTGCTGCAGAGGAAGCGTCAATAGCCAGGTACACACAATGACTTGTCTACTGGTTTCTGTCTCAACCAAGTGCATGGGCCCATGAATGGAGAGGGGGTGTGGCAGAGATGGAGGCTCTGCATGGGCCCGCCAAACAGGGGGTTCCCCCCCACCAATGCTGATTTACCTACTGCTGCTGCTGAATGCTCAACCTGCACTCTCAGAGGCTGGACCCTTATTATGGTTGCATTCCTTGAGTAGACTGCCCCAGCACTTGGTGGTAAGCTGATTACATCAGACTCTTCCCACCCTGCAGAGGGCAGCAATGTGTTCTTCTTGGAACTGAAATCTTTTTAGAATATGGATTTATGCTTGTAGTGCTTCTCCAGGGGCTCCAGTATCTAATTATCAACCTGGAATTCTGTATAGTGTAGTCTTAGTTGAAAGGGTGTATTTTATGGTAAAGGATGTGTGAGACAATGGTTTTGTAAAACAAGGGGTCTTACCATGTACTTCATTACCTGGAAACAAAGGGTAGAAGGTGGGAATGGCCTTTTAAATTAAAGGCTTAGTTAAGGAGCCAGTTTTGGAGTGACATCCTATGGAAGAGGTCACTGTCCTCCAGAATGTAGTATATGCATTAAACAATCAGGTCACATATAGTGTGATGTCCCCGTAGTTAGAATACACAGGGCCAAGTAACCAAGGGGTGAAAATAGGATTGGCTCCTTTCATCATCACTCTGGTGAGCTCTTTACAGAAACTGTTTCCCATTTCTGTGGCTGGCTCTGTTGGATTAGAGATCCTGATTCCCCGGGGGGACGTCTTCTACTGGTTAACACAGGATTTTTCCACTTCAGGCTCCTCAAGGCAGTGGACCATCAGGTAAAAAATGTTTTATTATACTGAAGGGAGCAATCATCCCTGACTGTCCAGAGGAGCTAAGGATGCTGCTGCATAATGGAATCAGGGGAGATTCATCTGAAAACGTGTGTGCTGGAGTGTCTCTCGATGCTTTCAGCCCTGGGAATGACGGTAACTAGGCAATCACTGCCAACAAAGCCTGGTAACGGCAAAGCAGACAAGGGCTCAGCCCTTCGGCATGAGCAGCCCAGACCAGCTTTGATGTTGGGGTTGTGGGGGAAGGAGATGACGAATATTAATTGTGCCTTAGAAGTAGCTGCAGCAGGGGAACTCTAGTTTATTCCACTAACACCCTCCTGTTTAAAAAAAAAAAGAGCATGTAGCTGACCAGTGCCTTCAGGAGTCCGTGACAGAGTGGAGGAGGAACAAGTCTCAGCAACGCAAGGAGTGTACCTTTGCAGACACTTTTGGTGCCCTGTGCTGACTTCTGCACACTTGGACAGTTTCGTGCCCATTGCTCTCGTGTCATCTCAAGTTCTCCTAACCAGCCAAGAAAGGACACTTAGCCCACCCATGAATGGAGCCAAAAGTAGGAAGGTAACCTACTGAGAAATTCTTCGACCAATGGGAGAACTGGTTAAATGTCCCAGTTTTCAAGTCTTTCAGAATTCGAAGGGGTAAAAAAAAAAAAAAAAAAAATTCGAAGTGGTATTTTACACAGTTCCTTAAAGGGTTCTCAGTGGCATGGAAATAACTAGTTTAAAACCTTCCACTGTATTGGTTTTCCTCCCTGCCTTGTCTTCATTCACTTCTGCTTGTTGGATCATATTATGCGTTGACTGTATCCCCCTGCAAAAAGGTATGTTGAAGTCCTAAGCCCTGGCACTTGTGAATATGACCTTACATGGAAATAGGGTCTCTCCAGGTGTAATAAAATTAAGATGAGGTCATTAGGGTGGGCCCTATCCAATATGACTGGTGTCCTTATGAGGGAAATGTGGACACAGACACACAAGAAGGCCATATGATGACAGGCTGAGACGGGAGCGCTGCAGCTATAAACCAACATCTGGGGCTACCAGCATTTGGAAAAGGCAAGGAAGGATACTCCTCTAGAGGCTTCAGAGGAGGAATGGTCCCACAAACACCTTGATTTCAGACTTCTAGCCTCCATAATTAAGAGAATAAATGTCTACTGCTAAAAGACACCAAGGTCGGGCGCCTGGGTGGCTCAGTTGGTTAAGCGACTGCCTTCGGCTCAGGTCATGATCCTGGTGTCCCTGGATCGAGTCCCGCATCGGGCTCCCTGCTCGGCAGGGAGTCTGCTTCTCCCTCTGACCCTCCCCCCTCTCATGTACTCCCTCTCTTTCATTCTCTCTCTCTCAAATAAAAATAAATAAAATCTTAAAAAAAAAAAAAGACACCAAGGTCATGGTACTTTTTCTAATACAGATCACCTTCCACATAAACGATCTCCTTCCCCCCCAAGTCCCTGTTCTGCTTTCAGGCGACCCAAATTAAGTATGTTCCCCCTCCAGCTCAATCTTTAGGTTTAAATTTGGGGTTTCCATCCCTAGCTAACCCTTACCTCAATCCATCTCTTGCCCCCTCAAATCAGCTGAGCAGTCTTACCTGGGACAGTTTGGACACCATCCTGCCTTGCACCTTCTCCTTCTTCCAACCTCCAGAGTTCGGTGAGGGTCCCTCACTCACCTGCCAAAAACTCTAGTACCATGTAGAAAGGCCATGTTCTTTTATAGGGGTCCTAGGACTATACACTAGCTCTGGCACCACCCCTTCCCTGGATAGAAAGCCCCAGAAACCTCATTTTGGTCTTTAGGGCCTAGGCCAGGGTCTATCCTGGGAAGTGGCAGCTCCAGTACTTTTGTATAGAGGGCTTGTATCTTATAATCTGACCAGAAAGGGAGCGGGCCCTAGGAGTTTTACTTAAAACTGTGTTTCCAAACCATGTTTTGAAAACCAGTATGTGTTTAGAGTGATTTTGGAGTGGGGACAGAGTATATTTTGGTGTCATCACTCTGTGGCTCAAAGGTGACCAAAGGTGGTCCTGGAGGTGAAGCATCTCTAGAAGCTTTGGTCACTCATTTTGCACCAATCTAGCCCCTCCAAAGTAGAAGGTGCGGCCCTTGGAAAACTCAGGAACAAGGAATGTGAACTGGCAATCCAAAGGCCTTTAAGTGGTGCAAGGCAGTCCTCTAGTGGCCATGACTCAGAAGGCCTCAGGCATAGATAGAGCTGTGCTCCTTACTACCACAGACAGGAGGACCAGCATAATAGGACAGAGACCATTATAAAACTGATGACCATCAACACGGAACAGAAACATAAGCATGGGGCTGGCAACCCCGATGAGGCAGAAGATAGACCGGGACAGACCAGACAGATCATCCTAATCACAGCCTAGATCATCACCAAATGCAATTATTTTCCCTTCTGGGAGACACACCGGGGTAGAGGGAGAAAACTGAAATTCTGTTAGCCCTGTAAGGACTTGCATAACCGAGCATGCATGGATTCCTGAACACTGCAACGAGAACCAACGCCGTTCCAGTGATTTGGCCCTATTTGAACATTCCTGGAAATGCTGATCATGGCTAGTATGTGGGACAAATGCTAATTTCTTCATCAGCTCTGCTAGAACCTGATACGATAGTAATAAGCTGTGCCAAGTAAACAGATCCCTCGAGGAGGACTGAGTGAGGCTTGTTGGGGTTAGGTCTGGCTGTTAGCTATTCTGTGGGTGTTGGAAGGTAAAATGGTCTCTCCATCCAGGATGGGCTGGGCAGAACCAAGCAAGATGCCAATCCCCTGCTGAAGCCCTCATCTCATACACCTAGTCTCAGGAGAACATGAAGACTCAGTTTACCTGTTCAACTACTCCTGGCCAGAGCAAGAATCCAGTAAGAGCCCACACCTGCTTCCCTCAAGGGTCCACAGATCACTGGGCCACATCCTTGCTAGAGATGCCTCTGTACCAGACTCCCAGGATTTCCCTGGCCCACCAGGGACAGAGCCCTAAAGTAATCTCTCCCAGGACTCCAGCAGAGCCCAGAGACTTTCTTACACACAAGCAGCCCATAGGCTCAGGAGAGCAGATAGGCTGGGGTTGGTAAAAGGGAACCACATTGAGGTTTCCACATCTCTAGAATCCCTTGCTCTCCAAAGCTACTCTGAGTTTTCACAGGGACTCTGGTTTAGGCTGACGGAGGAGAGATTTGTGGCATTTATGGACCCACGGAGGGCAGATGAATCGTATTTTCTCTGGTCCCCTCTCAGCTTCCACTCCCTCCCTCTACAGTAGAAAGAGGGTAAGCAAAAGCTGGAGATGTACTTTCATAATGGTCTCCTTCACATGCAGAGGTTGGGTGGCACTGCGTGGGTTTCCCAGGTGACAATGTGCCACACAGAGTAGAGGACGAAAATTATTCTAAAGAAATAGAAAGTCAAGACACTCGTGTTTGCACATAGCTGTTCACCATGGAATGATATATTCGCACAAAGGTGGAAACAGCCCACATGTTCAATACTAAAAAATTGCTTAAATAAATTAGAGTTTGTCTACATAATAGAAACTTACGAAACTATTCAAAGTAAGATTTTTAAAGATTTAATGACATGGGTAATTATCTTGTTAAAAAATTATTTTGTAAAATCCAGTTAAAATTTCAAAATACAAAGTTGACTCCAAGTTCAGAGACTTGTAAGATACCCCAGACGACTTTCTGGAGGATCTGTAGGCGGGTATCCCGCCCCCCTGCCCCCTCGCGCCAAAGGTAGGAGCTGGGTGACAGAGATACTGTCTTGTGGCTGTTATTGCTACTATATTTTACCTCTAGGCTGTTGTATCTTTGGAAGCACAACACTCCATATACGGGCCATTGTAAAATTAAGAGTAATATTTTGATCTTCATCCCTCTTCCTTCAAAGCTCTTCCTCTTCTGTGCCTAGGCACTTACCTATGTCTCTTCCCTTCTCTGACCCTCTGGTGGATTTAAATGTGTTCTGTGTCTTCCCAAGACCTGTTTCTATCTCTTTTATAGCAAGTATTCCATTTTGTCACGATTGTTGATTTTTGTGCATCTCCTCTGTAAGACTGAGACCCATAGAGGGCAGAGAGCAGTTTATTTACCTCTAGATCCCCAGTGCCCAACACTATGTCTGGTGCAGAGCAGGCATCATTAAATATTTGTAGAATAAATGACTAAAACAAATAACCTAATGTCTGCTGTGCTCCCTCCCTCCAGGTCCTCTCCAAAGGATCCTGATGACTCCTGATGAATGATCATGTCCACAGTGCCTTGTGGTAATTACCCTGCAAGCCACCAAGTATTCCTTCATTCATGTCACAAACATTTATCAAGAAGATATCATGTCTAGGTTGGCTCTAGGATCTAGGAACGTAACAATCAACAGGATAGACTATCTTGACCCTCATAGAGCTTGTGATCCTATAGAGTGTGTTAGAAACAGAACAGGTCCAAAATAGTCACTTATACCAGGCCCACTTGAGCATATGCTAATCACTAAACTGAGACTCCATTACAGTTTCAGCCTCTCCCAGAAACGGACTTGTAAACCAGACCAAGAATCACCTTGTCAGCACTAGTGAGGTAATTGGCCTCATAGACCCCTGCCATCCCATGAAGGAAAGCGACCTTGCCACAACCATCCATCAGTCCACTAGTATATTCCTTGTTCTCGCTTCCTTCTGCCTATAAAAGTCTTTCATTTTGTACAGCTCCTCAGAGCTCCCTTCTATCTGGTAGATGGGATGCTACCTGGTTTGAGTCACTAAATAAAGCCAATAAGATCTTTAAAATTTACTCAGTTGAATTTTCCCCCCCTCCCACCCCTGAATTTTATTTTTTAATGAGAGTAAAGAGATGAGTCCAAACGGTGAGATAAATGCTAAGATAGGAGCATGTCATGCACTTATGGTGTAGGAGCACCTTCCAAGAGGAGGGCACACCTGGACTAAAACCTACAGGAAGAGCAGTAGGAAGCCAGGTAAGGGAGCATATATTTTAGGCGGAGGGCAGAGCAAGTGCAAAGGAAGCCCAGGCCGGGAGGGTAAGGTATGGAGGTGGAGAGTCAGGCAAGATTATGATAAGCCTTACAGGCTGTGGTAAGAAGTATGGACTTTAGCCTGGGCTGTGACGACAATGGATCAAAGAGGATGAACAGGCAAACTTTCATTCTACTCTGCACTTACTACTCCCATCAAACAATTATGCGACCGGATATGCAGGTAATTTTCCCACATCAAGCAATTCTCAGACACCAGCTGAGTGTCCTACAACTTTACTCTATTCTGACATTATATACCTGGAGATAGTGTCAGATTCGAAGGTTAGGGGCTCAGTCCCACAAGACTGCCTTCCTCTACCCCCTTCAGATACCAATCACAAGTCCAAGTTGTCCCCTGTGCTCTGACATACCAGCTATAAATTGGACCTCCTCCTTGGGTTTGATCAATTTGCTACAGCACCTCACAGAACTCAGGAAAAACGGTTTACTTATCATCACTGATTTACTAAAGAACATTAAAGGACTCAAATCAACAGGTGAAGAGATCCATAGGCTGAGGTCTGGAAAGGTCTCAAGGACAAAAGCTTCTGTTTCTGGAATTTGGGGTTACACCACCTTCCTGGCATGCACGTTGTTCCTAGATGCATTCTTATTCACCCACCCAGAAGCTTTCTAAACTCTGTCCTATGGGTTCTTATGGAAGCCTCCCTTCATGGGCATGATTGATTAAATCACGAGGGTGGAAAGGCAGGGGAGAATCTAGGATTCATCCAAGATTTCTGGTTTTGACAATAGAGTACCTGGTGTGTCATCACCTGAGAAAGGAAATTTAGGAGGTGATTTGTGGGTGAGGAAGAGACAATCAGTTCAATATGGAGCATGTTGAATTTAAAATGCTTTTGAGACCTCCAGGTGAGATATCTGGTGTCCATTTTACTAGTCTGCAATCAGTTCTGAATATGGGCCAGCGCTAGAGCTAAAGATTGGGAATCTTTAACCAATTGGCAATAATCGCAGTCAAAGGATTCTAGGAAATCTTCCCGGCACAGGGTGTGGAGTAGACAGTGAAGAGGCCCAGGATGGAAGCCTAGGGAAATGAAACCTTAAGGGAGGCTCAGAGGAGGAAGTGATGTGGGAAACAAAGGCAGAAGAAAAATTATTAAATTTCTTTACTACCTACAGCCCACTGACAAGTCCTTGAAACAGGCAGAGTGACATTCCTCTAGGAACTCAGCCGCCTCAATGTTAATACTTTGCTACGGGCAAAAGGCAATCTTAGCCTGCCCCCCAGGGATCCTGTAAGTCTACTTTAACATATAAAAATTCCTTTGGAAACTTCCTTTTTCTCTACTCCCCAACCCCCTAAGATACATGTTAGCAATCATCCTCCAAGCATATGGCCCACTGATACACATCTGAAGGGTCTCATGAGTGAATTTTTACCAAACAGTAATAAATGAACTTTTCCTAACAATAGCTAGCCCCCTCAGGATCCTGGAAACCTTATTTTCGAAACACCTGGCAGGCTTATACTTTCCCTAACCACACCCCCCAATTTGAAAGTATATAATCGGCCACTCCTCATGACCCCAGTGCAGCTTTTTCTGCCCACGGGTCCTGTCTCCATGCTTTAATAAAACCACCTTTTTGCACCAACGACATCTCAAGAATTCTTTCTTGGCCATAGGCTTCAAACCCTAACATCTTTTCTACATCAGAAGGACCAGGCTAAAGCACAGAAAAGACTGGATAAGGGGGCTGGGAGAAAATCAGAGGACTGTGGTGTCTTAGAACTTAGATAACACATACTATCTGTCTCATCCAGATATATTCTGAAGTTTTTAGCATATGCACAACCACATACAAAGAGAATGTGTGAACACACATTCACAGTAAAAATAAACTTGTGCACATGTTAGCACAGGCTGTTAAAAAAAAAAACAGTACCATCCTTTTCCCGTCAACCTAGCACAGTGTTCTTTCCTTACAAACATCTCCTTAGCCAAGAGTCAGCAACGACGGAGCCACATGGTTGACACTGTGTCTGAGCCTTTGCCAGCTTTCTGTGCTTAGAATGCTGTTTTCCTCTCTCTCCTTTTTCAGTCTGTTTCCTCCAGCTTGGATTTTACTTCCTAACTGGAAGCTGTCCATGACCTCCAATGCCTTGTGATTCCCAAAGCAATCACCTCTTTGTCTGTCCCCTCCAGCAGGTTCTAAGCAGGCACCAGGACTTCTTGCTTAGCATATTGTTGGCAGCTGGTAAGTATTACTTTACTCAAACGAGTAAATTCTTCAGCCTTTCCTCAAAAAGATCTGGTGCAGCCCCATAGTTTATCAAAGACATCACAATTACTTGGCTGCATTTAAGACTTCACCATTTGGTCTGTTAAAGAACAAAATTCAACTGAGTAAATATGAAGGTCTAATTCGGTTTGTTAAGCGATTCATGAGTTGGGCAGCATCCCATCTAGCAAGAAGAGATGCTCCCAGGAGTTGTACAAAATGGAAGGTCTTCATAGGAAAGAGGGTAAGGCAAGTTACCGGCAAAATAAAAGGATTGGAGGCACCTGGGTGGCTCAGTCAGTTAAGCATCTGCCTTCGACTCAGGTCATGAGCCAGGGTCCTGGGATCAAGCCCCGCACTGGGCTGCCTGCTCAGCGGGAAGCCTGCTTCTCCCTTTCCCTCTGCTGTTCCCCGTTTGGGTGCTCTCTGTCAAATAAGTAAAATCTTAAAAAAATAAATAAATAAAAGGATTGTTTCAGACCAGGACATATCCTTTTGGAGGGGGGAGAAAGAAATGGCAGGATTTTTCATTATGCAGATTGCCTCACTAGTGTTAGTCAGGAAATTTCAGATTTGACTGTTAAAAGGTGACATTCCTGGGATAGGCTGAAACTAATTAAATCTGGGGGGGGGGGCGGCAAATGACTCCATTTTGGGCTTTAACAGGTCCCAACCTACTCCTCTAATCTTAATTCTGGACACATCTCTGTATCCTCTAAACTTCCACCACTCTGGAGTAGCCAGGCTTTCCATATACTACCATCCCTTCAATCATCTTTATCAGAAACCAGGCAACATCCTAAACTCACAAGTCTCACCATCCAAGTTCAACCAATCTCCACACCCTCCTGAGTCTGCCTTATAACACCCTCTTCAAACGGAGTCTTGTCACCATCACCACCGCCAGTCATCTGAGCAATCACAGTGGCCTGGTCTTCCCACCTCCTGCTTTTCTCTTTCCATGCTTCCTCCGCACTACCAGGTGATCTTCCTAAAATCCCTAATTATCTAGTGCCTTCCCACTTCTAGAATAAAATCCAATCTCCATAGCCTGAGGGCCCTTATGGTCAGCCTCCTGCATTAGCCTCCTTAGGTTCTGAACAGGATAAGCTTTTTAAAATGTTTCCTCTGCTCCATTTATCCTTTTCTGATTTCCTTGTTCAAAATAAAGGCCAGCTCAGGTATCACATCTGGGTAGAATCTTCCCAGGCTCCCTATGACAGAGCTGGTCAATCCTTGTAATATGCTCCTGTTACGTTGCATTTTCGCTCTAATAATTATTTCATTGGGCCACGAAACTGAAGCAGAGGGCTACAGAGAGAAAAAAAAAAAAATTCAGACCCGAATTAAAATTGTTTCATCACTTACCGTGTTCCCTACCTTAAGTAATGTACTCAACTTCTCTTAGCCCAGCTCCCTCTGTAATATGAATTGACCAAACAATATAGGTGCTCAGTAAATGCTAGATCCAGCACTCATTTTCTACTGTTTTGCAACTAATCATTTACTTTTGCTTTCCCCACCAAAATGTAAACTCCTTAAGGCCAGTAACACGGAGTGCACATTATGCACCTAGTGCTGGCATGATATTTGACAAATACTAACATCTTAATGCTGAATGATAACAGTGAATACACAGCAAATGGTGTTAAGTGTGCAAAGGGTTACTACCCGTCGTGTGCGTCAACGAGATACCTTCAGAGACTCATTGCCACTTGGCATCAATCTGCCCATTGGGTCAAGTGGTCCAGAATCAGGGTTCTTTCAGGGTTAAGTCCAGAGGCTCAGTATACCAGAGGATGCACGGCTGTGGGATCGATCTGTTCTGAGTCAATGCGTACTTCTAGGACCCAGATGTCCAAGGGCTCAGGGTACTTTATTTAGAGTTAGGCTAACCATTGAGCATTCTCCTAATGTCAAAATGCTCACGATCTCAGTGTAAATCCTAAGGGATTTACAGGGTGGTAAAAGGGAAGGTACAGGAATATGCCATTTACGCCTATGAAGCGAACGTTCTCTATCAAAGCAACCATTAGCATGAAGCTCAAGGACACTGGGTAAACTAGTATTGAACAGCTTCAGTGGGAAGAGGGATTGAGAAATGGATGGATGGTGGGTCCATGGCTTAGTAGGGCTAGTTGGTTGGCATGGTTTGGAGGATTGAAAGGACTAATTAGTTTGGGGTGGCTAAGGTCTGTGGACTGTTTGGACACGATTTTGGAGGAGATAGATAAGATAGGTTAGTATTTGAAGGTTCTAGTGCAGGAAATGCTTGGGACTGATTAGGGGGTTCTTTAGAAAGCTGTTTGAGGAGTAGGGGTAGGAAAAATTTCGCTAAGATTGTTGAAGAGCCCTAACGGAACATCATGTGACAGGGCGGACATGCAGGGTGGGGGTGGGGAGTTTGCCAGCTCTGGAGCATTATCTTCATCGGTGGTACAGGCTTGTTCCATTTCTGCTCAGACTATGGAAGTGCCATCTTAGCCTTAACTTCCTGTTTCCAACAGATTGCTGCTTCTCCCCGTCATGGGATGCTCAGAACTGCTGGCAGTCACTGCTTCCATGTCCCAATCTTTACGGAATGGGAGGGTGTGTGGCAGCCACCAGGCAGAGCAAATGGCAAAGAACCCTGTACCGTGTGCTCAACCAAGGCATGCCAGGCTGCCGTTTCTCATGTGTTCTGCCTCTTCGTTTCCTGGGCCTCTTAAGGTCCTAATTCACGTTACCTACAGTTCTCCCTTGGACCACTCCACCTACCTTTCAGATGACCAATGGCATCACCCTGAAAAGTACTCCTGTCTCTTTCAGAAACTTTGTAGAGGTCTTCCTAAGCTATTCTGGTGCTGACAAGCCTGCATCAACCATTCTCTGGCTAGCTGTCCTTTGCACCATGTCTCTTCACTGTGTCCAGGCCACAGTCTACCTCTGCTTCGCTCAAGCTTATTCTCACTCCCAGGAACACCTCCTTGCCATCTTTCAAGTTCCATTCCTGGGGTCTAGGTTTACCTCCTCAGTGAAAATCTTCCCCAGTGACTCTTCTGGCCTTCTGTAGGTTTACAATCTCAATTCCAGGAGAAATGCTTTTGGCTGCCCTCGGCTTGAAGACAGCACATTTCTTGAGAGATGATATTTCTCTTGTCCCCTGTCCTATGCTTCTCAGGAGGGTCAAAGGTACCAGGCTCTCAGCAGCCTCTAAGGAAAGAGGAAGGGTTAGATTTTGCATTTTGACTCTATAATATGTAATGTCTCCTGAGACTACTCTTTTTTATTCAACATTTTAAGATATCCTGCTTATAGTTGCAAGACAACTTTCTGTGTCCATGTTTTAGTTGTGTCTCCTGCAAACGAAGTATGGCTGCGGTTTGTTTTGCTTTAAAATTCAATCTTTTTTTTCTCGTTAGTTTAATCCTTTTTACATTTATCGTGGTTACTATATCTGGACTTATTTTTGCCATCTTTATTAATTTGCTTTACCCACTTTTTTCATGCTTTCTCATTTCTCAATTTTTCTTTCCTTTTCCTTATTCCATTATTTCCTATCACTTTCATTTGGAGGTTATATATATTTTCAGTGATCAACCTTGGCATTTTAGCACGCATATTTAAAAAAAACTAAAGTTGGTATTAAACCACCCACCCAAAAAATAGAACACAAACACTGGAGCTCTGATCAACCCTTTTCCCATTATGCACGCTATTTTTAACCTCACAATTTAGCATAACTTTTATCATCTATTTATGTTTACCTACATGTAAATAAGTATCTTTACTATATATATAACCCCAAGAACTTGTATTTCGTAAGGTTACATATCAGAATCAGAACTGGGATCCAGGATGGGGTTCATAGGTTTCTTACTACTTTTGAACTGTATTCAGCTTTAGACGTAATTGCTACCACTTCCCGTACGCTGTTACCAGGCACTGTTGTCTGCACGTTAACCTGATATTCATTACTTTATCAAATTCACACAGTACTCTAATGGGCTATGTATTATTATGATCTGCATTTTATGACCCTCAGATTTTGTCTTTCCTAAGGTTACAGATCTCAGAACCAGAATCAGGATCCAGGCCTTTTTGATATGCACTTGCCTTTCATTCGCCTTTTCACTCCAATATGTAACCAAGCCTCAGTCCCTGAATGATGACCCATTTCTTTCTCAACCTAAGACATCTCGCAGTGCCCAGGTAGAACACTCTAGGATATCAGACGAAAGGGCTGTTTGAGGTCACCACTATCCTATAAAATACCTGGGAAATGGCATCTAGTCTTTGCACAGATTCCAAAGGGTGGTCTCAAGTTACATATATTACCCAAGAAATTTGGAGTTTTGGGGAAATCTCTTTAATCTATAGATACTAATTTTGCCTCCCCAAACCATAGTGGCAAAAAGTTCTTGAAATAATTATTCAAGTAGTTTATGACTCTGACCACGTTCTCTACTCTTTCAGTTCAGATTAAGTATCTAATTCTTTTATTTTCCCTGCATGGATTCTCATTTTTACTTCCTGTGGAAACCACATGACCCATCAAGAAATGGTTCAGAGTATTGTCAGTGGATATCTTTCCAGACTGAAAGCCAAAAGAAAAATTTGGTAAAGCGCAGTTAATCCTCAGAAGACTGTCTTTCCACCAGCATATCCTCATGGGTCCCAGGACTGAGATTTGTACCCACTCCCTTCTTTCCTCTCCACTCACTCACTAGCACATGCTCTAGGTACTCCTAACTGTGCACAGGGCACCACTCTGTACTGCCATTCATTTAAGGTGCTATGGAAGAGAAGTGATAAAAATCTATTTTTTGGAGGTTCAGTTTGCTCTGATCATAGGCAAAAGAGTGGGAATAAAGTACCTCTATAAAACCAGTGTGCAAAGAAGGCTATCTGGTCTGGAGTCAGGTGAAGATAAAGTGGCTTGAGCTTGGGCTATGGGTGCAAGCAACCACTGATGGAGAGTCATAAACACACAACCAACCCAGAGTATTCACTTCCTGGTTTCTATGTGTGTTCTAGAACAGTTCTTCCCCCCCCAACCCAGCAGTAAACTCATGTAAGATGGATTCATTTACAAAAGGTAGGCTATATTTATTTAGAGTCACAAGCAGTTGACTGACTCAGTGTGACTCAAACCACAAGAAAACCATTCTACTTCACTCCATTCTGAGTCCTAGGGTGGCCCAGACTGGCAGGAGTGCTGCGTGGGGCCCATTCACAGGTTTACAAGTTTCTCATTGAGGGCAATCTGTGACTGCGTGAGATTGGCCAGGTAGGTCACCATCAGCAGGTCCTGGAAGAGGAAGAAGCCACAATGAGTGAGGGATTGGGTGGAAAGGGAAAAGAAAGTCTGGCATTGGCCAGCTCCATGGTGAATAGTAGGTATGAGGACAGCCTGGATAAATGACAGCTCAGGAAGAGGCTGGGCAAGAGTCGAAGGTGGAAGATAAGAAGGAAATGTTTGAGAACACTTTTTCGTCCCTATCGATACACTAATAAACGTGGGGTGCTTTAGCCAAGGTCCATGGGTAGAATATGGAGGAGGGAGTGTCTGTGAACTCAGATGGGGAAAATAAGAAATTGCATTTTCATTAACCTCTAGATTTAGCATTTCTTTCAGCCATGAACCTACATAACAAGTCACAGTAGTATCAGTACCTGAGATATGGAATCAAGGAAGAGAAGGCGGGGGCACCTCCAAGCACGTGTACTATCTCTTCCTTTCTCCCAACCTGGACTGCAAGGGGCCAAAGGCAAAGCCCCTCCTCCTCTCCCCTCTGGGTCATCTCCCCCAACTCCCTTCACATTTGTGCATGAGCTGAGGTGGGGGAAGACACAAGATCCCAGAAGCCCAGGGACGGCACTCACATTGATGTTGCTGTTGAGCATAGTCTCAAAGTCATCGGGAACTATCTTGGGTACTTGGTTAACCAGACTCATCAAGAAGCGGCCCACGGTATTGTCAGCTGACACCTTTCCAGACTGAGCACCAAACAAAGATACAATGAGGCACAGTTAATTCTCACCACCGAGGACTGCCATTTTGCCAGCACACCTCTCAGTGATCTCGGAGTGGAGATCATGCCCTCCTCCTTTCTTTCCTTCCCCCCCTCACCAGCACATCCTCTGCATACTGCAACACTGTGCTTAGGGCATCCTGGATGCGAGCTGATGCCCCTCCTACTTGCTGCAAGTCGCTTGAGAGCCCAATCACCCGGTTGGGGCTAAAACAGGTCTTCATGATCAGGTCAACTGTGGGAGTGAGAATGGGGAATAGAACAGGCACAGAGATTTCAGTCACCCCATCAGGAAAGAGATGATGTCTAACCATTCTGCTAACTTCCCCACCTCCCTCTGGACATAGCCAATTTCTCTAAACTCCCCTGCTCTGCCCTTGTTAGCTTTTCTTCTTCCTGCTAGAGCTCAACTTCTGTACCCAGTATGCTAATCGCTGGTTTTGCTCTTCTATGTATGGCCACATAGCCTCTGGTGCTGATAATTTCCCACCTCTAATAATTCCACAAATAATTCCTGGCAGCCGATTTATATCACAAACCTTAGATCAATGGTTCCTCTTCAACCCACCCAAAGCCCTCCACTCGTTAGAGTGGCAAACCCCTCCCCTGAAAATACCAGACCTCAAAAGAAGGAATGGGAAGGTTACTCACCTCCAATGCGTTCGGTGTCATAATATGCATATTTCACTGTCAGAGGTGTGAACATCACCCCCATGGTCCTCCCAGGGACACCCATTAAAGTGCTGGGGAGAGAGAAGTCAAGGTAAACAAATGGACTTGGGGGAGAGCTTCCTAGTCTAGGCTGGGAAAGCACTTATACCAAGAGTACGGGTTCCACAGTTCTGAGATAAGGCTGGAACCATCTAAACCTGAGATCTCGTGGGAGCAAGTCACTTTTTTTCCTCTAGCTCATTCCACATACAAACCCTGGCCTGGGAGAGGGCACTCAGCGTTCAGACCCGACCTGGCCTTCAGAGGACTGCTTCACTCACTGTGCAATCTCAGTGATGAAACAAAACACTGGATTTCCCTGTCGAGCTGGCTGCCCAGACATCCACCCCCAAGGAAAGAAGAAAAAGGACAGGTCTTCTATGAGACTGAGCCCTTCATCAGCACTGAAAAAAAGCAAATTGACTCCAGCCCACCAAGACTAGATTGGGTGCTATAAGTAATCTCACTATAAGGTGACTGCCTTTACTATGTCAACAGTATTATTTTTAACTGGACCACGAAGAGTCTGAAATATCTGGAAAGGCTAAGAAATCAGGCAATGAATAAAGCTTAGTGGTACACCAACTAGCCCATAAGCACTTGGCATCCACCACCATCTCACCGCATCATGGCTAACTGCTTACATAACACACACAAACAGCACAAAGTCAAACTCAGTAAGATAGGCACTAACAAATACCTTCACTCTAACCAGGAAAGACAATCCTCCCAACTCCTCTAGCAGCCCCTTCTTCAGCATGCCACTGGAGCCCTTCTCAACCTCCCCCCATCAACGGGCATTTTAACTGCCTGCAAGCTCAGTATGTCAAAACTCTAATTTTATTGTCATCAAAACTGTACTCAACCCTGGGGTAATAGATGTATTCAAAAAAGGACAGTCATCCTTTAATGTGTACTACCCAGAGTCCTGTGTTCAGTTCTCAGAATAATGGCAAACTAAAGGGTGACTCAGAAAAAACAGAACGTGGTGAAGGATCGTGACCAAAATACCACGTGAGGATCAGCTATAGGAGCTGTGAAGAGTTAGTTTATAGAAAAGATGACATGAAAAACGTGATAGTTTGCGCAAATATCTAAAAGACTGTCATTTGAAATTGGTTAAGACCAATGAGTAGAAATCTGGGGTACAACTGGTATCTGTGAGTGGATATTTCAGGGACAGATTTTGTTTCAGAGTAAAGCCCTTCTAACGATACCTGTTGAGAGTGAGGAATGGGCTTCCTTAGGAGATAATGAGCTATACACTGAAGGATTAAACCTGCTTTGCGTGGAGGTGGGTGTCATCCAGGCATGGTATGAACTAGATAAGCCTTTTATGCCTTTGTGTCCCAAAACACTGGTCACCTGACATAGGCCTTGATGCTCATGCGGCCGTTCTGGAGGCTCGTGTCCACAGTGAGGTGAATGGGGTTGGGGGCTTCCCGGCTGTAGTACTCGTGGATCAGCACAGAATGCTCTGTAATGTCATGGCCTGTAGCATACCTGGAAAATGGAACACAGTGTGGATTCATGTCTACATGTGACATTAAGACCAAACACAATGGTGACATGGGTGTCTCCAGGTGCCTGACACTCCTATGGTAGCGTTACCCCCAGGGACTCCCCAAATGTAAAAATAATAAATACACTGAAAACTGTATCAAATCAAATCAAAGGCTGACTCTCAGAGCTCTTACAACTTTGTAAGTCACCAGCAAGGCAAAAATACTTGCTTAGTAAAAGCTACATTTCAAAGTAAATATTCTTGGCCTCATGAGATCCGAACTGCCAGCAAAACACACTAAATTCGTAGATCCTTGAGGTAATATACTTCCAATATTCTGTCTCCAAAACAGAGTGTAATGTCTAGTCTGGTGGCAAAAAACCTTGGCAATCACCGAAACTTTCCATTCTCCCCACTCCAACTTACCAGCCCAGGATGAGCTCATTTGGAGAGACTTTCTTGTGTAATTCATACATGTTCTTAGCAAATTCCATGTCAACAGCCACCTAAGAGGGCAGGCAGTAAAGGAAGCTAAGCCAGAAGTCCATAGAAAAAAATGGAAGAAAAGGACAAGGGGCCACCCCCAGCAGACAAAAGAGGGCCAGCAAGTATGTACACATAGAAAAAAAAGCTCTTTGAACTGTAGGACTTCTAGTTATGAACTCAACATACTGTGCGGGGGAGGGGGAGGGAGCGGGCTTAGGGAGAGCCTAGCAAACGAATAGCTATAGACCACACAGTGGCAGCTCAAGCTCCCACTCACCTCATCTTCTGACTCGTTGTGCGGCACTGAAAAGCAGTTAGTAACCTCCACTGAATGCTTGTCAACGGTTCCTGTGAGAGAGAATTGTCCATGTGTTATAAAACCCTAGAGCTCTCAATAGCCTCCGATTACTTTCCAAATGCTTTCAGAGGCTTCCTCAAAGTCAATGAACAAAAAATTGAACTCATAAGCTCCAAGTTCAGCCATGTGCATCAATGGAACCAGGATTCTCCAGAGAACTGAAACTCTGAAGTCATCTCTTTACTTTTTTTTTTTTTTTAAAGATTTTATTTTGACAGAGAGAGACACAGCGAGAGAGGGAACACAAGCAGGGGGAGTGGGAGAGGGAGAAGCAGGCTCCCCGCAGAGCAGGGAGCCCGATGCGGGACTCGATCCCAGGACCCTGGGATCATGACCTGAGCTGAAGGCAGTCGCTTAACCAACTGAGCCACCCAGGCGCCCGTCATCTCTTTACTTTAACCATCAACAAACAGGGTCTATTCTTCCTTCACAAGCTCTTCTGCTATCTGTTCTTTCCTGCTACCAGTCCTGCTCCAGATCTTCACTCTGTGACCTTCACTTTTCAGCCACTAGACTTTCTCTTATAATTCAATCCACAAAACTCTGACAATGTCTACGTAAGCCACCCATACAGAAGCCTAGCCTCAGAGTACAATTTTAGGGAGCTTCACCTGTATCTCCTTTCAGCCATCTAGTCCCGTGGTCATAACCTTAACCCCATCATCATCCAGAAACCTTCTACCTGTAAACCTTAAACATCAGTTTCAGTCTTTTACCACAAGCTTCTATTCTAGTTCTGATACCTTTACTCCCACTACATTTGTTTCTTGACCTAAGACTGCTAGTCCCTTGAGTTCTCCATGTTTCTCTAACCTACTGGCACCATCCATACAAGGCTTCAAGCACTTCCCCCCTTTACCACAGACCACAATGCTGCCACACCTGTGTCTGTTTAATTCCACTTCACTATGGTTTCTGCTCCTGTAGCTGAAACTATGTCTCCAAACCCAGTGGATAAATATGCTTTATCTTATTTGACCTCTCATCAACATTCGATAAATGTGACAATTTCAAACTTCTGAAGCAGTTTTAATTCTTCTATAGTTCCATGCCACTACAACACCCTTTAGTTCGAACATTTATCACATTGTATTCCAATTATTTACATATGAGTAGATCTTCATCTTGAATTTACGGTTAGAGTAGTTGTTTTGTCAAACTTTGAATTCTCAATACCTAACAGTTTTATGATACTTAAAAAGTACCAGTGACTTCATTTAACCAAATCAAGTATGTTTCATGAATTAATACCTGAGACAATTTTAAGCTCCTAGTGAGCAGTCTTTGTTTCATTCTTCAGTAAGTACTGTCCCTGCAACACCTAGCACTGTACCATGATCCCAGTCTGGAAGAAGGATCTGAAGATCTAGATTACAGTCGGTCTAACTAGGATCACTACAGCATCTGGGGCACTTAGTGGTCTCCCTGGGTGAAGAACTGTTTCTTTAGTTAAATAGCTCCAGTGAGTTTGGAACATTTGGCACTGGAGCTAAAAGAGTAAATCAGTATTTGTCAAGTGCCAAGTTAGTGTTGCAAAAAATCATTTATAACAGGAGCTCAAAGCAGGACACAGTTAAGAATGGAGGTGAGGCAATAGCCAAACTGTGGAAAGAGCCAAGATGTCCATCGACAGATGAATGGATAAAGAAGATGTGGTATATATATATACAATGGAATATTATGCAGCCAACAAAAGGAATGAGATCTTGCCATTTGCAACAACATGGATGGAACTGGAGAGTATTATGCTGAGCAAAATAAGTCAAACAGAGAAAGACATGTATCATATGACCTCACTGATATGAGGAATTCTTAATCTCAGGAAACAAACTGAGGGTTGCTGGAGTGGGAGGTGGGGTGGGAGGGATGGGGTGACTGGGTGATAGACACTGGGGAGGATATGTGCTCTGGTAAGCACTGTGAATTGTGCAAGACTGTTGAATCTCAGATCTGTACCTCTGAAACAAATAATGCAATATATGTTAAGAAAAAAAAAAAAGAAGACAGCTGGAGGGGAAGAATGAAGGGGGGGATTCGGAGGGGGAGACGAACCATGAGAGACGATGGACTCTGAAAAACAAACTGAGGGTTCTAGAGGGGAGGGGGGTGGGAGGATGGGTTAGCCTGGTGATGGGTTTTAAAGAGGGCACGTTCTGCATGGAGCACTGGGTGTTATGCACAAACAATGAATCATGGAACACTACATCTAAAACTAATGATGTAATGTATGGTGATTAACATAACAATAAAAAAAGAATGGAGGTGAGAGTGGTAGTATGAGATGACGGACTGACACGTAACATTTTTCCTGGGATCCTGGAAAATGAGTGGAACTTAAATGAGGGAGAGCAGAGAAGGTATTAGTGGCAAAGAGAATACAAAGGCTTAGTTTGAGGAAAACCTTGACAATGTTTGGAAGATTATGGATCCATTGAAGTTCCTGTAAAACACTAAACCTTTAAAGACAGAGAGCAGGAGGGTGGGTGGGTGGGTGGGTGTGTTGGGGGGGTGGTGTATAGCGCTGATGTGGTGGAGGATGGCAACCAACAGCCATTTTGTACCTAATATGTGCCAGAAGTTAGATGCTTTTAGTGATAATTTAGTTCCTGCAAAGACTAAGTCTAAGTAGCCCCCGAAAGAACTAGACTTTAGGTAATTTGTCCCAAGACACATGGTTAATATTTGGTGAAAACCACCTATAAATCTTGTCCTCTTTGCAACACACCGATTGTCTTCTATGGTGGAAGGACTATTACGTATTTGAGAATACGAAAAATGACGACTGAAGCTAGAGTGGATTCACAAAGGTATCTAAAATTGGTGACAAAGATGGAGTGAAATGACTTTGATGGGATCAGCAGTCCCCAGAGAAAGGGGCCTATTATCAGTAATCCTTTACTGCTTCTCAGTTTTACAAATTAACATATCAGGGAGACCACAGACAGAAGACCAGGATTAAATGTCTAGGAAAGCAGAATATTACTGAAACCCTAAATGAGTTTCTGCCAAACTGGTTTACTTGTTGAAAGGGATGTCTTTTTACAGATGTCCCCACTCCTTTTGCCAACTGGTTAAAAACGTCTTTGTAAACACCTGGAAAATAAGGACATTTAGTCGGGGGTGGGGGTGGGGGGCGAGGTCACTGGGTTTAGGGAGTCAAACGTTTTTGACTTCCTAGTCAGCATTCTGAATTCATTTTTGGTAGTCTGGGACTAATCACACGAAATAATGCTAGGAAGATTAAAAATAAAAAGTAAACCATTCGGCACATGGTATTTATTCACTAACTCACTACTGCTTACGTATTTTATGTCGACCGAAGTGACAGCAATCTGGCAGGAAAGTTCAAGTTCCTTAAGGAGATAAATCGCGGCAGGAAGGCGGGATGGAGGAATAGGAAGAAGTCAATGGGGATGGGACGAGAAGTGAACAAGATAAAAGGGAGGTGGGAGGTAGAAGAGAACGTCAATTCGGTCTGACCACTCACCCAGCAGAGTCCCGATAACTCGGGCAGCGCCCTCGTTGCGTCGCTCGTAGCTGTCCACGATGGAGGCCAAAATGACCGGGTGCAGCCGGACCACACGGCCGCCAGGGAAGGGGCCTGGGAGAGCAGGACCCGGCAGCGACTGCGCCGGAGTCTGCGCTGGGGCTGGCGTTGAGGCCGGGGTCTGGCCCGGAGCCGCAATCGTGGCCGCTGCAGTCGCCGAGTCTGAGGAGGAGGCTGGAGCCGGCGTTGGAGCTGAGACCGGCGCTGGAGCCGGAGCCGGCGCTGGCGCTGAGGCTGGGGTTGGGGCCGGAGCTGGGACCGAGGCTGGGGCTGCGGCCGGGGCGGGGGCTGGAGCTGGAGTGGCGGCAGGAGCACTCGCCGTTGCTACCGGTGTGGCCATCTTGTCGAGAAAGAAAAAGCCAGAAGCGGAAGGGGGTGAGTTGAAGAATATTAGGAGCACGATAGGCTGAATTTGAACCACGTGAACTAGATCTTTGCGCCTATTGGTTACGGATGATGCTTCTCAAGGCACAACAATTTCCTGCTCTGGGTCTGTGCTCTTTGATTTCGGTCCGATGAGCACTCAGTCAGAACCGAGCTAAATAGTTCCGAACAAACTTGGGACGGCGCTGAGAGAAAAGGAACAATTCCGTCTGCGCAGCTGCCGCCAGATGGACCTAGAGAGCGGAGAATGGGTCGCAATTCCTGTTTTGACTTCAAAGGGATAGTGAATGTTAAAGTGCCTTTAAAAAAATTTTTTATTGTTATGTTAATCACCATACATTACATCATTAGTTTTAGATGTAGTGTTCCATGATTCATTGTTTGTGCATAACACCCAGGGCTCCATGCAGAACGTGCCCTTTTTAATACCCATCACCAGGCTAACCCAACCTCCCGCCCCTCTCCCCTCTAGAACCCTCAGTTTGTTTCTCAGAGTTCATCGTCTCTCATGGTTCGTCTCTCCCTCCGATTCCCCCCCCTTCATTCTTTCCCTCCTGCTATCTTCTTTTTTTTCTTAACATATTGCATTATTTATTTCAGAGGTAGACATCTGTAATTCAACAGTCTTGCACAATTCACAGCACTCACCATAGCACATACCCTCCCCAATGTCTATCACCTAGCCACCCCATCCCTCCCCCCCCCACTCCAGCAAGGCACTTCTTGACAGCGTCATAAGATGTCAGTGCGGTGGCTTACTCATTTACCAGTTTGAATATGTGACAAACACTGTCTTAGGCGCTTGGAATATATATATCAATGAACAAAACGAGGATCGTTGTCCTCGAAGAATTCACAATCTAGTGGAGAGAGACAAATAAATACATCATATAATACGTTAGAAGGTGATGAGTGCTATGAAAAAGGAAAAATTAGTGCGGCATAGGGGGAATCAGGAGTTAGGGTAGGTAACAATGAGAATGTGAGATTTGAGTGGATTTAAGGAGGCGAGGGAGGTGGCTATTATTGGGGGGAGGAGCCTCCAGGTAGAGGGATAAGCTAGTCAAAGGCTTAAGGCAGGAGCAGGCCTGGAGTGTGTGAGGAGGCTATTTGGTGGCTGGAGTGTTAAGATCATGGCAGGGAAGAGCAGGAGATGGACCTTTGAATAGGGGTTGCAGAGCAGATCATTAAGGACGTCCTAAGCCATGGAAAGGACTTTGACTTTTAGTCTGAGGGAGGTGGTGGCCATTGCATGGTATGGAGCAGGGGAAAGTCATGATCTGTCTGGGTTTTAAAAGGATCACTCTGCTTTGAGAAGAATAGAAGGGGCTGAGGTGGGGTGGCTGCTGAGGAGAGGAGGGTGAGAGAGAAAGAGCAGGGAGACATGTTAGGAGATTAGCAGGTAACCAAGGGAGAGTTGATGGTGGAGGGGACCAGGCCAGTAGCAGTGGACATGATGAGAAGTGGGTAGAATAGGGATATCTAGAGACAACAGGCTTTTCTGAGAAATTGTATGTGAGGTGTGAAATAGAGGAGTCAAAGATGACTTCAGTGTGTGTGTGTGTGTGCGCACACACACGCTGAACAAGTAGAATGAAGTTCTCATCAGTTGAGATAGTGAAAGCTACAAGTGGAGCAGTTTTTTGGGAAAAGATCCTCAGTTCAATTTTGGAGGTGTTGCCCTTGAGATGTTTATTAGACAGCCAAGCAGAACTGTAGAGTGGTCAGGTGGAGATGCTAGTCTGTACTTTGGGAGAGGTTTCAATGAGTAAACCTCTGTAAAGCTCTTAGCATGTGCCTGATTTACAGCAGTTATTATTATTAAGTGGTAGCTATTATCACTGCTGTGTAACTGAAGGAGCTCTGATTCTAATGTACTACATAACTTTGGACAATCTATAATTTTTTCTGAGTCTCAGTTTCCTTCTTGGTACAGAGGGAATGAGAATATCTGCCTATCAGGAAACCAATCAACTCCCTTAATTAGGTCAAGTCCTGGCATTCAGTTGACAAGGTGGATGGGTGAGGTTGGACTTCTTAGCCCTGACTCTCATGTCCAAGAACTGCTTTCTCTTTGGAGCTACCTTCCATAAATAGAATTCACATGATCCAGCTCCTCTGTCAATGCTCTAGGCAGACATGCATTCTTTCTTTTAATTCTCCCAAAACACAGTTGAACAGCCTATCAGAGGAGGATTGAAAGGAGACTTGGATTTGGTAATCCGGATCTTTACCAACCCTAGCAGAGCAGTGTCTGTGGAACTGAGGGGGGGGGTGGGCATGGAAATAAGAATTCAGGTGTGAGAATGGTCAGTTTGAACTGATGGCAGTGAGTGCTGGCTACTCTATCAAGAGAGTTGGTGGGAAGGAGAGGAGACATTTAAGGCAGTAGCAGGGGGAACAGTAGAACTGAGAAGGGGACAATTTAGACTGCAAAAATTTTAAGTATATTTTAAACTAAAGGTAAGGATCTAAAGGAAAGAGAAAGATTGAATTGAGAAAGAGAACCAACTAATGAAGCAAGGAGGGAGGGAGAAAGACCTGAAAGGACAAGGTAGATAAAAGGGATGGCCTTGCACAGGATGAGGGACATGCTACAGAGACTGCCCTAGGCTGTGGCCTCCCTTATGGGTGCCCAGTGGGAGTCTGCCTTAGCAAGGGCTTATCCCTTGAGATCATTCCGTGGGAAGAAGGCCAGAGGAGAGAATCACCTCTGATGAAGAGGTGTTGTTGCCCCAAACTGACCATGCACACCCTTGGGACCTCCTATCCATGTATTTGAGTTGGGTGTGGACACTTCACCACCAAGAACTTTGCCTTTACATCAATGGCCTAAAGACCTTTCTCTCTGGGAAGAAAAGAGAAAGAGGTGGATGAAGAATCAGAGACACTTTGAATTGGGGAATGAAGGGAAGTTGCAGGACCTCCTGTCAAGTGATGTTTTTCTTAGGGAAGTGGAGCCAAGGTGATCTGTTAAGAATGGCAGTGCAAGGGTGGGGTTCAGCCTTTGGGTGGTGGAAGAGGGACCAAAAGTGAGCCATCAAAGGCATTGGTCAATTATGGGAGGGCCCAGCTGAGCCTGGAGACCTCAAGGATATGGTCAACTTTTGTATTTTTCTCCAGCCATATAGCTAAGAGGCAGGTGGGGAGAGATCATTGGCATGGTCTTCCTGGGAATGCTGACCAGCCAGGACAAGGAAACACATACATCCAGGATGCTGGCTTTTCAACCATTGACTGAGGGATCCAGGGAGGCTGAATGCTATAAACAGACACTCTGAGGCCTAGGTTCATCAGGAAAGGGCAGAAGGCATGGGGAAAGAGAAAATGAACTATCCCCTTGAATATGGGGAATGTGTTGTACACATGGTATATGCTCAGAAGAACCATGTATATATTAAATATACATATATTTAAATAAGGGATTGGCTCATGTGATTATGGAGGCTGAGAAGTCCCAAGATCTTGAGTCAGCAATCTGGAGACCCAGGAGAGCCAATATATAGTTCTAGTCCAAAAGCAGACAGACTCAAGACCTAGAAAGAGCCTATGTTTCAGTTTGAGTCTGAAGGTTAGAAAAGACCAGTGTCCTGCTCAAGCAGTCAGGCAGGTGAAGTTCCCTCTTACTCCAGGTGGGGACCAGCTCTTTGTTCTATGTAGGCCTTCAACTGATTGGACAAGGCCCACCCGGTACATTAGGGATGGTGATCTGCTCTATTCAGTCTATCAATTTAAATGTTCGACTTATCCAAAAGCACCCTCACAGACACACCTAGAATGTTTGACCAAATATCTGGAGATCCTGTGCCCTAGTCAAACTGACACATAAAATTCACCATCATACCTGGGATCCTGGCTGTCCTCAGCAGTATGCTTTACAGTCCTTCCTGAAAAGATGAAGGTCATAGCTACAGGCTCATGTTAAAACTGGGGCCCGGAGCTTGACAAACCCATCCCACCTCTTCAATGACCGGCTGGAGTGAAGGGAGCTTTGACTGCAGCTCCAACTACGGGAGGGCCGCAAGGGGGAGCCCTAGGCTCTCTCAGAGCTGCAAGTGGGACTTAATGAGCCTTTCTTGGTGGGGCAGGGCTGGGCAGGAACCATACCTTGGTGGACCCCCCCCCCCAGCATGGGCAGGCTTGTAGGCTGCCTCCCACAGTCTGTCTCGGCTCCCTGCTCTGCTGGCCGGCTTCAGGAAGTTCTGCGCCTTATCCAGGCTCCACTAGGGCTGAGACAGTCCTCTGCTACGCTGGAATTTGCACAGAAGCCCCTCTGTCTGAAAGCCCTTTTGGGCTGGGGTGGTAAGGAGCAACTCCCACACGGTTTAAAAGCACCAGTGTCACAGACCTGAAGCCTCATACCTGCATGGTGAATGTTCATCTCCACTGGGCTAGATGTGCCTATCTTCTCATTCCTGCAGCCTGGTGCGTTGCTCTGAGAGTGGGATGGTACTTTTCAGGTGTCCATGGACCACATTCATTAGTGGAGGTTCTTTTGACACTTGATGTCTCCCAGATGGAAGAAACTTAGTGCTCTTTTTTTCTATCACAGGTACACAGAATTGTAATAATCATACTCTTTAGTTCATGACACTTTGGCTCATTCATGAGCTTCTTTTTTTGTTTCGTTCATTCATTTGCTCATTATTTTTAAACTTTTTAAAAAAAGACTTTATTTATTTATTTGAGAGTGAGAGAGAGTGATCATGAGCTGGGGAGGGGCAGAGGCAGAGGGAGAAGCAGACTCCCATTGAGCAGGGAGCCTGACGACGTGGGGCTCGATCCCAGGACCCTGAGATCATGACCTAAGCCAAAGGCAGATGCTTAACTGACTGAGCCACCCAGGCGCCCGTCACTCATTATTTTTTAAATAACATAAAGAACAGGACTTATTATCCAAACCAAGAATAGAACACTCATTCATTTTTTAACTAATGAACAGAACCTACAACCCAAACCAAGGATTAGAACATTATCAACGGTAGCATTATGAATTAATATTATATATTAGAATAGGTATTTATTATAATAGAATTATATACAATAGAATTTATTATGAAAATTAGAATATTATAACAGATAATATTATTATTATGAGTATTAGAATATTATCATTCAGTGGTATGCTAGTAAATGTTTAACAATGTTTAAACAAATGTTTAAGCTCCCTGAAAAAAAAAAAAATGGCCCTAGTTTTGGCATTGGCCAATTTCTACAGTATAAATACTCCTACCATGGCTGATTTCAAGCTACTAGCAGTTTAATAACTGGCTCTCAAAATCCCTGAAAATGTAACAACTAGCATTTAGGAGCCAGTATGAGTTCGCTCCATCACTGTTGCTGTACATAGACCTAGTGCTCTCCCCCAATATTTCATTGCCCCCCGTTCCACCCCGAGAAATGACTACTCACCTGAATTTTGTGTCCAACATAATTTGCTTCAAAATTATGGTTTCAAATATATATGGATGACTAAGTAACATATTATTTAACTCTGCTAGTTTTTTAACTCTATAAATATAGCTACCAGATCTCCCTTGATACATACATTCTTAACATATCTTTTATCCACTCTTTTCCTTTCAAGCATTCCGTATCTTTGTTTTAGGAGTATCTCTTGTAAGTAGCATACACCTAAGTACTTAAAAAATCCAACCTGACCACCTGTCTTTGAATTCACAAGCCTAGTCTATTAACATTTTCTGGGTTGACATATTTGGATTAATTTCTAACATTTTATTTTTTGATTTTTATTTGATTGACATTCCATATTCTTTTTTCACTTATAGTTAGCCTTTTGATGGGGTTATTTGACTGATTCTGTTTTCTTATTGTTTTTGTTCTTCTGCTAGTTAGGAACCACATGTTCTTTTTAAAAATTGTTTTAATTTAAATTTAATTTAGTTGACATATAATGTATTATTAGTTTCAGGAGAATTTAGTGATTCATCAGTTGCATATAACATCCAGTGCTCATTACATCACGTGCCCTCCTTAATGCCCATCACCCAGTTATCTCATCCTCCCACCCAGTTCTCTTCCAGCAACCCTGAGGTTGTTTCCTAGAGTTGAGAGTCTCTTATGGTTTGCCTCCCTCTCTGTTTTCATCTTATTTTATCTTTCCTTCCCTTCCCCTATGATCCTCTGTTTTATTTCTTAAATTCCACATATGAGTGAAATCATGTGGTATTTGTCTTTCTCTGACTGACTTATTTCACTTAGCATAATACCTTCTAGTTCCATCCACATCGTTGCAAATGGCAAGATTTCATTCTTTTTGCTGGTTGAGGAATATTCCATTGTATATATACACCACATCTTTATCCATTCATCTGTCAATGGACATCTGGGCTCTTTCCATATTTTGGCTATTGTGGACATTGCTGCTAGGAACCACATATTCTAATTTCAGGATTTTCATTATTACTTTTGATTTAAACCATGCATTTTTTCTTATTTGTTAATTATTTATCAAACAAGTGATTCCTTGGTACACAATATTCATGTTTCATAGTTCAGGAATACAGGTCAGTGACAAACTTCCGTGGAACTCAATCCAAATAAATCCTTTGCACCCCAATATCATTTTCACTCTGAAAGACACCAAGCTTCTTCATCTCAAAATCTTTCATGGAATTCGTACAGACTTCTTTTCTTGGCTCAGCCACAGCCAACTTAAGAGAGAGTGGAACCCCAGAGGGATACAGTGAATGCTCCAACAATATGAAATTGCAGAGGCTTGGTATCTGCAAAAACCATGCCTCTGAAGTTTTGTCAAAGCACCGGAAGCCATGATAGTTATTGTCCTCAACATCAATTCCCTTCCTGACTGATGGAGAGCTAGTGCTCCAGCAGCACACAGGTGCAGAAGTTACCAGGCATTTAACTCATTTGTTCTGCGTTTAAACAGCTCCACCAATGATACAAGAACTTTGAAATGCTCTAGCTCTGATCATTCTCATTCTGATTTGTGTATGTGCTTTGCCTGCCTGTCTGTTTTTCTGACTACCATCTTGCCAGCAGTTGCCAAGTCAATGGGGAGGATGCAGGCAGGTCTCCTTCTCTTCCAAGGCCATGTGGGAGTACTCTTGAAAAAAGACAGCCTCTCATAGCAGAGATGGATACTTCTAAATGGCCACGAGGGTCCTCAAGAGGACTTTTAAACTTACCAAGCTCACATGCTAACTTCATCAGAACTGACCAAGCTGTAAAGGAGAATATGGTGACCACTGTGGGGACCAGAAGGTGCCTCTTCAAAGGGCCCCTTGCATGGAAGGGATGGTCTGGGTTTGGGGTCCCTGCCTATTTTAGGCAGAAAGAGGCCTGGAAGCAGGAGGGTGAAGATGTGGACTCAACTTTGCCTTCTCGTTTGCCTCCACGGGTGAGGAAAGATTACAATGCAGGCAGGGGACTCTGGTAGCTTGACTCAGAGACTCCAATTCCTCCACACATATTTCTAGTTATTCTTGTTTCTTGAGAGTTTGCTGTTAAGAAAAACCCTCTTTGTAGAGTGAGTGTATAAATGTGTATGCATGTGTGTGTGTGAGAGAGAGAGAAAGAGAGACCCATGCCCATCAGCTAGCTTCATCTCTCTGTCTCTCTCTTTTGGACTTCCTGTTTTGTCTGCTTATTCCTCTCTTCTGTCTATTTGTGTCTCTTTTCTGACTGTTTCCACCCTTGATCTCTGTCTTTTTTGTCTCCACCCTTTCCCTTCTGGGACTCAGTTGCTCCAGTTGTCAGTTTTACCCACAGCCAAGCCAGGGTGAACAGGGAGGGAGGCCTCATTTCATGTCCTGCCTCCACCCTTCAATTAAAATCAGTTTTTTTTTTTTTTAAAGATTTTATTTATTTATTTGAGAGAGAGAATGAGAGAGAGAGCACATGAGAGGGGGGAGGGTCAGAGGGAGAAGCAGACCCCCTGCTGAGCAAGGAGCCCGATATGGGACTCGATCCTGGGACTCCAGGATCATGACCTGAGCCGAAGGCAGTCGCTTAACCAACTGAGCCACCCAGGCGCCCTAAAATCAGTTTTTTTATATCTCACTTCTGTTCCTTCAGGTATGACTCTCATTTCTGTTCCTTCCGGTGTGCCTCAATTTCATATCCTACCTCCACCCTTCAATTAAAATCAGTTTTTTGTTTTGTTTTTTTTTTGACATCTCATTTCTGTTCCTTCAGGTGTGACTCTCAATCCCTGATCCCTCATCTCCAGACCTGGAACCTTCTAGGGGAGGTTGATCTGAGAGCCTTCTCAGCTAGCAGACTCTGTTCTCTGTATCACATGATCTGTGTGGCTGTCTCACTCAATTTTCCCATTTTGTCTCTTGGGCTTGGTTCTTTGCTGTCTTGCTTCTGTCTCTAGCTTCAGCTTGGTTAAGGCTCTGGGAGAGACCAATTCCCTTTCCTGCCTGTTCTCCCGCACTCTGGCAGAACTCACTGAGCACTGGGCATGGGAGGCCTTGGACGGGGAGGAAAAGGTACACAGGAGAGGCTCCAAGCTGCTCCCTCATGGCTTCTCCCCTCTTCTCCAGCCCTCTCACCCTTAGGAGATGCTCTTACTCAAAACCCATAGACCTGCCTTGCTCTGCCGAACAACCTTGTCGCTTTCCTCGGGCACGGATGGAGGATGTTCCCTCTATCTTCTTGTCAAAGGCCAATCTTTTGCCTTTGCTTTGGGTCCTTCCTCAACCCACAGCCCAATTCTCTCCCCTTGTACTTCTCTCTTGTCTGCATTTCTAACCCGATCCCTCTGTCGGATGATTTTTGTCAGCATTCAAATCCTTCCCACCCTCTCCCCCATGTTAAAACAAACAAGACCTTCTCTTGGCCCCACATTCCCCACATCTTCTCAGGACCTCTCAATTCCTTTTGTCACCAAGCTCCCTGAAAAGTATGTCTATACCCTTCCTTCCTTTTTCTCTTTCTTTCTTTCATATTGAGGTTTAGTTGACATCGTATTAATTTCAGGTGTACAGCATTATGATTCAATATGTTTATATTGTGAAATAATCACCTCAATAAATATAGTTAACATCCATTATCATACATAGTTCCAGAAACTTTTTTTGTGATGAGAACTTTCAAGATTTACTCTTAGCAACTTTCAAATATGAAGTACAGTATTACTATCTCCGCTTCTTTATCCCCTATTCTTACTTTGCTAATTTTTATTTTTTGGAAGTAATATATGCTCATAGTTTAAAAGGTCAATTAACACTAAAAAGCTTATGCTCCAAATCCAGTACTTTCCTGGTCCACCTCCACAGCCCCCCACACTACTACCTCCAGTCTCTCTTCTCTGAAGCAGTTACTTATATATTTAAACTGTTCCTTCTTGCATCTCTGCACTTCTAAATAATACATGTCTACTGCTACATTTGACTCATAATTTTATGCATTATCTGTTGACTTCCTATGCCAGAACACTCCAGAACATTCTACCACTGTCCTTTCAATATGATTATATTGTACATTTTAGTTAGATCAATATTCAGTGGTTCTGTTACTATTTCTATGCAAACATTATTCACACCTGAGTGTTGTAGTTTACTCTTATGTAAACTTCTGTCTTTCTTGTTTTTTGTTTTTCCTAGAACTAGTGATTTCTTTATTTTCTCCATCTGTGTAGTTTTCTTGGTACTTAATGTTAGTTTCTCCATACCTTCTAGTAGCCTCTTGGTAGGGTCTTCCAGAGGGCCTGGCAGCATCAGTTAACCTGTCAGTTGTTTTCTTCCCTTGGAGATGGTCTGAGTGCCCCGTTCTCCTCAGTTTGGGCTTCTGTCCTGTCATGGCGCTCTAGGCCCTCTGATCAGCTGCCTTGAGGGCCTTTGTTTTCCTCCTTGTTTGGATTCCTGTTTCATGGAGCTCCTGTCCTTCTGCCTTTTCACTTTGGTCGAGCACATCCTCCAGTGGTTTCAACAACTTAAAGAACCGGCCAAGGACATGGTGGTGACAGCGCCTCAATTGCTTTGCCTCTCAAGTCAAACTGCCCCAGTCTGGCCTGGCTCAAGTTGTAGGAGAGCACTGGGGGTTCAGAGAGGAGATGAAGGGGTTGCTGGGCCCTTTCTTTTTCTTGGTGACAGAACAAGTCATCTCTTTGGCCCCTCCTTTGTTTCTCAACGTAATATGTGGAGGAATGAGGTCATGTTCTCCTCTGGTGAGCAATACTCATCCACTGACAGTCAGATGGAACGTGTGGCTGTTTGTGTTTCTCCGAGGAGGCCCAGGTGCACTTCATCTGTTCCAGCCCACGCATTCTAGGGCCTGTTAGGTATCAAAGGGGAGGTGTCAGTGTTGTCCCATCTGTCCTTTTATTTTTCTATTTTTGAGAGGGAGAGAGATGGGGGAGGGGCAGGAGAGGGAGAGAGAGAATCTTAAGCACACTCCAAGTCCAGTGTGGAGCCCAACACGGGGCTCCATCTCACCACCCTGTGATCATGACCTGAGCTGAAACCAAGAATCAGACACTTAACTGACTGAGCCACCCAGGAGCCAACCTCTTAATACCAACCAGCACCACCAAGCAGACGTGAACTAGTGGGTTTAGGCTAAGTGGATCCAGGCTTGGCTTGGGGTCTGTCTGAACGAGAAAAAAAAATCGGTTTCTACTCAATCCCCAGGACCTGGCTTGTTGGGCTCTTGCATCAGGGAGGTGAGTCATCCCTGCCTCACCTCCAGCTCTTTGAGTCCAAATGGCCTGAAGCCTAGACCCCACATCTCCTTGGCAGCCTCTGGTGCCATCTTTTCTTGCTCTTTCCTGAATTAGCTCCGCCAACAGCAGAGATTTTCAGGGGAGTCTGAGGCTTTATTGTAAATCACTCCTATGTCAACAGGTTTATTTTTGCGAACTACCCCATGGCTAGCACTCAAAGTCCCTTGTATTCTATCAGACTCTTAAATTTTTTTCTCTGTTTTTGGTGTATAGTTAAAATGCTGATATTTGAATCTCAGCAACTTTCCCTGTTCCCAAATACCTTTATCTAGCTCTCAGACATTTTGCTACAGAGATGGAGTCCCCATTGACTATAGATCAGAGGGCTAATTCTGGACTCTGAAAGTTTCTGCCAATAGTTGCTTCTCTTCTTCTGAAGACTGCCACCCCACAACTCAAGATCCTCCTCTCCCTGCACTGCTGCTTCATATCTACACATGTCTCCAGTGTGGGATAGCGGTCAGTCTAACGACCTGCTTTCTGCCTCTGTCTTGGATGGCTTTGTCTTTTCACCTCTTTCTGACCCTATTTAGCCAGGTCAGAGGCTGTGATTCAAATCCTGCCTCTTTGCCCACTGGTCCAGCTCTGAAAAATTCTGGAAAACCACTCTTCTCTGTCAAATTTCTCATCTGGAGCGCTCCCCGAGACAGTTTCTGTGATGATCAAAAGAGATAATAACTAGTGAGCCCTCAAAGCAGCTGTTTCTCTTATTATTTGAACTTGTTTCCTTATCTGAATTAGAAGACTTCCAGTTTGAAATCCTGTGTGAAGCCAAGGGGCTGATGAATATAGAGTTTCTACCTTCTTGCCATTCCTCAGCAGTCCCAGCAAATATGCTCCAACTCTGTATAGGTTCACAAAGTCAGGGAGGGGGTCACTTGTAAAACTTAAAAAAAGCATATATTTTTAACCCAAACTGCCTTATGCAGGCATTTAGTAAACAGTGTGCATGAGAGGGAGGAGGCAGGAGGAGAGAGATGGAGAGATAGAGAGAACCTACACACCCACATGCCTTCCTTCCTATTTGCTGGCACAGACACACGTCAGCTCACAAAGAGGCACAGTGCAGAATGAGGAAGAAAATTCCCTGCTGTCCCACCTGCTCGCCTTTCTTGGAACTTGGCACACATCTCTCTCCTCTCTCCTTGGCCCGCACTCAGCAGCTTGCTAAGCACCCAGAAAGCTGAGTGGCTGAGGTGCCTGCAGGCTGCTCTTCCCTCAGCGCCCGCCTCTCTTCCCCTCTCTCCTGCTTCTCCCGGTCACTGGTCTGAACTCAACCATTCACCCCAACACCATGGCCCAGACCCACAACCCCCAGAAGGCATTGCTCTGGGCCTTGAGTGACCTTGAGGAGAAAAGCTTCAAGCTCTTCAAGTTCCATTTACGGGACAGGAGCCTGCTTGAGGGGAAGCTGCCGCTAGCATGCGGGGAGCTGGAGGGCCTGAGCACTGTGGACCTGGCTTCTTGGCTGATTTCCCTGTACGGAGCGTGGGAGGCCATGAAGGTGGTGCTCAGCGTCCTGAGGGTCATGAACCTGTTGGAACCCGCGGACCGGCTCAGCCCCATTTGTCTGAACGGTGAGTGCCGCAGGAAACAAGGGGAGCTCAGGGTGCCACCAGGACTCCCCCACCCCCATGACATTTCCAGAGACTCCCCCAGCCTGTGGTTTATGCTGTCTCTCACTCTTGCCCCCGGTCTATGCCGAGGAGCGCCAGTGCCCAGGGTCCTGGTGGTCTCCAGCTGAAGGCTCTGACGCCGTTGGGGTAGGGCCTGAGCCAAGGGTGGGGTCTTAGAGAAAGACTAGTTATCTTGTGGCCATAATGCCCCACCTCCTACCTCCAGTTGTAGTACCAGAGAAGAGGAGGGTAGAGGAGAGGGGCTTAGAGATTGAGCGTGGTGTTGGTGAAGGGGTTTCCACTAACCAGCAGAAATGGCATCAGGGTGGGGGTGGGGGTCAGATCTTTCCTTAGCTGCTGTCCCAGCAGGCAGCTCAGGCCGCTTCCCACAGAGGACAGCCTGCTCCTGCGTCCTGCTCTCTCAAGGATCTGGTACATCGATGCTGCCCTAGAGAACAAGGTGGGCATGGAAACCAGAAGGTCTCCTATCCCTTCTTGTGGGCTGCCAGGGGAGGTGCCTGTGCTCCCTCCATAAGCCCCTGTCACCCCGAGAGCTCTTCTGACATACTGTCAGGGCTTCTGCTCAGGAGCTGGTTTATCTTGAGCACCCGGCTTGATCATTGCCAAGAACAGGCTTCTATTACTTACTTCACCATCCTCCAGCTTCCCTTTCCTTTCTCCACCCTGTCCTCACCATTTCAAATGGGGATGTTTCATAGGAACACCCAGATGTTCACACACACACAGACACTTTTGCACACATAGATATTCTTACAAATGCCCACTTGGCTGATGCACACTGACACGCCTTCCTCACACAAAAATACACAAGCTTGCATAAATGTGCTCTCATGAGCCTGTGTGGATACAAACACTCACTCATCCCGCACCGATATGCACACACACAAAACACACACTTGCATACTCATACGGATGTGCACATGCACACCATGCATGTGTCTGTGTGCAGGTACACACACATCCAGGGGTCCCTCCCCTTGAAGCTTGAAGTATGAACTTCAGGAAGATACAAGTTAGAGAGCATACAAGATGAAGCTAGAGAGCAGAGTCCAGAGTTTGAAGGGCCCTCTTTATTTTTCTTTATTCCCGTATGACCCGCTAATACCCCATGTGTCTGGCTCAGATTACAGAGAAACATACCGAGAGCATGTGCGCTGCCTAGAGGAGAGGCAAGAGGGAGGAACCTGCGGCAGCTACAATCAACTGCTCCTTGTGGCCAAGGCTAGCCCAGGGAGCCCAGAATCGTCTGCCTGCCCCCTCCCGGAGCAGGAGCTGGACTCTGTCTCGGTGGAGACTCTGTTTGATCCAGGAGAAAAGCCCTACCAAGTCCCACCCACAGTGGTGTTACAAGGGTCCGCCAGCACTAGAAAGAACGCTGGCCAGAAAAATGGTGCTGGACTGGGCCACTGGCACCCTGTACCCAGGCCGGTTTGATTATGTCTTTTATGTCAGCTGCAGAGAAGTGGTCCTGTTGCAGGAGGGCAAACCGGACCAGCTCCTCTTCTGGTGTTGTGGGGACGACCAGGTGCCTGTCAAAGAGATGCTGAGGGAGGAGGAGTGGCTGCTGTTCATTCTGGATGGCTTTGATGAACTGCAGAGGCCCTTTGCAAAGAGCTTGAAGAGGCTGAGTCCGAACCCCATGGAGAACGTGCTGCACCGTCTAATTAGGAGAGAGGTGTTTCCCAGGTCTTCACTCCTTATCACCACCTGGCCCGTGGCTTTGCAGAATCTGGAGCCCTTGCTGAAGCAATCGCACCATATTCACATCCTAGGCTTCTCTGAGGATGAGAGGAGGAGGTATTTCAGCTCGTATTTCACTGATGAGGAGCAAGCCAGAAATGCCTTTGACATTGTACAAGGAAATGACGTTCTATACAAATCATGTCAAATTCCAGGCATTTGCTGGGTGATCTGCTCCTGGCTCAAAGAACAGATGGAGAGGGGCAGACAGATCTCAGAGACTCCCAGTAATGGCACGGACATCTTCATGGCCTAATGTCTCCACCTTCCTGCCGCCCAGTGACAATGCAGGCTGCTTCGAGCTTATGGGGCACAGGGTCCTGAGCGGTCTGTGCTCCTTAGCAGCTGAGGGGATCTAGCACCAGGGGTTCATGTTTGAAGAAGCTGACCTCAGGAAGCATAATTTAGATGTGACCAGGCTTGATGCTTTCCTGAGCAGCACGAGTTACCAAGAGGGACGTGACATCAAGACGTTCTATACCTTCCGCCACATTAGCTTCCAGGAGTTTTTTCATACCATGTCCTACCTGCTGACAGAGGACCAGAGTCAAATGGGGAAAGAGTCCCGCAGAGAACTGAATAGGCTTCTGAATGAAGAGGGGAAGGCAGAGAATGAGGAGATGACCCTCAGTATGCAGTTTTTATTGGACATATTTAAAAAAGAGACCTCTTTGAACTTTGAGCTAAAGTTCTCCCTCAAAATTTCTCCCTTGGTAAAGCAGGAGTGGATGCATTTTAAAGAACAAATGAAATCTATAAAGCATAAAGGGGCCTGGGATTTGGAATTCTCCCTGAATCCATCTAAAATAAGGAATCTGGTGAAAGGGTGTTCAGATAAGCAATGTATCATTTAAGATGGGACAGTCAAATAAAAAGAAATCCCAGGACAGGAACTCATTTTCTGTCAAAACCAGCTTGAGTAATGGACAGAAAGAGAAGCAGAAATGTCCTGTTGTGGGCAAAGAGAATATAGCAAAGACACAAAAGGAGGCTTCTAATGGGAAAGGCAGAGGTACGGAGAAATGAGAGACGCAGAGGGTAGGAGAAGTAGGATGGGAAGCAGATAAATGAGACAGTAGAGCTGAAGGGTCAGGATGGTGGTGGGGAGGGTGGCAGGAGAGGGGGGAAGACAGTGTAAGAAGGAATGGAGAGATGAGAGATTTAATTAATAGGTACTGGAAGGAGTGGAAGGACAGGGGCGCAAATAGAAAAGAAAATTAGGTAATACAGGATCAGAAAACTTGGAACATAGGACATGGGGAAAGGCCATGTGGACTGAGTCCCTAGGAACAACCACATTTACCATCAATGGCTCAAATTCAGTTATTTAGCATCCCCTCCTCCTAGAGAAGCTGTTTACAACTTCCTCTACTGTGGAATTTAATGTTAATTTCAGTGAGCAAACGTGATTGGGCTCTTTTCTATAAAATAAACCTTCAAATACAATAAACTGTGGACTGTGCTCATTCTACAAGATTGGATAATATGAAGCATATCAATATCAACATTTAAAGGAAATATTGTACTGTGTCATAATGGAATATCCCTTTGACTCTGTATTTGTGATCAATTGCTGCTTAAGTAAATAGTAGCTTCACATCTTTCCAGAAACTTCTAGAATTTCTGTGTTGGAAATGAACCATATCTTGTCACAGACCTCTTGTCTTAGAAACTCTACTGTGACTTGACCTAGCTCTGTACTAATACCATGTTACTTGTCCCCAGTGATGCCATTACCGCCCTTTTCTTTTTGGAAAGACCAGTTTAGTTCCCAGAGATGACTCATAGTCTCTTTTACCACTCCAGCTCCCCCTGTATAGAAAATAAGAAGAATTCAAAGGTGTAGGTGGGGTCAGTTCCTGACTCTTATGTCATAGATGAGAATATGGAAGTTCAGCTAGGAGTCCCATCCATTTCTGGGGTTCCTCAGAGAAATATCTTAGTTCCTGACCCTCAGCCAACAGGTTAGAGGCCCTCGAGGACCTGGTGCAGGCACCAAAAATCTACCCCCGCCCCAGCCGTTGCAGCTGGTGTCAGTATAGCCAAGAATGCCAGTGCTGCCTTGGACCCTCAGTGCCCCATAGAAAGGTTACAGACACTCCTCATTTTGCTTTTCATACATTTTTATTCCTGTCATGGCTCCTCACAAGTTGATTCCATGCGTCCCAATTCCAGCAATCTGCTGGACATGGCCAGATGTCTGAATCCAAGGGAACTTAAGCTTGGGTAGTCAACTTGGGGTATCATAACACTATTTATTATTAACTCTTTTTTCACACAGGAAGTTTGGCGGCTCCACATTTGATAATTATATGCATAGCATATTGAACACATAGATGGTGTTTGTATCCAGAATATGTGTAACAAACAGTATGTGTGTGCATGTACTTATTTAAAGAGTAATTTGTATTGCATCACTACAGAGGCTGGCTGGCATCCAGTGAGCGAGGTTGTATTGCCACCCAAGAGCTTAGATGTTCACAGCAGACCAGCTCCTGATTGTCATAGAGAATTTGGGAACAATGGAACAGGTGCCCAGCCACACTGCTGGATTTTCGTGGGGCCAAGGAGGCCTAGTTTTTTGTTTGTTTGTTTGTTTGTTTTTAATTTTATGTTATTATATTATGTTAGTCACCATACAATACATTAGTTTTTGATGTAGGGATCCATGATTCATTGTTTTTGTATAACACCCAGTGCTCCCTGTGATACATACCTTCCTTAATACCCATCACTGGGCTAACACATCCCCCAAACCCCCTCCCCTCTAAAACTCTCAGTTTGTTTCTCGGAGTCCATCGTCTCTCATGGTTCATCTCCCTCTCTGATTTCCCCTCCTTCATATTTCCCTTTCTTCTCCTCATGTCCTCCATACTATTCCTTATGTTCCACAGATAAGTGAAACCATACGATAATTGACTTTCTCTGCTTGACTTATTTCACTTAGCATAATCTCCTCCAGTCCCATCCATGTTGATGTAAAAGTTGGGTATTCATCCTTTCTGATGGCTGAGTAATATTCCATTGTATATATGGACCACATCTTCTTTATCCATTCATCTGTTGAAGGGCATCTCGGCTCTTTCCACAGTTTGGCTACTGCGGACATTGCTGCTATGAACACTGCGGGGGGGGGCATATGGCCCTTCTTTTCACTACAGCTGTGTCTTTGGGGTAAATGCCCAGCAGTGCAATTGCTGGGTCATAGGGTAGCTCTATTTTTAATTTTTTGAGGAACCTCCACACTGTTTTCCAAAGTGGCTGTACCAACTTGCATTCCCACCGACAATGTAAGAGGGTTCCCCTTTCTCCACAACCTCTCCAACATTTGTTGTTTCTTGCCTTGTCAATTTTTGCCATTCTAACTGGTGTAAGGTGGTATCTCAATGTGGTTTTGATTTAAATTTCCCTGATGGCTAATGATGATGAACATTTTTTCATGTGTGTGTTAGCCATTTGTATGTCTTCTTTGGAGAAGTGTCTGTTCATGTCTTCTGCCCGTTTTTTGACTTGATTATTTTTTGAGTGTTGAGTTTGAGAAGTTCTTTATAGATCTTGGAAATCAGCGCTTTATCTGTAGTGTCATTTGCAAATATCTTCTCCCATTCTGTGGGTTGCCTCTTTGTTTTGTTGACTGTTTCCTTTGCTGTGCAGAAGCTTTTTATCTTGATGAAGTCCCAAAAGTTCATTTTTGCTTTTGTTTCACTAGCCTTTGGAGATGTATCTTGAAAGAAGTTGCTGTGGCCGATGTCAAAGAGGTTACTGCCTATGTTCTCCTCTAGGATTTTGATGGATTCCTGTCTCACATTGAGGTCCTTCATCCATTTTGAGTTTATCTTTGTGTATGGTGTTAGAGAATGGTTGAGTTTCATTCTTCTGTATATAGCTGTCCAATTTTCCCAGCACCATTTATTGAAGAGACTGTCTTTTTTCCATTGCATGTTTTTTCCTGATTTGTCGAAGATTATTTGACCATAGAGTTGAGGGTCCATATCTGGGCTCTCTAATCTGTTCCATTGGTCTATATGTCTGTTTTTGTGCCAGTACCATGCTGTCTTGGTGATCACTGCTTTGTAATATAGCTTGAAATCGGGAAACGTGATGCTCCCAGCTTTGTTTTTCTTTTTCAACATTTCCTTGGCGATTCAGGGTCTTTTCTGATTCCATACAAATTTTAGGATTGTTTGTTCCAGCACTTTGAAAAGTATCATCGGAATTTTGATCGGGATGGCATTGAAGGTATAGGTTGCTCTGGGTAGCATAGACATTTTAACAATGTTTATTCTTCCGATCCATGAGCATGGAATGTTTTTCCATCTTTTCCTGTCTTCTTGAATTTCTTTCATGAGTGTTCTGTAGTTCCTAGAGTATAGATCCTTTACCTCTTCAGTTAGGTTTATTCCGAGTATCTTATGGTTTTTGGTGCTATTGTAAATGGAATCGATTCTCTAATTTCTCTTTCTACAGTTACATTGTTAGTGTATAAGAAAGCAACAGATTTCTGTGTATTGATTTTGTATCCTGCCACATTATTGAATTGCTGTATGAGTTCTAGTAATTTGGGGGTGGAGTCTTTTGGGTTTTCCACATAAAGTATCATGTCATTTGCCGAGAGAGAGTTTGACTTCTTCTTTGCCAGTTTGAATACTTTTCATTTCTTTTTGTTGTCTGATTGTTGTTGCTAGGACTTCTAGTACTATGTTGAACAATAGTGGTGAGAGTAGGCATCCTTGTCATGTTCCTGATCTTAAGGGACAGGCTCTCAGTTTTTCCCCATTGAGGATGATATTTGCTGTGGGTTTTTCATATACTGATTTTACGAACTTGAGGAATGTTCCCTCTATCCCTATACTCTGGAGAGTTTTAATCGGGAAAGGATGCTGTATTTTGTCAAATGCCTTTTCTGCATGAATTGAGAGGACGATATGGTTCTTCTCTCTACTCTTATTAATGTGTTCTATCACACTGATTGATTTGTGAATGTTGAACCATGCTAGCAGTCCTGGGGATACTGCACAGGTGGTCCTAAGGGGGAAATACATAGCCATCCAAGCCTCACTCAAAGAAATAGAAATATCCCGAATTCACCAACTAATTTTACACCTTAAAGAACTGGAGAAAAAGCAACAAATGATGCCTAAGCCACGCATTAGAAGAGAAATAATTAAGATTAGAGCAGAGATCAATGAAATAGAAACCAGAAATACAGTAGATCAGATCAACGAAACTAGAAGCTTGTTCTTTGAAAGAATTAATAAGATCGATAAACCACTGGCCAGTCTTATCCAAAAGAAAAGAGAAAGGACCCAAAATAATAAAATTATGAATGAAAGGGGAGAGATCATGACTAACACCAAGGAAATAGAAACAATTATTAGAAATTATTATCAACAACCATATACCAATAAATTGAGCAACCTGGAAGAAATTGATGCCTTCCTGGAAACCTATAAACTCCCAAGCCTGAAACAGGAAGAAATTGACAACCTGAATAGGCCAGTAACCAGTAACGAGATTGAAGCAGTGATCAGAAACCTCCCAAAAGACAGAGTCCAGGGCCTGATGGATTCCCTGGGAATTCTACCAAACATTCAAAAAAGAAATAATACCTATTCTCCTGAAGCCGTTTCAAAAAATAGGAACAGAAGGAAAGCTTCCAGACTCATTCTATGAGGCCAGCATTACCTTGATCCCCAAACTAGGCAAAGACCCCATCAAAAAGGAGAATTTCAGGGCGCCTGGGTGGCTCAGTTGGTTAAGCAACTGCCTTCAGCTCAGGTCATGATCCTGTAGTCCTGGGATGGAGTCCTGCATCAGGCTCCCTGCTCAGTGGGGAATCTGCTTCTCCCTTTGACCCTCCCCCCTCTCGTGCTCTCTCTCAAATAAATCGATAAAATCTTTAAAAAAAGGGGGGGGGAGGAGAATTTCAGACCAATATCCCTGATGAATATGGATTCCAAAATTCTCAACAAAATCCTAGCTAATGGGATCCAACAATACATTAAAAGGATCATCCACCACAACCAAGGAGGCCTGTTTAAAAAAAAAAAAACAAACGTGGATCTAACATCCATTTGAGGTTTAGACATGTTATTTTGCTTAGGGTTTACATTCAGTTCAAACTAGCTGAAGCAAAAATTAAATGACCCACTGTATTTATTTTTTTAAAGATAACTGATTTCTAGTTTCAGCTATGTTTGGCTCTTTTTAATAGTGACATCAAGGCTTTCACTCTCTCTCCCTTCTGTTGCTCTTTTTATAGTTGCCCTTTCTTCTTATTTCAGAGAGTGACCCTTATGTATTAAAGAGGATGTCCATAAGGGGTGTCAACTTCAACCACCCTTGCAGTCAACAACCTGAAAGGAACAGAATCGTCTTTACCTATAGGTCTAGCAGAGAAGTTGGGAGAAGCTTCTGACCTGACCCTGGGTATGTGTCAAGCTTTGAACAACAACTGTGGTCTGAAAGAAGAACTTCTCTGATTAGACAGGCCTAAGTCTGATGGCCCAGGTCACACCCCCAGGACTAAGTAAGAAAGGCTCAACACCTCTTGAAACGCATGGAATGGGAGAGTGGCTCCCCAAAAGGAAAGGATCCTGAGCAGACAGAATAATATGTCACACAGACATTACACAAATACAAGTGTGTCTGATGGTCTGGGGCTCCCTGAGGGGGCTGGGTAAAAGGAAGAGGCCATGAGACCCCTGTGTGTAGAAGTCTGAAAGAATGGGTCCAACTGGGCTCCAGGGCTTGGTGGTCAAAGGGAGCAGTGACCCAGGGGCAGAGACATGCTGGGTTTACCTGGTGCTGACTTAGCCTCCCTCTGGGGATTGGGGGGTACAAACCACGGGAAAGAGAATGCTGTGGTCAAAGGGAGGAGCTCTGTCCCTAGGTAACAGCCATGGGGACCCCCTCTGAAAGAGTGGGGTTTGAGAATGGCAGGTGGAAGAAGGTTGTGAGACAAAATACAAGATGTCCAGTTACATTTGAATTTCAGATAAACGATAAATATTTTTTTTTTGCACGGGACACACTTATATTAAAAGATTACTTGTTTATCTGAAATTCAAATGTAACTGAGCATTCTATATTTTTATTTGCTCAATCTGGCAATCCTAAGTAGAGGAGGGTGGTGGGGGAGCAGGCAGCAACCAAGAGCCACATGGAATAACATATCAGCTGCTACAGCTCCAATTAGTCCTGACATTTTTCCCATCTCTCCTCCCCTTCTCTGGACTCTCAAAATGAAAGTGGCCTTTTGTATAACCTGCAAACTGGTGAGACTCCTAAGCAGGTTAAAAATGTGAGTATTCTTGGAAATATGTGGAGAACATTTGCCAGGAAAAGACTGAATTTATGTTAGTAAATCTGTGGCAATTCTGAGATTGGATTGGTGTGCAAATCCATTTTTGTCATGGTTGTCACTAACTATGATTTCTCTCAGACAAGTTAGAATTTCCTCTTTCCTTTTCAGAACATTGGCAGAAATGTAACTCCCTTCTCACCCAAACAAAACAAAACAAAACAAAATGAAACAACCAACCCCCCAAAACACCACAAACCCCCCCACAAAAAAAACCCCACACAAAACAAAACAAAATATGCTTCTCAGGAAGATGATAATCTCTATGTTTCACAACATCCATATTGTGCTCTTAGCAACGCTCTTTACAGTCAGACCCAGCCTGAGTGGAAGGATGGTCAATTTCAAGAAGGTGCCTTCGTTAGTAGGATGTGTAACTATTCACCTCTTGACTTCTTTTATAATCTTTCCCCCTCACTCCTGGACTTGAGAACCAGACCCAAAAGTGTGTAAAGTCCTTGAAGTGATTCATTTACAGACTTCCCTTGCCCTGTTTCTATTTATTCTCCGTCATTCCTTCACCAAGATTTGAAATCCTGTCTTCTTTACCCACTACATCCGTGTCTTTCAGGACAATCAATGTACCTTCCGCAATATTTATTGTTCTACTCACCCATTCCATCCTATTTATACTTCCTTTCAGTCTGTCTTGCAAAAACAAAACAAAACAAAACAAAACAAAACTAATGAAATTTGTTTGGATTTCTTTATATTCATGCAATAATTAAAAGTAGACAATGTGCCTTTTCATACATATATAGGGGCATTCGAGTGTTGACTCATCATCACTCATTAGTCTCCTTCCTTTGCTAACAATACGTTTATTTCCCTCAGGGAATTTTTTCATTAAATTTTTTTAGGTATGCACAGTTGGGGTAGATGCTATCCTCAGTTATGGAGTAGGTTCCATAAAGTGCATATTTGGCAGCATTTTCCATCCTTATCAGTCACATTGTCTGGTTCATGGTTTCTCATGTAATTCTACCACAGAAAATGATATGGAGGTGTCCTTGAATAGATTTTTGTGAATAAACACCTTTTCCCCATGGAATAACTGGTATGTTTCCCACTGGACACAGATTAGAGAGGATGTATCTGTAAGTGTTGGCAGCCTTATTGTCTCTAGGAGGGGAGAGCTTTCTTGAGAATGGAACCTACTCTAGGAAAGCAGAGTTGAAAAATAGGAAAGGGAACCCAGATCCTGCTCAATTCATCTGAGTTTAGGATAAAGCCAAGCCTGCAGATTCATTCATCCCTACATTCTGCTGGGACTGAGCCAATGGTCTCATTGATTGCTCAAGTCAATATAGGCTAAACTATGAGTCCCTTGGTTCTTACACATACCTTGTGAGATTAATAATATTATTTTAGCAGAAAAGTAATAGAGCCAGAGAAGTTACATATTTGCTCAGTCATATAGCTAGTCCAGATGTTTTCTCTTCAAGTTAAAAAGCACCAACTATAAAATCACCCGAATGACTAATGCCCCTCCACCACCACCAAATTTTCAGTGTTTCCATATTTCTACTGGAAAATATTTAAAAATTTGGTAATGACATCTAGGCTTTCCCAAAGTAACTTCAACCTGCTTGTCTCAACATGTTTCCTATCACTGCAGAAACTGTCCATCCCATGCAATCAGTCTAGGTAAACCTTCTTTTGCTCATGCCCCCATCCCTGCCTCTTCTTCCTCTGTTTACTAACATTCACTCAGCCTCTGTTTTCATTCCTTAATGGGGGCAGGGGGAGTTGTCATGGTGGAATTGAGTCTCTTGAGTGAAGAGATATTTATCCCTACAGAAACCTGAAAGAGTGTTGTTTCAAGTTTGTGCAGTTGAGTTTTCTTATGTCCATAGGGGAAAATCTATATAATTTTGAGTGTAATTTCTCCAGAGAAAAATTCTCCAAGGGCAAACATTCAATGCCATATAATGGTATAAAATCAGCACATTGAATCCCTGAGTTGTATTTATGGGAGAGGTTTTTTTTTTTTTAACTAAAGAGGTGAAACAGCTGATTAAATGGGATGAAAGTCAGAGGTAAGGAACTGAAGGTAGTAAGGACCTGAAGATTCTGCTTATGTACCTGTTAGCAGGTTTTCCATTTATAGTTCTTCTCACTGATAATTGAAGATGCTTATCAGTGCTCAGGTGAGAATGTCAAGTACTCTGCCTTTTACAGTCACATAAAGCTTTGGACAATAATTAGAGCTTTAAGTAGTTTGCTTGGACTAATCATCAATTCATAGAGCTTTGTAGCTGGGGTGGGAGGTGGTCAGAAATAAGGCCAATCATGCACAAAGATGAAACGCAGAGAAAGAAATGATTTGTCCAAGGTCATACAGAAAGTTAACAGTAGAGCTGGAAGGACATGTCATTGAATCAGTCAGGTCAGCATTAAAGTAACTCATGCAAAAGGGAAAAGATGGAGCATTCAGGTTCAGTTATTCTCTCTTCTCTCTCTCTCTCTCTTTCTTTCTTTCCTTTTTCTTTTTTAAAGATTTTATTTATTTATTTGAGAGAGAGAGAGTGAGAGAGCACAAGTGTAGTGAGGGACAGGGGGAGAAGCAGACTCCCTGCTGAGCAGGGAGCCCGATGCTGGGCTCCATCCCAGGACTCTGGGATCATGACCAGCACTGAAGGCAGATGCTTAACCAACTGAGCCACACAGGCACCTCCATCTTTCTTTCTTTTCTTATCTTTTCTTTCCTTTTTTTTTTTATCATTCATGAAGGCAGTGATTTAGATGTGTTCCAAAACTTTATCAGCCCCCTGAAGTTCATCTATTTTTGATAAGATAAAGTTTCATATTTTTAAAACTTATTGGTTTTGTATATTTGAAACTTAATATATATTTTTATCTACTACAAATGGTACTTAATTTTTTTTTCAGCAGAGCCCACCTTACTCATTTTAGATGTTTTTGATATCCAAAATGCAATTATTAAAGTTAATACAGACATTTGCTTTATCACCATGGTTAAACTCTGTAAATCAACTTGCCTTTTACTATCTGTTAATGTCCTAATAATCTGAGCTCAAGACAACAATACATATCCTTAGCTTGCTTGTCCTTTTGTCTGTCTGGCTTCTTCATGTCCCACAGGAAATTCTGCCAGTTTTCAAAACACCCTCCAAAGGCCAGGAGACCCCCATTCTAGTACTAAGATGTCATCAAGCACCTTTGATTTGAACAAGTCAGATTGCCTCTTTCTGCCTTCCTCCTTCTGCTTCCTGGCCCTTCCACACATGACATCCTGTGATTATGGTTGTTTACTTCCCCTCTCCATTCAGAAGTAATTTTTCCCTTTTAAAATTTCTAAAGCACTTGTTCCCATTACTTTCCCTTAAATGCCAACCTGAGAAGATGGCATTTTATTTTACCAGTAAGAGGAGACCCTGAAAGTTCTGGGAGGGAGGATGATATTATTTTGGCAGAGGTGTGAGGGACAGATTGGAAGAGAAGTCACAAAACACGGAGAAGCCAGTTATGAGACCACTGAATGATGAGGGTGGGGTGGGGAGGAAAAGGAGGAAGAAAAGAGGCCATGACTCCAGATTTTAAAGACCTATGGGCCTGACAGTGACTAGGATGCTGGGGCCAGAGGAGAGTTGGTCTGGGTGACTGGGGAGGAGAAGGGGGAGAAGTGAGGTGCTCTGCCTAGAGAGGGGCTCAGAAGAGCAGCTAGACTGGGAGGAAGATGGTCAGCTGTGCTTGGGACTGGCAGCCCCAAAGGATTCAGACGGCATGTGTGCCTCCTATGTGCCCACCCACCACTTTTCTACCTTCCCTTCAGCCTCACCCTCATCTGAATGGAGGGGAAGCCTGCAGTTTTCTGTGAACAAATCAGAGAAACACCCATGTCAGGTCCAGAAGGAATGCCCTGCTCCCAACCACACAGGGGAACCTGAGTACAGGAAGAGTCAGAAACTCATCTTGGAGGTAGTAGCAGAGTCAGGATTGTGGCCCAACACTCTAATCCAGTGGTATTTCCAACCCTATAGGGGCTGCAAACATCTACAAAGCCATGGATTAATTCTGGGGCTCTCTATTCCCTTGATTTATTTTTCCTTCAGACACTGGATTCCTTAAGGTCAGAGACCAGGCTTCCAAATTTTAATATTTATTCTTCCATCTATTCAACAAATATTGGTTTAGCATCTGTTATATCAGTTATTATCTGTTCCAGGCACCAAGAACACAGCAAGAACAGAACAAAGTTCCTGTCCTCCTGGAGCTTACATTCCAGAAGGGGGAGTTAGATAATAAGCATAAAACCCAAATAAATATGTGTGATTTCAGTTGGTGACAAGTATTATGACAAAATATAAACCAGGGAGATGGGAGTCACAGGGTGCTGGAGTAGGGGGTAGGGGTTGCTCTTTTATGCTGTGCTGTCAAACTTATGTCACAAATGTATCTTTGAGGGTACACAGGCTCCACATGGTAGGTGCACAATCAGTGCTTATTGAATTATTACTAGTTAAATGAACTTGCTAATAATGTGTGTGTGGTGGGGGGAGGGGGAGGGAGAGAGAGAGAGAGAGCCAGAGAGAGAGAGAGTTTAAATCACAGGATCAGAATAGCCATAAATGGAATTTTGTATAGCCCAAAATCCATTTTATGGTCACAAGGATGGGCGATGGAGAACTGACCTCTAAAGTTTTCCATTCAGGAAAATTTCAGTATAATTAGTCAGACCCATTCTAACCAAAAGTCGATACGCTTGGAACAATTTACTTATGTTCATCTGAAATAAATGCATTTAAAATTCAACCCCTTTTGAGTGTTTCTCTATTTGTTTGGGTATATTATTCATGTATCTCATTTTAAACAAAGAAATATAAATGCATTTTGAACTTTGGCATTTATAATATTAATCAAAATTTGTTTTAATTTTTAATTAATAGTTATAGATTTTTGCCTTTTTTTGCTTTTTATTTCAAAATCTTTATTGGAAAACTCACATATGAAATACAATTAAAAAGAACAGAGATGCATACATCAATGTGATGGACAACGGATTCTATGTTTTAAAAATAGGATTTATTTTCAACCTAGCAAAAATGTTGCCAGAGAACACCTGCTATTTCATACCTCGAAAGCAAGATTTCTGAGCCAAAATTCCTCATTTCATTTGTATTTGAAAGATTCACTCTTACAATATATTGGTAATTCTCAAGATTTGCCAACCTGAAGATTTGTCAAAATGAACTCATTATGACATCTTCTGCCAAGAATTTCTGACTCGAACTCTCAGCTACTGGACTGTGACTTCATAATTTGTATACAATGTCCCTAAAAACAAAATACTCTCCACCACGAAATGAAAAGGCAAAATCAAAGCTCTGTGGTTGAATTCATCCTCCTGGGCTTTTCTAACTTTCCAGAACTCCAAGAGCAGCTCTTTGGGGTTCTCCTGGTTGTCTATTTGGTGATTCTGTTGGGAAATGCCATCATTATAGTCAGCATCTCCTTGGAACAGAGCCTCCACATTCCCATGTACCTCTTCCTCCAGAACTTGTCTGTGGTGGACGTGAGTTTCAGTGCAGTCATTATGCCTGAAATGCTGGTGGTCCTCTCCACGGAGAAAATGTCAATTACTTTTGCAGGCTGTTTTGCACAGATGTATTTCCTTCTTCTTTTTGGTGGCACTGAATGTTTTCTCCTGGGGGCAATGGCTTATGACCGATTTGCTGCAATCTGTCATCCTCTTAGCTACCCAATGATTATGAACAAAAGGGTTTTCATGAAATTAGTAATGTTCTCCTGGGCCTCAGGGGTCCTGGTGGCTACTGTGCAGACCACATGGGTTTTCAGTTTTCCCTTCTGTGGCCCCAATGAAATCAATCATTTCTTCTGTGAGACTCCCCCAGTGCTAGAACTCGCATGTGCAGATACCTTTCTGTTTGAAATCTATGCATTCACTGGCACCATTTTGATTATCATGGTTCCTTTTGTGTTGATTCTCTTGTCTTACATTCGGATTCTCTTTGCCATCCTGAAGATGCCATCAGCCACTGGGAGGCAAAAGGCCTTTTCCACCTGTGCCTCCCATCTCACGTCTGTGACCCTCTTCTATGGCACGGCCAATATGACCTATTTACAACCCAAATCTGGCTACTCCCCAGGAACTAAGAAAGTCATGTCACTGACTTACACATCACTTACACCTCTGCTGAATCCACTGATCTACAGCTTGAGAAACAGTGAGATGAAAAAAGCTTTGATGAAATTGTGGCGAAGAAAAATGGATTCACACCCATTCTGAATGCTCTGAGAAGCCATGTGATATTTGGTCACTGCATGAACTCTATTTAAATGTAATAAATGGCCAAACATTCTGCATTCCTTGGTATGATTATGCTTCATTTATTATTTTTCCAAGGTCAATTATATATTATGGATCCGTATTTTTGATAGTGTACTCTTGTCATTCCTTTTTTATATAATATATAATACAGCAGTTAATCTGTTCCTCTATTATGATCATCTAGGTCATTACGAGATTGTCATCATAAAGACAAAGCTTCAATAAACATCTAGTTCCATACATTTCATAACTACTGATGTTTATTTCTGATAGGTTCCTTAAAGTGGGTCTGATGGAATGAAGGGCATGTATGCTTACAAGTTTTAATAGCTATGGCAGAACTGCTTTTCAAAGTCATTATAACTTTTCAGGGTGACCTGAAGGCCCACTCTGCTGCACTAACCTGGTAGAGCTTCAAGACACCAGTACGTAGATGAGACTTTTATTTCTGGGATGAAAGTCTATTCCATGAATGAGCAGGAAAAAAAGAGTTATTCTGAGGAGACCAAACTGGTTCTACTTCATGGAGTCACACAGATTATTATTCAAAACAGGAGTTCTCTTGGTTTATTTCCAGATATTCACCCAATGATGTGAGTGAAGAACTACATGAGAACTTCCCTGAAGTCTCACTTGATACTACTAGTTATCTTTTTTCACTTATAGACTACTGTTTTTAGAGACTTTTGTTAAGTTTCCCTTTGTAGGCCCAAAGTGCCCCCAGACACTTTGTTTTAAACATAGGATGATTCATTTCTCTTATTGTGGGAAACCAAGTGATTAGCTATTTGTGCATATTTTCTGTGGTCCTGAGTCACATCACTAACTGTGTGATCTTCCCTAGAATAATTTCTCATCTGCAACATTTGGGACATTTGATGGTTGCTTGCAATTTTAATGTTGGTATTCATAGATAGAGGGGCCCCTATATTGAATCTATATCACATCAGCTCCTATTGTCCTTAGTTTCTGTTCCAGGGATGGTAATAAAGGGGAAAACACTATTCCCATTGTTGTTCAGCTGTGGGAAAAACAATTTTTTAGTTACTACTGCCTCTGCCAAAAATGAGAAGTGGAGATGCAAAACTGATTGGATTTTCACAAAAAGAAATTTTGGTATCAAATGGTCAAAACCAGTTTGAATAATATTTAAATGTTGCATAATCTTCTTTTCAGTAGGGCACTAAACAGACACTTGGAAATCTTTTCTTAGTGTTTGTCCAGAAATTTCCTTCTCATAGTCCTTAGGGGATCAACTAAATAAGGCCTTTCAGGAGAATAAAATCCCTGAAAGTCTAAATCCCAAGCCAAATATTCACTTCCTTTTTTTCAAGTTTTTATTTAAATTCTAGTTAGTTAACATACAGGATAATATTAGTTTCAGGCGTACAATATAGTGATTCATCACTTACATACAACACCCAGTGCTCAATAGGACAAGTGCCCTCCTTAATCCCCATCACCTATTTAACCCATCCCCCCACCCATCTCCCCTCCGGTATCCATCAGTTTTTTCTCTGTAGTTAAGAGTCTGTTTCTTGGTTTGCCTCTCTCTTTTTCCCCCTATGATCTTTTTTTTTCTTTTTTAAGATTTTATTTATTTATTTGACAGAGAGATAGTGAGAGCAGGAACACAAGCAGGGGGAGTGGGAGAGGGAGAAGTAGGCTTCCCGCCGAGCAGGGAGCCCGATGTGGGGCTCGATCCCAGGACCCTGGGATCATGACCTGAGCTGAAGGCAGATGCTCAATGACTGAGCCACCCAGGTGCCCCAGATCTTTTGTTTTGTTTCTTAAATTCTACATAGGAGTGAAATCATATGGTATTTGTTTCTGACTAACTTATTTTGCTTAACATAATACTCTCTAGCTCCATCCACATCATTGCAGATGGCAAGATTTCATTCTTTTTGATAGCTGAGTAATATTCCATTGCAAAAATATAATATAGCTTCTTTATCCATTCATCAGTTGATGGACATTTGGGCTCTTTCCATAATTTGGCTGTTGTTGATAATGCTGCTATAAACATCGGGGTGCATGTGCCCCTTCAAATCAGTGTTTTGTATCCTTTGGATAAATACCTAGTAGTGCAATTGCTGGATTGTAGTGTAGTTCCATTTTCAAATTTTTGAGGAACCTTCATACTGTTTTCCAGAGTGGCTGTACCAAGTTGCATTCCCACCAACAGTGCAAGCGGCTTCCCCTTTCTCCACATCTTCACCAACACCTGTTGTTTCTTGTGGTGTTAATTTTAGCCATTCTGACTGATGTGAAGTGGTATCTCATTGAGGTTTTGATGTGCTTTTCCCTGATGATGAGTGATGTTGAACATCTTTTCATGTGTCTCTTGGCCATCTGGATGTCTTCTTTGGAAAAATGTCTGTTCATGTTCTCTGCCCATATTTTAACTGATTATTATGGGGTTTTTTTGTTTTTTTGTTTTTTGGTGTTGAGGTATATAAAGTCTTTCTACATTTTCGATACTAACATGTCATTTGGAAATGTCATTTGGAAATACCTTCTCCCATTTAGTAGGTTGTCTTTTCATTTTGTTGATTGTTTCCTTTGCTGTGCACAAGGTTTTTATTTTGATGTAGTCCCAATAGTTCACTTTTGCTTTTGTCTCCCTTACCTCAGGAGATATATCTAGTAAGAAGTTGCTACAGCCAATGTCAAAGAGGTTATTACTGCCTGTATTCTCCTCTAGGATTTTAATGGTTTCCTGGCTCACATATAGGTGTTTAATCCATTTGAGTTTACTTTTGTGTATGGTGTAAGAAAGTGGTCCAGTTTTCCCAACACCATTTGCTGAAGAGACCATCTTTTTTCCATTAGATATTCTTTCCTACTTTGTAGAGATTAATTGACCATATAGTTGTGGGTTCATTTCTGGGTTTTCTATTCTGTTCTGTTGATTTGTGTGTTTACTTTTGTGCCAGTGTCATACTGTTTTGATCACTACAGCTTTGTAATATAGCTCAAAGTCTGGAATTGCGATGCCTCCAGCTTTGTTTCTGTTTTTCAAGGTTGCTTTGGCTATTTGGGGTCTTTTGTGGTTCCTTACAAATTTCAGGATTGTTTGTTCTAGCTCTGTGAAAAATGCTGCTGGTATTTTGATAGAGATTGCATTAAATCTGTAGATTGCTTTGGGTAATATGGACATTTTAACAGTATTTTTTCTTCCAATCCATGAGCATGGAATGTTTTTCCATTTCTCTGTGTCCTCTTTGATTTCTTTTGTACGTGTTCTATAGTTTTCAGAATACAGATCGTTTATTCCTAGGTACCTTATGGTTTTTGGTGCAATTATAAATAGAATTGATTCCTTGATTTCTCTTTCTGCTGCTTCATTATTGGTGTATAGAAATGGAACAGATTTTTGTACATTGATTTTATATCCTGTGACTTTACTCAATTTGTGTATCAGTTCTAGCAATTTTTTGGTGGAGTCTTTGGGTTTTCTTTATAGAGTATCATGTCATCTGCAAACAGGGAGAGTTTGACTTCTACCTTGCCAATTTGCATGCCTTTTATTTCTTTGTGCTGTCTGATTGCTGAGGCTGACTTCCAGTACTATGTTAAATACCATTGGTGAGGGTGGACCTCCCTGTCTTTTTCCTGATTGTAGAGGAAAAGCTCTCAGTTTTTCCCCATTGAAGATGATACTGGCTGTGGGCTTTTCATATATGGCCTTTATTATGTTGAGGTATGTTCCCTCTATCTTTACTTTGTTGAGGGTTTTTATTATGAATGGATGTCGTACTTTGTCAAATACTTTTACTGCATCTATTGAAAGGATCATAGGTTCTCATCATTCACATTTTTTAAAAACTTTTATTTATTTATTTGAGAGAGAGAGAAAGAGAGAGGCAGCATGAGTGGGGGGTTGGGCAGAGGGAGATAGATAAGCAGACTCTCCACTGAGCAGGGAGCCTGATACAGGGCTCGATCCCAGGATCCTGGGATCATGACCTGAGCTGAAGGCAGACACTTATCCGACTGAGCCAGCCAGGCACCCCAAAATTTATTTAAATTTAATTTAGTTAATATGTAGTGTATTATTAATTTCAGATGGTAAAATTTAGTGATTCATCAGTTGCATATAACACTCAGTGCTCATTACATCAAGTACCCTCCTGAATGCTCATCACCCGGTTATCCCATCCACCCACCCACTTCCCTTCTAACAACCCTGTTTGTTTCTTATAGTTAAGAGTCTCTTATGGCTTGCCTCTCTCTCTGTTTTTATCTTATTTTATTTTTCCTTCCCTTCTCCTATTCTCCTATGTTCATCTGTTCTGTTTCTTAAATTCCACATATGACTGAAATCACATGGTATTTGTCTTTCTTTGATGGACTTTTTTGCTTAGCATAAAATTCTCTAGCTCCATCCATGTTGTTGCAAATGGCGAGATTTCATTCCTTTGTTTTATTAATGTGGTGTATCACGTTGATTGATTTGTGAATATTGAACCACCATTGCAGCCCAAGAATAAAGTCCACTTGATTATTGAAAGCAAAATAAATTGGAAGCAAAAATAAGCTATTGGGACTATATCAAAAGAAAAGACTTCTGCACACCAAAGGAAACAAAAAAGAATGATTCTTCTTAATGTGTTGTTGGATTCAGTTTGCTAGTATTTTGTTGAGAATTTTTGCATCCATGTTCATTAGGGATATTGGCCTATAGTTCTCTTATTACTGCCATTTCTATCTGGTTTTGGAATCAAGGTAATGCTGGCCTCAGAGAATGAATTTGGAAGTTTTCCTTCCTTTTCTGTTTTTTGGAATAGTTTGAGAAGAATAGGTATGAATCTTCTTTAAATGTCTGTTAGAATTCACCTGTGAAGCCTCTGGCCCTGGACTTTGTTTTGGGAGATTTTTTTTACTACTGATTCAATTTCTTTGCTGTCTATTGGTCTGTTCAAGTTTTCTATGTTTTCCTGTTTCAGTTTTGGTAGTTTATATGTTTCTAGAAATTTATCCAGTTCTTCTAGGTTGTCCAATTTGTTGGCATACAGTTTTTCATAATATTCTCTTATAGTCGTTTGTATTTCTATGGTGTTGGTTATTATTTCTCCTCTACCATTTGTGATTTTATTTATTTGGATCCTTTCTCTTTTCTTTTTGATAAGTCTGGCTAAGGTTTATTAATTTTATTAATTTTTTCAAGGAACCACCTCCTGGTTTCATTGATCTGTTTTTTTTTTAAAGTTTCTATATCATTTATTTCTGCTCTCCTCTTTATTATTTCCCTTCTGCTGGCTTTAGGCTTTGTTTGTTGTTCATTTTCTAGCTCCTTTAGGTGTAAGGTTAGGTTGTTTATTTGAGATTTTTCTTGCTTTGTGAGGTAGGCCTGTATTGCTATGTACTTCCTTCTTAGGACCACTTTTGCTGCATTCCAAAGGTTTTGTACCATTGTGTTTTCATTTTCATTTGTTCCCATGTATTTTTTTTTAATTTCTTCTTTGATTTCCTGGTTGACCCATTTATTGTTTAGCAGCATGTTGTTTAACTTCCATGTAGTTGTGGTCTTTCCAAATTTTTCCTTGCGGTTGTCTTCATGTTTCATAGCATTGTGTTCATAAAGTATGCGTGGTATGATCTCAATATTTTGGATTTTTGAGGCCTGATTTGTGACATCATATGTGATCTATTCTGAAGAATTTCCCATGTACACTTGAAAAGAATGTGTATTCTGCTGCTTTAGGATGAAATGTTCTGAATATATTTGTTAAGTCCATCTGGTCCAGTGTGTCATTCAAAACCATTGTTTCCTTGCTGATTTTCTGTTTAGATGATCTGTCCATTGCTGTAAGTGGGGTGTAAAAGTCCCCTGCTATTATTGTATTATTACCAATGAGTTCCTTTATGTTTGTTATTGTTTTATATATTTTGGTGCTCCTATGTTGGGTGCATAAATATTTACAATTGTTAGATCTTCTTGTTGGATTGTCCCCTTTATTATTATACAGTGCCCTTCTTCAACTCTTGTTACATTCTTTGGTTTATAGTCTAGTTTCTCTGATATAAATATTGTTACTCTGGCTTTCTTTTGATGGCCCTCTGCATGATGGATGTTTCTCTGCCCCCTGACTTTCAATCTTCAGGTGTCTTTAGGTCTAAAACGAATCTCTTACAGGCAGAGATAGATGGGTCTTGTTTTTATATCCATTCTGACACCCTATGTCTTTTGACTGGAGCATTTAGTCCATTTAAATTCAGAGTAATTGATAGATAAGAATCTAGTGCCATTGTATTACCTGTGAAGTCATTGCTTCTGGAGATTTTCTGTTTCTAGTCTTTGTAACTATTGGTCTTTCTTTCTCACTCAAAGGGTCCCCTTTAATATTTCTTGCAGGGCTCCTTTAGTGGTCATGAACTCCTTCAGTTTTTGTTTCTCTGGCAAGACCCTTGCTTGGTCATTGACTTGGGGCTTTCCCAGAAGAGTGTGGCCTGACTTGGAAGCTCAGTCTGACTGTGAAAGAGCACACAGCAGTCAGATAATCACCTCCTTTGCATCTGGGCAGTGAACCTGTTCTTGGAGAGGGATCCGAACAGCACACTTTCATGTCCGCCACAACAGGTCAAAAGGTTTGATATATAGATGATTTAAATTGCGAGAGGGAAAGTATAAATTTCCAGTGATATACCAAGGCAAAGCCACATGGAAATAACTACTATCTACTATGGACTTGGGCTGCAGTGAAAGCAGAAACAAAGGAACTTATTTTGGTGTTATATCCTTGTCAAAAGCATGTTTGAAGGATAGAGTAGAAAGTTTAATGAGCTAGAAAATACAAATATGAATCAAGTATACAATATTCATCTTTGCTAATTGCATATGTGTGAAATATGATTGAAGTGATAGGCAGCAAGAGTTAAATGACCCTAGTTTCAAATACTAGTTCTGCCATCTTCCACGTTTTGACAGCTACTTCTCCTCTCTGAACATTAGCCTTTTCATCATAAAAGCATGATGATGATAATAATACCATTTGAGATACTGTGAGGATCAGCTATAATAACAATAATAGCAATAGTCACAGAAGAACAACAAAAGGATCACAAGCTGTAACTCTTGTGTGCCAGACATTGTCAAATGCCCAATACTTTGCTCTCATTTAATTTTCACAACAACTTTATGAGCTAGATACTATTTATAACCCTGATGCTTGAATGATTTCTTTAAGTAATCTTTTAGATCTACTACTAGAACTGATCAATAAATTTAGTAAGGTCGCAGGATACAAAATCAAAGTACAGAAATCTGTTACATTTTATACACTAATAATGAAGTAGCAGAAAGAGAAATTAAGAAAACAATCCTATTTATAATTGCACCAGAAACAATAAAATACCTATGAATAAACTTAACCAGACCTGTACCCTGAAAACTGTAACACACTGATGAAAGAAATTGAAGAAGACACAAACAAATGGAAAGACATTCCATGCTCATGGATTGGAAGAACAAATATTGTTAAAATGTTCATACTCCCCAAGGCAATCTACAGATTTAATGCAATCCCTTCAAAATACCAGCAGCATTTTTCACAGAACTACAACAAAAAATCCTAAAATTAGTGTGGAACCAAAAAAGACCCCAAATAGCCAAAGCAATCTTGAAAAAGAGGAAAAAAGCTGGAGGTATCACAGTCCCAGATTTCAAGATATATTACAAAGCTGTAATCAAAACAGTATGGTATTGGCACAAAAGCAGACACATAGATCCATGGAACAGAAGAGAGTGTCCATAAATAAACCCATGATTATATGGTCAATTAATTTTCAACAAAGGAGGCAAAAATTATGCAATAACAAAAAGATAGTATCTTCAAATGGTGTTGTAAAAACTGGACAACACATGCGCAAGAATGAAACTGGACCACTTTTTTTTTTTTTAAGAGTTTTATATATTTATTTGACAGAGAGAGAAAGAGAGCACACAAGCAGGGGAGAGCAGGCAGAGGGAGAGGGAGAAGCAGACTCTCTGCTGAGCAGGGAACCTGATGTGGTGCTCGATCCCAGGACCCTGGGATCATGACCTGAGCCAAAGGCAGATGCTTAACTGACTGAGCCACCCAGGTGCCACATAGGCCACTTTCTTATACCATATATGAGAGTAAACCCAAAGTGGATTAAACACCTAAATGTAAATCCTGAAACTATGAACATCCTAGAAGAGAGCACAGGCAGTAATTTCTCTGACATCAGCCATAGCAACATTCTTTTAGATATGTCTCCTGAGGGAAGCAAAAATAAACTACTGGGACTATATCAAAAGAAAAGACTTCTGCACACCAAAGGAAACAAAAAGCTAAAAGGCAACCTATGGAAAGGGAGAAGATATTTCCATATCCAATAAAAGGTTAGTATCCAAATATTTAAAGAACTTATCTAACTCAACAACAACAAAAAATCTGATTAAAAATGGGTGGAAGACATGAACAGACATTTTTCTAAAGAAGACATCCAGATGGCCAACAGACACTTGAAAAGATGCTCAACATCACTTACAGTCAGGGAAATGCAAATCAAAACTAAGATGAGATATCATCTCACACCAGTCAGAATGGCTAAAATCAAAAACAGAAGAAACAATAGGTGTTGGCAAGTATGTGGAGATAAAGGAACCCTTGTGTACTCTTGGTGGGAATGCAAACTGGTGCAACCACTCTGGAAAACAATATGGAAGTTCCTCAAAATTTAAAAATAGAACCGTACTGCAATCCAGCAATTGTACTACTAGGTATTTACTGAAATGATACAAGAGTACTGATTGAAAGGGGCACGCATACTCCAATGTTTATAGCAGCATTATCTACAATAGCTAAATTATGGAAGAAGCCCATATGTCCATTGACTATGAATGGATAAAGAAGATGTGGTCTATATATATACATACATACGATGAAATTACTACTGAGCCATCAAAAAGAATGAAATCTCGCCATTTGCAATGACATGGATGGAGCTAAAGAGTATTATGCTAAGCAAAATAAATCAATCGAGAAACACAAAAACCATATGATTTCACTCATCTGTGAAATTTAGGAAACAAGCCAGATGAGCATGGGGGCAAAAGAAAAGAGAGAGAGAGAGTCAAATATCTCTATATACTTTTCATTCAAGTCTAATACACATAGAGGAAGTGCACAGTCATGACCCTACATCTTTTTTTTAAATTTAATTTAATTTTATTATGTTATGTTAATCACCGTACATCATTAGATTTTGATGTGGTGATCCACGATCCATTGTTTTCGGATAACACCCTGTGCTCCCCCCCACTCCCAACTCAATAATTTTTAGAATTAAAGAAATGATTTAGAGTTAAGGAATGCTATGGTGATGATCTGAAAATTAGGTGACTCGGGCATTATTTAACTCCTAACAAGAACATTTGAGTATTTATCTCATTCCTTCAATCAGGTAAGGCAACTTAAATTCCTGCAGTAGTAGAAACAAAAATGTTATTTATTGAGTAGAGCAGGATATGTGTGTATATACATATGTCACTTATTTCTCACCATACCCTGGACTTGTGCTATATTGAAATTTAAACTATTTTTAGCTTAAGAAATGAGACGCACAAGAAAAGCTTATTATAACATCAACTAAATCTTAGCATTTTGCATGTGCTACTATTGTCATCCCTATCTTCTAGATGAAGAAATTGCCGCTCAAAAGTAGATGAACTTGCCGAGGCCCCTCTGCTCCAGGACCAAGTTCCTAACACTGTGACCTGTCACCAGTTCAGGGATAACTCCTGTAGACCATGTGAAGTTTGTTTTATTTTTATATTAAATTTAACAATTTGACAGGTCTTTTAGTACTTTGACTAAGATTAACCTGTTAACCCTGCCTCATCTTTCCCCATTCCACAAAAATGGTATCATTAGCAAGCAGACAACTTACATTGAAGAACCATCCCATTTTGATGGATTATTTCTCTTTCCAGAAAGACTTGGCTTCCTTGTCCTTTCTACTATCTCTTCTCCCGGTGGTTCTGAGTCATCTTTAGTTCTGTAAATAAGTATTATGTTTAAATGTTTGAAACTATGGATAATATACCAGATTATTTATAAAATATTGCTAAATTTTATTATATTACTAAAGAGGCTCTCAGATATTTGTTTTGCTTTAGAAAGATTTGCTATATAATTCTAAAATCAAATCACTAAATTTTTATTTATAGGAATTTAATTTTAAAAACTTGCTATATTTAGAAAAATGTTTGTTGTAGGAATTTGGGATACTAGCCAAAGGATAAGTAAAAAGGAGAAATTTACAAAGAACATGTAGAAGTTCGTCAATTATCACCATTCATAATTAACCAGTATTATTATTATTATTATTTTTAAAGATTTTATTTATTTATTTGAGAGAGAGAATGAGATAGAGAGAACATGAGAGGGGGGAGGGTCAGAGGGAGAAGCAGACTCCCCGCCGAACAGGGAGCCCGATGCGGGACTCGATCCCGGGACTCCAGGATCATGACCTGAGCCGAAGGCAGTCGCCCAACCAACTGAGCCACCCAGGCGCCCAACCAGTATTATTAACCTGTGATTTCTTTCTCTGCTTGTGTATAGTAACTAAACTTTAAAAAACAAAGGTGAATATTTCTTCCTCTGTATTTTTTTTATTCAACATATGGTAAAATTTTTCTCCTTCTACCCCATAATATATTAACAGTGGATTTTGTGCTAAACTGGAGTAATATCAAAGTGTCATTTCTTCTTTAAAAATCTTAATTTTAAAAGTGTTTATTTAATGAGCTGGGAAATAGAAATTGGATCAAATATATTTTAAATAAAATCATATTGTCTAAAAAAAAAAAATAACACCCAGTGCTCCATGCAGTATGTGCCCTCCTTAATACCCATCACCGGGCTAACACATCCCCCAACCCCCCTCCCCTCTAAAACCCTCAGTTTGTTTTTCAGAGTCCATAGTCTCTCATGGTTCATCTCTCCCTCTGATTTCCACCCCCCCTTCATTTTTCCCTTCCTTCTCCTAATGTCCTCCATGCTATTCCTTATGTTCCACAAATAAGTGAAACCATATGATAATTGACTTTCTCTGCTTGACTTCTTTCACTTAGCATAATCTCCTCCACTCCCATCCATGTTGATGTAAAAGTTGGGTATTCATCCTTTCTGATGGCTGAGTAATATTCCATTGTATATATGGACCACATCTTCTTTATCCATTCATCTGTTGAAGGGCATCTCGGCTCTTTCCACAGTTTGGCTACTGCGGACATTGCTGCTATGAACACTGCGGGGGGGGCATATGGCCCTTCTTTTCACTACAGCTGTGTCTTTGGGGTAAATGCCCAGCAGTGCAATTGCTGGGTCATAGGGTAGCTCTATTTTTAATTTTTTGAGGAACCTCCACACTGTTTTCCAAAGTGGCTGTACCAGCTTGCATTCCCAGCAACAGTGTAAGAGGGTTCCCCTTTCTCCACAACCTCTCCAACATTTGTTGTTTCTTGCCTTGTCAATTTTTGCCATTCTAACTGGTGTAAGGTGGTATCTCAATGTGGTTTTGATTTGAATTTCCCTGATGGCTAATGATGATGAACATTTTTTCATGTGTGTGTTAGCCATTTGTATGTCTTCTTTGGAGAAGTGTCTGTTCATGTCTTCTGCCCGTTTTTTGACTTGATTATTTTTTGAGTGTTGAGTTTGAGAAGTTCTTTATAGATCTTGGAAATCAGCGCTTTATCTGTAGTGTCATTTGCAAATATCTTCTCCCATTCTGTGGGTTGCCTCTTTGTTTTGTTGACTGTTTCCTTTGCTGTGCAGAAGCTTTTTATCTTGATGAAGTCCCAAAAGTTCATTTTTGCTTTTGTTTCACTAGCCTTTGGAGATGTATCTTGAAAGAAGTTGCTGTGGCCGATGTCAAAGAGGTTACTGCCTATGTTCTCCTCTAGGATTTTGATGGATTCCTGTCTCACATTGAGGTCCTTCATCCATTTTGAGTTTATCTTTGTGTATGGTGTTAGAGAATGGTCGAGTTTCATTCTTCTGTATATAGCTGTCCAATTTTCCCAGCACCATTTATTGAAGAGACTGTCTTTTTTCCATTGTATGTTTTTTCCTGATTTGTCGAAGATTATTTGACCATAGAGTTGAGGGTCCATATCTGGGCTCTCTAATCTGTTCCATTGGTCTATATGTCTGTTTTTGTGCCAGTACCATGCTGTCTTGGTGATCACTGCTTTGTAATATAGCTTGAAATCGGGAAACGTGATGCTCCCAGCTTTGTTTTTCTTTTTCAACATTTCCTTGGCGATTCAGGGTCTTTTCTGATTCCATACAAATTTTAGGATTGTTTGTTCCAGCACTTTGAAAAATGTCATCAGAATTTTGATCGGGATGGCATTGAAGGTATAGATTGCTCTGGGTAGCATAGACACTTTAACAATGTTTATTCTTCTGATCCATGAGCATGGAATGTTTTTCCATCTTTTCCTGTCTTCTTCAGTTTCTTTCATGAGTGTTGTGTAGTTGCTACAAAATGAATGAACTATTTTGAATGAACATTCAAAATAGAATGAACTCTCACCAACTGTACATCACCTGTGTTACCATCACTGACATCAAGAAACTGAGCATGTATGACAGAAGACCCCATGGGAAATATGGGATATGAATCATCGCAAATACAAATCAGGCAGCATTTCCCAGCCTGGTGCATGGGACTGGTTCATGCCTGAGGTATAATTCCACCCTGGTGAATGACATGGGAGGGATCCCTGGATTGAAATGTGGGAATTAAAATCCCTTTACCTCAGAAAAAGTTAAAGGTATATATGGACACTGGACATAGAGTGGTAGAATGAATCCCTAAGTGTTGTTGGCAACCTAATTGTTGCCAGGGGAGGTGAGCTTCCTTGAGAATGGAACCTGCTCTAGGAACATGCAGAGAGAAATAGACAAAGGTAATATGCATTCAACCACATTGTCCATTTCAGGACAGAGCCAAGTCTGCAGAGTGATTCATCTCTTCACACAGTGGGGACTTAGCCAAAAGGTCTCCTTGATTGTTCACCCAGTATAGACTGATCCCCAAATCCTTGATTTTCACTGATACTCAATAGGATTAACCCTATTTTTTTTTTTTGAGAGAGAGAGAGAGGGAGCTGTGGAAGTGGGACAAAGGGAGAGGGAGAGAGAGAATCTTAAGCAGGTTCCACACCTAGTGCAAGGCCCAACATAGGACTCCATCTCACGATTCTGAGATTATGACCTGAGCTGAAACAAGTCAGAGGCTTAACCAATTGAGCCACCCAGGCGCCCTTTTGGCATTAACTATATTATGATTATTTTATAGAGAAAGGTCTAGAATCAGTGAAGATAAATGATTTGCTCAAATCTCACAACTAGTCCAGATCATTTGAGTCATAGTTGAAAAGCTCTTTCAATAAAATCAATTGTTATGATATTTTTATCAAAAATTTTCAGTGGCTCTGTATTTCTTCTACAAATGATCAGAAGTTCTTTGATGGTGGGAGTAAGCATTCAGGTTTCTACAACTAGGCTTCAATCTACTTGCCTTAACTAGTTTCCCACCATTGCCCAAACTGTGCATTCCACCCAATCATCCTCTACCTCTAGCTCACCTGCCTTTGCTCAAGCTCTCATGCCACCAATCTCTTCTTTCCCGGTTTACAACTGTTAGTCAGCCTCTGTTTTCACTTCCTATTGGAGATGTCATGGTGAACTGAGTCTCTTGCATGAAGAGGCACTTATGCCCCATAGGAATATGAAGGAGTGATGGTCCAGGGGTGTGCTCTTGAGGGTTCACACCTGGGGGGCCAAGATCAAGCGTCTTTAGTCATCATGCAAAAATATGAGAAGGTGTTTATGATGTGATTCCAAGTTCTCCACGGAGGGATTCTACAGGGCCTATGATTCAATGTCATATAATGTTCTAGAATCAGTGCCCTGAAGCACTGAATTGTATGTAGGAGCAGGTGGCTTTGGAGTAGAGGTAAAACTTCTGATAAAGTACTGAGAAATGTAAAGAGACAGAGTCAATAGGTAAGAAAGGGAGGATTCTGGTGTGTGTGTGTGTGTGTGTGTGTGTTGGTGGGTTTTCCATTTATAGTTCATCTCCAACTGGTCGTTGGAGATGCTGTTGAAGTGATGTCTCCATGCTCAGGAATCACTGGACACAACTGGCACATTGGAATCAGTAGACTCCTTGGTTTTGATGCTGGTGAATTTCTTTTTCTCTTTTTTTCAGAGAAAAGTTGGGGCAATAATTAGAGGTATAACTAATTTGCACGCATCAGTCATCAAATCTTAGAATTTTGCAGCTGGAAGGGAACTTGGTAAATAAGTGCAACTCCTACCTCTTCATCTGGAAGGATGAAACCTCTTTAGGAGTGCTCTGCCTAAATCTTTCTTTCCAGGAGTTCTGTAGGACAGCATTGGGTCTCTAAGTTCCAGAGAAAAGGTGCAGCCACTGCAGTCAATGGCTTGTTATCAGTCACGAATGTGGGTTTTTTTTCCATAAGATGCTTACAATCCATTCTACAACATTTTTCTATTTTATTTACATTACACTCTAAATTTTCCAATTTTCAAATCTATTCACTTCTAAATATTTGGAACTAAATACATTTTGTTCTGTTTTCTCATCAGAAATGGGTTTTAAGTGTTTGATCCTGTGACTATATTTTACTGATTTCAGGTGACTTTTGATATGCAAAATATAATTAGCATGGTTAGTATGGACATTTACTTTTAATGGATGATATGGTCAAACTCAGAAATAAGTCAAGTTGCCTTTCACTGTCTGCCAATGTCCTACTGGTCTTTACTCAAGATGACATGAGCTGTGTCCTTCTGTTCTCCTGGGTTCCTCAGCTCCCACAGTGTATTTCTGCTGGTTTTCAGAACATCACACTAAAGCCAGTAGGTGTCCATTGTAATGCTAGGGTGTCATCAATACCTTTGATCTGAGTAAGTCATCCTTTTTCCCTATGCTTTCTTCCCCTGCCTACTGTATCTTCCACTGGTGACATGCTATTTGGTTATTTACACTCCTTCCCCATTCAGAAGTATTGAATCCCTCATAGAAATGTCTCATAGCCCCTTGTTATTACCTCTGCTTGCCAACAGTGTGTGTGTGTGTGTTGGTTTCACCCTTCTTTTTGACACTCTATTCCTTAAAGATATCATGGATTTCCTCATTCTTTTATCCCATTATTCATCAAACATTGGTTTAGTATCAATTATGGGCCAGGGACTGTTGTAGACATTGTGAATGTAGCAAAGAAACAAACAAATTCTTGGATTCCTGGAGTTTATATTTTAGTGATGGAGTTAGATTTTGCTCATATATAATCTGCAAATATTATAAACATATAATATGTACATGTGTATACATAAATTCTAACCCCCTTATTCATATATATACATACAATGTCACTTGCTGATAATGGAACAACACAGAGCAAGGTATAATAGATAGGAACTGAAGTACTGGAGTAACAGTGGAATGCTATTTTATGTATTGTTTCCCACTTTCTGTTGAGCTGAGGATCCAATGTGTGCCTGTGATTACTGAACCTAGGAAATGGTACTTGCTCAATCAGTGTTTGCCGAATAATTAATGATTAAATGAACTCCTGATAAGAAGGAAAATCGGAGAGAGAGAAAAGACAGACAGAGAGGAAATGTTTAAATCAGTTTTAGAATGATCAGAATCGGATGATTCTTAAATATCATGGTCACAAGGATTTGCCATAGAGAACTGGCTCTTAAAATTTCCCATGCAGGCCAATCTGAGTATAATTGGCCATGACCAGCGTTTGCAAAAATCAATAATCCTGAAGCAATTCACACTATTTACAGATCACCTAAGATTTTGAAATATGAAATATGAAAACTCTGCAGGAACCCACAACTGGGGTGAACTTAGATGTATTTTTCACATTTAATAAGTTTCATACAGGTATTTTGAAATGATAAATATTTATAATAAATATAAATCAACTGTGCTGTAACTTTGAATCATTAGGTTGTTTTAAAAATTTTTGTGGGTATCTTTTTCCCTTTGTCTACTTTTTAATACTTTATTTTTGGTAGTTTTAAAAATATCTATTTATATAAAATTGAAAAAACCAGATGATTCTGATAGCAATGTCATGGGAATGGAAACTCAGTTATAAAATATTGATGTTTGTTTAAGGGTAGGTTTAAAATCAAACTATATAATGTTACAAGAGCATTTTGATAATATCTTATACTTTTCAGACAAGATTTCTGAGCTGGCATTCTTTACTTCCTGTTTTTTACTTGAAAGGTTTATTAATCCGAGTAGTTGGCCATATCTAAAATCGCCAAACTGAATTTAGTCAGGATGTCTTCCTTTTTACATCTTTAGCCAAGAGTATCTGGGGTGAATTGCAGACACAGACTCTCAACTACTGGACCATGACTTCATAATTTGTATACAGTGTCCCTAAAAACAAAATACTCTCCACCACGAAATGAAAAAGCAAAATCAAAGCTCTGTGGTTGAATTCATCCTCCTGGGCTTTTCTAACTTTCCAGAACTCCAAGAGCAGCTCTTTGGGGTTTTCTTGGTTGTCTATCTGGTGACTCTGTTGGGAAATGCCATCATTATAGTCAGCATCTCCTTGGAACAGAGCCTCCACGTTCCCATGTACCTCTTCCTCCAGAACTTGTCTGTGGTGGACGTGAGTTTCAGTGCAGTCATTATGCCTGAAATGCTGGTGGTCCTCTCCACGGAGAAAATGTCAATTACTTTTGCAGGCTGTTTTGCACAGATGTATTTCATCCTTTTTTTTGGTGGCGCTGAATGTTTTCTCCTGCGGGCGATGGCTTATGACCGATTTGCTGCAATCTGTCATCCTCTCAGCTACCCAATGATTATGAACAGAAGGGTTTTCATGAAATTAGTAATGTTCTCCTGGGTCTCAGGGGTGCTGGTGGCTACTGTGCAGACCACATGGATTTTCAGTTTTCCCTTCTGTGGCCCCAATGAAATCAATCATATCTCTTGTGAAACCCCTGCAGCGCTAGAACTCGCATGTGCAGATACCTCTCTGTTTGAAATCTATGCATTCACTGGCACCATTTTGATTATCATGGTTCCTTTTGTGTTGATTCTCTTGTCTTACATTCGGATTCTCTTTGCCATCCTGAAGATGCCATCAGCCACTGGGAGGCAAAAGGCCTTTTCCACCTGTGCCTCCCATCTCACGTCTGTGACCCTCTTCTATGGCACGGCCAATATGACCTATTTACAACCCAAATCTGGCTACTCCCCAGGAACTAAGAAAGTCATGTCACTGACTTACACATCACTTACACCTCTGCTGAATCCACTGATCTACAGCTTGAGAAACAGTGAGATGAAAAAAGCTTTGATGAAATTGTGGCGAAGAATAGTGGATTCACACCCATTCTGATTGTGCTGAGAAGCCGTGTGATATTTGGTCACTGTTTGAACTCTGTTTAATAAATGGTGGCAACCATTTGCATTTCTTGGTATGAGTATGCTTAACCTCTTGATTTCTACATATTTGTTAATACATTAGAGGTATCTTCATATATTAATGTTTTATTCTTTTTTTCAGAAATGTATAATGTTCGTTAATATTGGGTATAAAAGAGTCTTTAAAATTTGTTGATTGGTGGCCACACAGGTGTTTATGTTAGGTTTTGCCCCTTGCAGTATGTTAAATAAACTAGTTTTATACACATACAAATAATGGGGCTTTAATTTCTATAGAGGAGGTTTCACAACATGGGTTTAATGGGTCAAAGCAATGGTGAGTTTGCAAACTTTTATAAATATCACCAAATTACTTTTCAGAAAAGATTTATTTATTTTAGAGACAGTGAGAGAGCATGGTGTGGGCGGAACAGAGGAAGAGAGAGAATCCTGAAGCAGGCTCCCCACTGAGTACAGAGACCAATGCAGGGCTCCATCCCAGGATCCTGACATCATGACCTGAGCTGAAATCAAGAGTTGGCTGCTTAACCGACTGCGCCACCTGTGTACGCCCCAAATTACTTTTTAAAAATGTAATTCAGATTGGCTTTGAAGGCCCACTCTACCCCACTGACTGGATTGAGCTCTAAGAAAACAATAAAGCGATGGGCTTTTTGTGTGTGTGTGTGTGAAAATCTGTTCCACGTATGAGTTGAAAAGAGCAGTTCTTTACTGAAAGGATCACACTGGCTCTATTCTGGGACCTATAGAAGTTATAGATCATATCTAGCTTTCGTCAGGTTATCTTAGAGTATATTTACCTAGGGTGCCTGGGTGGCTCAATTGTTAAGCATCTGCCTTCGGCTCAGGTCATGATCCCAGGGTCCTGGGATTGAGCCCCACATTGGGCTCCCTGCTCAGTGGGGAGCCTGCTTCTCCCTCTCCCTCTGCCTGCTGCTCCCCTTGCTTGTGCTCTCTCTCTATCAAATAAATAAATATTTTTTTTAAAAAATGAATATATTCACCCAGTGTGTAATAGAGAGTAGCATGGGATTGTTTTTGAAGATCATTTATTTATTTAACAATATTTGTTGAATGACTTCTATGTATCAGAAACTGTGCTAGGTCCTAAGAGCACAAAGTTTAGCAAGATAGTCTAATGAGAGAGATAGCTATTAAACAAATAACCACACACTAAAAACACAATTACAGTTGTGATAACTGTTAAACAGGAATAGCACAAGATACCCTGGAATCATCACAGGAAGACCTTATCTGATGTGGAGGGGGTGCGGGGGAGAGCACTGGCATTGGGAAGGACTTTCTCAGGAACCTCCCTGAGAAAGTGACATTGAAACTGAGCCTCATAGACAGATAGGAGTTATCCAGGCTCAACTCCAGTGTGAGGGGGTGGGGAGTGGAGTCATCCATGTGGAAAGAAGGATGTATGTGATGGTCTGGATGGGAAGGAACTTAATGTCATTCCAGTAAAGGGAGGAGACTGTAAGCGAGGGAGGAATGAGATAATAAGATGAAGAGGGAGGCAGAAGCCAGACCAAGTAAAATCTTGTTGGTACAAGAACTCTGAACTCACCTGCCAATGATAGGTGGCCAGTGAGTTAAGCAAAGCAGGAACATGGACACATTTGTAGTTTTAAAATGTCTTTCTGGCTTATTATTTGATGGAAGGCGTTCAAGAGTGGAAATAGGCAGGAGACGACAATTGCTACAGCCCAAGTGAGAGCAATGTGCTTGGGCTGGGGTGGTAGCAGTGAAGGTGAGCTGTGTGGATGATTCTACCCACGCTTAAGAAATCAAACTGACAGGACTTCGTAATGGATTGTATGGGTTGGGGGAAGGTAGGAGAGAGAAGTGAGGAATTAACCCATATTTCTGGTTGGAACAGAGAGTGGATGGGGTTTCCATTTGTTGAGATGGGAAACACTGGAAAGGAAGAATTTGGGGGGAGAAATCCAATTCTGGATGAGTAAAGGTTGGGATGTCTGTGTGAAATCACAGTCAAGTAGATTGCTGGGGTATATAGGTCAGGCTCAGAATGAAGGTTCTGAATTAGGGGAACAGGACTCAGGGCAATACCTAGAGAGGGATGCATGATCCAGGGACGGTCTTCTTAAGATGGAGAGACTCCAGAATGTCTGAAGTTCCATGGAAAGAATCCAAAAGAGAAGGAGAGGTGCTGAATCAGTGTGGCTCAGGCCTGGTGCTAAGATGTTTCTACCTGAGGAAGAGAGAGATACAAATGGACAAAGTGTTGCATGGATCACAGAGGGAGGAAGACCCAGCTGTGAAGTTGTAGGGATTCCATGGACTAAAGAGCTAATATTAGGAGGCTGGGGCAAGTGTATCAGGAATAAAGGAAGTGGATCTGGAAAGAAGCTTCAGGATGGTGCCTCTAAGCCCTAAATGAATGAAAGCTCCAGGAGGGGTTTAGTGACCTATGCCAAAAGATGGACTAAATCCTCACTGCCATCTAGTGGCTCAAGCATATAATTGCTTTAATCTCATTGCGGAAAGCTCAGGGAGCTAAGCTTGTTCTTGGTTCACCAATACCATCTGTGGTGAACTCACAGAAAGTAATAGAAGCAATCACATCAGCCCTGGGATCAAAGAATTTGAGCAAATGACAAATGCAGTGGCAAGTTTCATGTCATTAATAGGTGTAGATGTATCTCTTTGTCAGGCTTAGGAGCAGGAAGGCTGAGGGACATCTTTGTTCTTCCCCTTTTCCCATCTCCTTTCTTTTGCCACCACCACCATCACTTCACCACCACCATCTCCACCAGAGTCACCATCATATCATCACCATCACCATAAGCACTATCTCATATCCCACATATTATACATTCACAATAGTGGGTTATGTCAGCAATTTCATTTGAATATCCATTCATAAATTCAAAACCATTCATTGGATACCTAACATGTGCCAGTTGCCTTGTGGGATGTTAGGCAAAACTTCTAGGAGATTACTTGGAGTGATTGAAGCAAATAAATGAACTCTTAACAACACTGTGTGGTGAGTGTTAGAACTGTGGTTAACACTTGTGCTGTGAGACCTCACTGGGTAAGACTCTTAAGACTAGGAGTCCAGGGGGCACCTGAGTGGCTGAGTCGTTAAGCGTCTGCCTTCGGCTCAGGTCATGGTCCCAGGGTCCTGGGATCGAGCCCCGCATCGGGCTCCCTGCTCGGCGGGAAGCCTGCTTCTCCCTCTCCCACTTCCCCTGCTTGTGTTCCCTCTCTCGCTGTGTCTCTCTTTGTCAAATAAATAAGTATTAAAAAAAAAAAAAAGACTAGGAGTCCAGGAAGGCTTCCTGGAGGAGATGATTGTGGTCATAGTTTGTAAAGACTGCTAAGAGTTAGCGATATGGCAAAAACAAGAAAGAAGACTCTACATCTAGAGAAAAGCTGGTCTGAAAAGGATGATGAATTTTAAGATCTCGAGTGGAATGGTGTGACAGCTGCAGAGAATACTTGAAGAACGACAGAAAATAAATTCAGACTATGAATGACTTTATGAGCTAAACAAAGGAGTTTGAACTCAGTGCTGAAAGGTATGGGAGAGTCACTAAAGGATGTTCCATAGGGGAGAAACAAAATCAAACTTGCATTTTAAGAATAGCTAGAATTTATTGGACATTTACTATATATCTGGCTAAGCCCCTTACGTGGTTGAGCTCATTTTATTCTTCACAACAATACCATCTAACAGAGGAGCTGAGAGATACTAAATAATTTGTTTAAGGATTCAAGAAAATTTTGTGGCTGTGTGGGATTAGAACACATGTTTCTTGGACGTCAGAGTTCAAGCTTTTGGCCCATAGGCTGCTTTACTGCATCTTACATGATGGAAGCAAAGGAACTGCAAACACTCTCAAGTTGGTCTTACGTGCCCCAAGCATTTCTCCAATGGCCATGCTCTGAGCTGCTGTGCCAGTGTATATCCCAGGCTGGAGCCCCCTCCTACAGGTGGCCACATTGGCTAGCACTGTAGTCCCAGAGTAGGTCACCAGCAGAAATTGTGGGCACAATTGTTCAGATCAAATACAGACCGTTCTTGCAGGAGAGACAAGACCTGGGATCACCACGTGTCTTTGTGCAACTCTCCTGACACCCCACATGAGCAATTTGAGCATAAGAAACAATTGCTTTGGGCGCTAGACAAAGGCAATTCTTTTTAGAAAGTTCACATCTCCCCTAATTTTCAACTTTTCCACCAGACCTTAAGGGGGGGGGGGGGAGCAGGCATCCATTGCTCATGAAACTTCTTTCTATCTCTGTTGTTACTGTTTCCAAGTATGACCTCCTTTTATTTTGCTAACATTTTAGCCTTTGCTAATAAATTTGTAGACTTGTGACATTTGGCAATTTACAGAATATCAAGTCCATGTTTCAAAATAAAAACATAGCAAACTTGGTTTCCATGTTAGGGCTTCTAGATGGGCTATTTCTCAGGAGCCGGCCATCCCTGATGTCCTCATAACAATATCCCCAGCAGCAGGCCAGAACTCCTTATAGGTTGCCATGGTCAAAAGCAGTGGAAATATCAAGAGTAGGACACAGACACTTCCATCTTAATAACTGCAACCTTTTTTTCTTGGTCTATTTCTTTATGTTTCATTTAGAAATAAAAGCTATTCAGTGACCATCTTTTACTGCAGTTTTGTTTAGAGTAGTGGTTCTCAAACTTGGTTTGGGGACCCCTGACAGATACTGAGACCCTTTTAGGGGTTCTGTGAGGTCAAAGTTACTTTTAAGATATGATTTGCCTTTTATCTCTCATTCTCTCAGAAATGTACAGTGGAGTTTGCCAGAAGCTACATGATGCATTATATCACAACAGATTGCATGCAGAACGAATGGGAATTCAGCTATGTCCTATTAAGCCAGACATTAAAGAGATTTGCAAAATTGCAAAACAATGCCCCTCTTCTAAATGTTTTTTGAAAATACAATTATTTTCCATCAAAATATGTTATTTCTGTCCATGTGTCATGGGTCACTATTGTTATTTTTAAAGGAGTTAATAAGTAAATATTTTTTAAATGTCTTAGTTTTGATTTCTAATATAGTAAATATCAATTACTATAATCTGTAGAAATAAAAGCTCTTTGAGGTTCTCTACAAATTGTCAGAGTATAAAGAGGTCCTGAGACTACAAAGTTTGAGAATGGTGGTCCAGAGAATTCACTGTAGACAATTTCTCAGTGATTTCAGAGGAGGATGTATGCCCTCATTTACTTCGCATCCTCCTTGGGCTAAAAGAAAACAAGAGGCAGCAGAAATACACATGCTGGGGCGCCTGGGTGGCTCATTCGTTGGGGGTCTGCCTTCGGCTCAGGTCATGATCCCAGGGTCCTGGGATCAAGCCCCACATCAGGCTCCCTGCTCGGCGGGAAGCCTGCTTCTCCCTCTCCCACTCCCACTGCTTGTGTTCCTGCTCTCGCTATCTCTGTCTCTGTTGAATGAATAAATAAAATCTTTAAAAAAAAAAAAAAGAAATACACATGCTTACAACTCCCTGGTCTCCCGGTGTCAAACATGGCTCTCCGAAGAAGAGTTGATCTGTTTCCTTGGTAACTAAAGTGTAGCTGCCATGTGTGGCCTATTAACAACCTCCCTGGGCTGGCTGGATTCCACAGGGTGATGGCTGTCTGGGAATAATTAGGGAACTTGGTAAGGAAGTTTCCTCAAGCAGGAAATTGGTTCCTGTGGAACTTGTTAAACATTAACTCCACAGTGAAATCATGAAAACATTTACTGAAATTAGTAATAGCGTTCAGGTCCTCTGAGAACACTTACCAAGGGTGAGCAGTGTCAGGAACCAGGGACTATGAGTTTATTCTTAAAGGTTTAGGTGTCAGTTTTAAGCTGTGATGAGGGAGCAATTAGGTTAAAATGACTCCTGCATTTCTATTTTTTAAAATTTTTTTTTTAAAGATTTTATTTATTTATTTGACAGAGAAAGACACAGCGAGAGAGGGAACACAAACGGGGAGTGGGAGAGGGAGAAGCAGACTCCCTGCCGAGCAGGGAGCCCGATGCGGGACTCCAGGATCATGACCTGAGCCGAAGGCAGTCGCTTAACCAGCTGAGCCACCCAGGCGCCCGACTCCTGCATTTCTAATGAAGCCACACTTTGAAGCCTCTTCCCAGAGTTAGAACACCGGTATAGAGTAGGGATGTGCAATGTAATTAAAGTCTACTTAAATCCAAAAGTTCCCCTTCACTGAGCCCCTTCTGCCACCACTGACAAGTAAGAGTAAAAATGCTTGTTGGTCCTGGAGAAGTTGGCCAAACTTCAGATAGTCTCAGTCAATCGTGAATTTCTGACACCTTGGCCAATCTCAATTCCGAGGAGAAAGCAATACAGTTTTCCCTAGTTAACTCTTCTGGGCTTTAAGACTTGTTTAACATAAGCACACGAATCTAAGGTAAAAACAAAACAAATCTATAAGCAAAACACAGCTCTATTTTCCCTGGAAACAAACAAACAAACAAACACTGAGAATGCAACACAAGTGGAAAAAAAAAAGGAGCAGAGAGTGACACATCCTGTGAGCCCCCTGAAGGAGTCTGTGCTGCACCCCAGCTCTGCTGGTGCGTTCATCTCCTCTCCTTGTGTGTCGGTCAAATGCTTTATAGATGGCCTGAAATGGAGGTTTCAGGAGCACTTGAAAGATCAGCAAATCACATTGAAAAGAGTATGAGCAGACAAGGAGAACATTTCGACATGAAGATTTTGCAACAATAGAAGAGGAAAAATAAAGAAGTATGAAAATATAATAGGGCACCTGGGTGGCTCAGTTGGTTAAGTGACTGCCTTCGGCTCAGGTCATGATCCTGGAGTCCTGGGATCGAGTCCCGCATCGGGCTCCCTGCTCAGCAGGGAGTCTGCTTCTCCCTCTGACCCTCCCCCCTCTCATGCTCTCTCTATCTCATTCTCTCTCACAAATAAATAAATAAAATTAAAAAAAAAGAAAATATAATAAATCACACTTTGGAGGGCCTGCTAGGAGCTGGGTGTGTGCTGAGTGCTTTTGAGCTCTCTCAGTTAATGCTTTTAACAATCCTGTCGCTTGGGCCCTACTGTGACCCTCATTTTACACAGGAGGACACCTAGCTGTTGAGAACTTACATACGTTGTCCAAGGCTAAGCGGCAAAAGTGGAAATAGAGTATCTTTCCCTCTAATCCCAAGTTTCAAGTTTTTGACCACCACCTATACTCATCAGGTCCCATTTACTTCTTCACTCAACTACTATGTACTCAGGCGTCCCTCCGTGCCAGACTCTAAAATATGGAGCCAAAATAGACAGTGTTCCTGCCCATATGGAGCTCGTGGTAAATCACGAAAGATGTAAATCAAATAATCACACAAATTAGCATATCGTTACAAGTCAAGATGTGCTTGAAGGAATATATAAATGCAAACCAATGACCACACACACATACACACACACACAGCACATTTCTCCTTGTCTGAAGAGGTCAAGAAAGACATCTCTAAGAAAGCGATATTTGGGGCGCCTGGGTGGCTCAGTTGGTTAAGCGACTGCCTTCGGCTCAGGTCATGATCCTGGAGTCCCGGGATCGAGTCCTGCATTGGGCTCCCTGCTCGGCAGGGAGTCTGCTTCTCCCTCTGACCCTCCTCCCTCTCCTGCTCTCTCTCTCATTCTCTCTCTCAAATGAATAAATAAAATCTTAAAAAAAAAAAAAGAAAGCGATATTTGCATTAATATCTGAAGTTTAAGCAGGAAATCACAAGAAAATTTGTAGAGGGCAGGAGTAGAAAGAGTGTTGTGAGCAGAAACAACAAAGGCTCTGCAGCAGCAAGAAGCAAATCCCAAGGGGCACCTGGGTGGCTCAGATGGTTGATCGTCCACCTTTGGCTCAGGTCATGATCCTGGGGTCCTGGGTTCGAGCCCCGCATCGGGCTCCTGGCTCAGCAGGGAGCCTGCTTCTCCCTCTCCCTCTGACTCTCTCCCTACTCATGCTCTCTCTCTCTCTATCTCTGTGTCTCAAATGAATAAATAAAATCTTAAAAAGAAAAAAAGAAGCAAATCCCAAGAAAAGAACCCAAAGAAGTCGAGTTTGTGATTCATAACTAGAGAGGTAGCAGGAGTCAGACTTGTAGGACCCTAATGCTGTGTTAAAGAAGCTACTGAAAAAGTTCTGCTGCTTTGATTTGATTCTGAGTTTGGTTTGGTTTGAGATTTCTTTGGCTGTTTTTCTTCTGTGAGAAATATTTCATGTATGGAGTACAGAGAAGAATGTAAAGCTCTTCATGGAACCACTACCAAATTAAGTGAAGCATTATCATTAGAGGATGCTTTAGAATAATATGACCTCAACTAAAATTGAAGTCTCTTGTATACCCTAATGACACTGAAAAATTTTAAGCCAAGGGCAGGCATGAAGAGATTGCGTTTTGAAAATGTCTTTGGGTAGTTGCGGAGTAGAGAGTGAGTTAAAAGGGCACCAGGGTGGACACAGAGATTCCAGTCAGCTGACTAATGAGGCTGTCCTAGTGAGTGGGGTGCTGGCAGAAGGGACAGGGACGACAGACGGGTGGGGGGGAGGTTAGGATAATATTGGCATGACTGTAATTGAAGAATTGGTGAAGAGGAGTAAGGGGCTGGAATGGAGCTGAAGAGAACTTGTGAAATGCTGTCTCATGAAATAAAGTGATATTTCTAGGGGGAAAAGTATCTGTTCTTGATGATCTCCAGAATTAAGAAAAAAAAAGTACAACCGGATTAAAATAGACACAGAATAAGGTGATTGTTGAAAGCATACAGTTAGATTATTCATATTTTCAACTTCTCTAGATAATGGTAAACTGTATTCCAAAGTGGTTGTACTAATTTGCATCCCAATGTAAACTGTTAAGTTTTTGAATGAGTTAAATTCTTAAAATTTTCAATTTATGTCTTAGATTGACATATCATTCACCAATATCTCTATCTACCATATCCTTCTCCTTCAATAAGATTAAAACCTTAATACGCTCTTATTTCCTTCCTCCCCAAACCCACTCTCTCACCCTGTATTATCTGTCATGTTGAGATTGTTTGCAGCAATGGATTACTTGGGTTTAGTTATATGGTTTACTTGTTTCTTATTTATCACTTTGGTGTGTGTGTGAAAGAGAGGTGGGGGGGAGGGAGGGAAGGAGAGAGAGATCTTCCTTTAGCCAGGTATACCTGGATTATATCTTGGAGAAGTCCTTTCAGGAAGATTCTGAGAACAATAAACTTTCTGAGTTCTTTCATGTTTGAAAATGCTCTATTTTGTATCTCCACTATGTGCTATTTGGATGTAGGATTTTAGGTTCAAAATGAGCTTTCCTCAGATTTTTGAGCATACTACTCTGTTGCGTTCTTTTTTTTTTTTTTTTAAAGATTTTATTTATTTATTTGACAGAGAGAGACACAGCAAGAGCAGGAACACAAGCAGGGGGAGTGGGAGAGGGAGAAGCAGGCCTCCCGCTGAGGAGGGAGCTCAATGCGGGGCTGGATCCCAGGACCCTGGGATCATGACCTGAGCCGAAGGCAGACGCTCAACGACTGAGCCACCCAGGCGCCCCGTACTCTGTTGCGTTCTTGAAACGGGTTGCTGAAGAGAAATGTGGAATTTTTATTTTAGTTCTTCAAAATGGAATTATATTTTCCCTCAATAAAAATTTGTAGCATTCCCCTTTATTCTTGGTGCTCTGGACTTTATCACGAAATTTGCATTTGAGCCTCCATCCACCATGCTTACCATTCAGTGGGACTTTGCAATCTGAAGACTCTGTTTCTTCAGCTGTATGGGATTTTCTTAAAGTTTGACTGTTTCACCTCCTCCATTGTCTTTATTTGCTTTTTCTTGGAATTCCTCTCAAAGAGGCCTTGGGTTTCTGGATATATCTTTCATGTATCGACTTCTCTCATATGTTTTCCAAATCTTTTCTTTTTTAAGTTTATTTAAGTAATCTCTGCACCAAAGTAGGGCTTGAACTCAGAACCCCAAGATCAAGAGCTGCACACACTGCTGATGGAACCAGGCAGGCATCCCCTCCCCCAAATCTTGTCTATCTGTATTGCTTTTGGGGGAGAATAACTTGACTTACTTTTCTAGCCCACCCACGCCTTCCTTGACATTACTCACTTCCATATCCAGACCATTCTCTTTCTTATCTAATAAGTTTTCCAATATTTTTTCAATGGTCATAATCTAAAGTATTTCTCATTTAGTGGAAACATTATTTTGTAAAACATGTATGATTATGTTAATTGAAATAACCTTTTCACATCTGTTTTGTGATGTTATTAGGTATTATCTCTTCTGTTTATAAAATCGGGTTCCTCTTTTTCAAAGCAAAGGCTTTCCTCCAATGCTTGGTGTTTCTTGATTTTCATCTCACCTTGCAATTGAAAATCCCAATTTATTTATCTATGGGTGTGGTGTCTGATAAACTTCCTTTCATTTGTTTGGAGGAACAGAACATGCTGCCATGCAGAGTCATGTCAACGGTTTTAAAATTTGTTTTGATTGTTACTGCAACCATCCATCATGGTTTTCCCATCCTAACTGGAAAACTATCCTGAGTCTCTTTTCCCACTACCCACACTCACTGCTTTAGTTTCACAGAAAATGAGATTTTGGCCTACTGTTCAGCATAAGCAGAGGAAAAGGGATTGACCAGCCATTGGTAATTCCTCATTAACCATTTTGATAATTAGCTCTAATGCCTCCTCCTCTTGCTTGCATGTATTGATTCTGAATTTAGAGTTCCCCTGAATAAACCCCAACCCTGCTGCTTCTGGTTCTTTCTTGGGGTATTCTCCATATTTTTACTCTACCAACTTAGATAATAATTTCTGAAAAACACGATAATTTTGGTCATTTTGTTTCCTTCTTTCAACATTTCCTTCCTTATTGTCTCCCCTTACTCTCACCTTGGCATGGTGCATTGACCAGGACTTCTAGAAGAGAGCTTCCAACCAGCTGACCATAAATACAGAGGTGCTGGGATGGCCAGAGTTGTAATACCTGTTGTGTCCGGGCACAAATAAAAATCTTTTTTTTTTTACAGCATTATGACATTAACATTATCATTTCCAAATATGCTATAATGTGAAAAAGATTGGAAATTACTGCTCTAGAATGGTGTAGACAATAAGCCCCTTCATTTATATTTTTTAAATTATATGTTACAAAATGGTACATAGCATCATATTGAACCTAGCAAATTATTTTTACCTGTGGTGATATATTTTTCCTCATTTAGATTTTGCATTTTTTTTCTCTTTTCCTACATATCCTTCTTTTCTTTTTTCTTAAAAAAACTTCTCCAGGGGCACCTGGGTGGCTCAGTCATTAAGCGTCTGCCTTCGGCTCAGGTCATGATCCCAGGGTCCTGGGATCGAGCCCCGCATCGGGCTCCCTGCTCGGCGGAAAGCCTGCTTCTCCCTCTCCCACTCCCCCTGCTTGTGTTTCCTCTCCCTCTGTGTCTCTCTCTGTCAAATAAATAAATAAAATCTTAAAAAAAAAAAACAAACTTCTTCAGACAGACTTGCCCAGAGGTGCCCATTATTGGTCATTTCAAAGAAGTATTTTTTTTTCCCCTTTAAATCAAGTATACTGATTTTCTGTAATGTATCTAATTTGTACCTTTATATATATATATCAGTTTATTCTCTTTATTATATTAGCAGTAGTATTTTTCTAGCGCTTTGAGTATATGTTTCATTTTATAAGTCATTCTCATTTTTAAATAGTGTTAGGCTAAAAATTATCTTCCGTTTACCACTTTGGACGAAGAGTGATACGCATTGCTTTCTTCTGAGGATAATGACTCATTTTAATTATGCCATAAAATGGAAGCTATTTTTAAAAACTCAAGTCATTTATAAGAGGGGGATTTATTTCCAAGGGCTTAGAAATCTTTTTTTTTTTTTTCCTGTTTTCTATTATCAATTTTCAGCTTTAATTTGTTTTGGTGAAACACTGCTCACCCTATGTGATTTCTATCTTTTGAAATTTATTGAGATTGTCTTTGTAGCCTCATATGTGATCAGTTTATGTAAGTGTGTCATTGGCATTTGAAAAGCACATGTGTTCCTATTGGGATCTCAAGTTAAACACACACATTCATACACATGCATTCATATGCACATCTCACGTTTCCCGCCAATCAATTCACTTGATCATTTGCATGCTGCCCCCTGCTGGCCCCACAGGAGCTCAGATGCCTTTGTGCTGCTGTTAACCTTGACAGCATCATGGTCTTAACTGCCAGAAGTGCCTCAACCAGGGTCACCGCCATTGTAGAGAGGCCTTGATTGCTGCTAGAACCTGGATAGTTTGGGCAGTTCGAGACAAAAATGGAGTCTGGTGGAGAGATTCAAGTAATGTTCACTAAAATTGCTAATATTATTTTATAGGTCTTGGGACATTAGGGAGAGGAAAGAATCAGTAATGATATATGATTTATGGCTATTATGGAACCAGGAAGCCTACATAGTTTTCGTTTTAGTTGATAATCTTGGGCTTCAAAGGAAAATAATGATAATTTGGTCTGTTTCTCTTCAATATTTACAGACTTACAAGTCTGACAGTGGCTAAATTATCAGAGACTTTTCTCAGTCCCAAGGAGTAAGAAAAACCCAGCTGAGATCTGGGTTATAATGGCAAGCCTCGTCTGACTCCTGGTGCTTCCAGTGAGTGGGCATCAGGGAGAATTAGAACAATAGTTGAGTGCTATCCAGATAGAGCCAGAGTTCAATGACTCACTTCCTCTGAGTTCACTTGAAAATGATACGATTAGGGAGACAGGTCACCTCCAACAAGGATCATTCTGATTAAGAAGAATTTCTCATCAAGCCAACTCAGAGGAGATTGCAGACCCTATATGTCGGAGGAGGTCATGGAGAGGACATGACCACCAGTTGACCCAAGAGCTGGATCCCAGGCAATCAGGGGCTCCTCACCCCCTTTCTTGTCCTTGGAATGTGCATTCTGCCTACAGTTCCCACAATAATAGTCAGTTTCGAAGACACAGCCTTGAAAGAGTAAGGTGTTGTTGAGACCATCTGGGATGGCATATGTAACTAAACCCAGTTAAGGCCTCTATGTAAACTTTAAGATTCTGGTGGGTGGGTGCCGACATCTACTCATCTTGCAGCTGCCGAAGACAAGCCTTGAATATAAGTTCCCGTGAGTATTAAACCCGCCACCTACCAATGTAGAGTGGTCTGCTTCTTTCTTTGGTCTTTCTCCATGTACAGGAGCCAATTTGCAAACCAAGACTATATCTTGTCAATTTTCAATAACCTTGGGTTCATCCACTCTCTTAGGGGTTGCAGAAAGAGAAGGTACATTCATGGGGATTTGGAATTGAATTTAATGAAGGTACCATTTACCAAGGTATAGGCAGGCTTAAGGGGACCCATGAAGGATGGTGAGATACCCTGAAACTAGTAAAAGCACTACGCCTCTAGGCAGGAAATGGTAAAGGGGAATGAAAGCTACCAGAGACCAGTGAAGGTGGGAGCCAAGAGCTGTGCCAGAGGTTGCCTAACAGGGGAGCTAGTTGTAGTGGGAACAGGCACAGCCAGAGCCATGGTACCGGGGCAGAGACAGAGTCCAAGAATATGTATCCTGACCTCCCTCTCCCCGACCCTCTAACCTTCTGCGGGGGCCTGAGATGGGCTGACTCCAGCTGGAAGGCAGAGGGGCAGGTGCCCGAGTGATGCAGGGGCATGTGTATGCTATGTGTTCGTGTCACCCAGTCAAGCTGACACATAAAATTAACCATCACACACTTGTAGGACTTTTCCCCTTAGGATAAATTCTTCGAAGTGCAATTTTTTTGTACAAGAAAATTAAATTTGTTAAATAATGCCAGATTACTCGCCAGAAAATTTAAAAAAATGCCTTTTCCTCCAAAGCCTCACCAGCACTGGGGATTTTTATTTAAAATTTAAAAAAATTGGCCAACCTGGTGGGTGGAGAATTAATATCTCACCATTATTTTGTTGGCATTGTTTTGGTCTCAAATATAGTTGAGCTTCTTATCCTACATGTATTTTGTTTCTTTGTCATGTCTCTGTGTGTAGATATATACATTTATATACATATAAATTTTGTGGTGGCCAGTGGAAGTACTAAAGGGAGACCGCTGCTTTTCAATTTTCTTCTGCTCCACTGTACTTTTGGCACTTTTAAAATCATATGTATGGTTTGCTTTTTGAATTAAAATATGAAACAATACATACAAATGAAAGTGTATTTGCTCAGTTACTCTGCAATTCTACTTTTAGGACTGCTATTCTGGAAACATCTGTTAGCCAACTGTAGACTGCAGCAACATTTGTAGTAATGAAAAGTTATCCAATCAATAGGAAGCAATAAATTGTGGTCCTCCCATATTATGTCCTATGCCCTGTGTGGTAGGAATTATTCAGCCCTTCTCCCCACCTTCCTGCATAGCCCAGGGAACAGAAATATTCATTCTTTAAGTATGGGAAAATAGGTTCCATATTTCCCTCCATCGCTTAATGACAAGTGGAGATAAGAGAGGAGGGTGACTTATCTGGTGAGACCAGAAGGGACTGGATGAGTGAGTCCTTTAGTTGTTCTTTCTTTGATCTATATGTGTTCTTTTGTGTCCCCTGCAGTAAATCTTTGAGGGGAAGCTCCTCCACAGCTGGGATACCTGCAGAGGTGTAGCCGGCTGGGTAAACACACATATTTATAAATTATATTAGATCCCATATGTTTAGTTAAGATTATATTTGCATCTCAAATACATATATATTCCATGCAGAAGACTTGGAAGTATGTATATCAAATTGCTAACTCTTGTTAAGAGCAACCCTTGCAAGTAATGGTAGGAGGGAGTAAGAAGGACTTATTTTTTTGAAGATATTTATTTATTTATTCAGAGTGTTGGGGGAGGGGCAGGGAGCGAGAATCCCAAGCAGGCTCAATGCTCAGCATGGAGCCTGATGTGGGGCTCAATCCCAGGACCCTGAGATCATGACCTGAGCCAAAATCAAGAGTCTCAATGTATTGTTAGAATATTTTAGTTTTTACAACAAGGTATTTATTAATATAATTAAAAGAAATTGAAGAAGAAAAAAGCCCTGGAGGAAAACACATGAAGTTTTAGTAGTGGTTAGTCTCTAAGAAATGAGATTGCGGGAGGCTACATTATTTATTTAAGTTTAATATTTTAAAACAATAACCCTGTGTTACTCTTGTTACGATTTATAAACTATAGCAAAAATGCATTAATACTTTTTTTTTCTCATCTTAGGCAATAGGTAGCCTCTCCTGAATTGTTTTGTTTCTTACATTTTGGGAACACTTTTAGTGTTTCCATGATAATTAACATGTTGCTATTGTTTTTTCTCCCTTAGCATAGTTAATTATATTAACTTAGTTTTTATTCACATTTGACCTCCTGAAATTAAACCTTACCTGATCATGGTGTTGACTGTTTAATACATTCTTGAATTCAAATGTCACATATTGGATTTAGGACTTTGGCTCCATGTTTATCACAGATTTACATCAAAGTTTCATTTTTTTGTGTGCCTGGTAAAATCATCAAGGTTATGCTAGCTTCAAAGAATGAATTTGGAAACTATGTAAATAAAACTTCCACACTTCTCACACTTCTGCTATTTTTTTTTTCCTAGGCAAAGAACTTTATTAACCTTGTTTCAAACTTTATTCCTAGGCTTCTTCAGCTTAATTAGCTGCAAAGAATGAATTGTGTATAAACAAAAACTGAAAAGAGCTGCAGTGTCCAAGGGGCTTGGGCTTAAAAATATTAGAGATCTAGATTTTATCAGATCCATGAACAAAATTTTAAAAAGCAGTCATAATTTAAAATAGCAGCTCCCAGTAACTTCTTCAAGTTTTATCTTCTTCAGAAGTTGACTCAATTCAGTGTGCTTCATTCTCGGAAGCTTCATCAAAATTCTCCACAAGATCTGGAACTTCATCCTCCTCCTCCTCTCTGGTAGCAAGTGGTGCTTTTCCATCCACAGATTGGGCAGAGCTTCAGTCAGTCTTCTTAAACTAGTCAGACTGCCTGCACCGAGTTGTTTTAAGATACTGGGTAGCGTTTCTGTCGCTCTGTCTCAGCGTGGCCTGGAATGGTGAAAGCGTTCACGGCCAGCGACGCCTGAACTTCGGGGTTGTTAAAGTGGATCACTGGTCCTTGGTTTGTGAACCTATTCACCTCTTCAATACCACAGATATTGTTTACCCCTAACTTCTTTAAGGAGAACTGAAGTTTTTTATCATCTGCTGTAGCCGTTCTATGAACCACCTTCTTCTTTCGGTGGGCAGTTCCTTTCCCACCAATGCGCACTTGTGCTTGCAGTTTGGAGAGTTTCTCCTGGTTCATGATAGTTTCTTTCATCTTGTTGGAGCGGAAATGGGACCGCGCAGGGGATAGGGTTGGCTCTCAGGGGGTCTCGGGCGGACCAGCTGAGATTAGGTGCACACACGCGGGGACGCAAGATGGCAGCTACTTCTGCTATTTTTAATAGTGGAATATGTTTATGTACAGGTCAAGTGTTAAGTTCTGTGTTCTCATATTCTTGTTAGACTCTTGGTACCTATTGAACAGTCTCTTAATATGTAATATTGTCTTTCAATTTTAACTCTTTCCTTGATTAGATTTTTCTAGAGGCATTCCTATTTACTTTTTAAATAAAAGAACTAACTTTAAAAGTTTTTTATTTATTATTTTCCTGTTTCCAAACCATAGTTGACCCTTCAACAACATAGGGGGTTAGGATTACCAACCCCTCGCACAGTTGAAAATCCCCATGTAATGTTAGACTCCTCCGAAACTGAACTACTGATAGCCTACTATTACCCAGAAGCCTTACTGATAGCATGGTCAACTAATATATATTTTGTATGCTACATGTATTATACACAGTATTCTTACAACAAAGTAGTCTAGAGAAAAGAAAATGTTAATAAAATCATAAAGAAGAGAAAATAGGGATGCCTGGGTGGCTCTGTTGATTAAGCATCTGATTCTTGATTTCAGCTCAGGTCATGATCTCAGGATCCTGAGATCAAGCCCATGTCAGGCTCCATGCTGGGTGTGGAGCCTGCTTAAGATTCTTTTTCTCCCCCTCCCTCTGCCCCTGTCCCTCCTCATGCTCTCTCTCTTTCTCTGTCCCTTCTCAAAAAAAAAAAAAAAAAAGGAAAATACATTTATGAGACAATACTGTAGTTGTTTTCTTCTTTGGTCATAACTCTTTACTTTTTATATTTATATATTTTATTCCTTTTTTAATGTTTTGAGTTGAATGTGCAGTTAATTTTTAGTAAGAATTTTATAGTAATAGTTTTAATAATAATAGCTTTCATAATTATGCAGATTTTTAAAGTACAGCTCTGATCTGAGGGAGCCCTTATTTCCTTACCTGTCTCTGTGATTCAACCTTGACTTCATCCCGGTAAAGGGGGCAGGACTAGAGTGTACGTTTGAGATACAACTTGTTTGACTTTTATGTTTATGGTAGAATTATTTAAATATTGCTTTTTCTCTATTCTCCAGATTGGGATTCTATTTTTCTATTCTATTTATTTTAGATTCTATTTTATTTTCTTCATATTGCACTGTATCTCTGAGATGAGACACACAAAAAATCCTATCATTCCTTGACATGATATTGTACATAGAAAATCCTAAAGACTCTGCCAAAAACTATTAGAAGTAATAAATGAATTCAGTAAAGTTGCAGGATACAAAGTTAATATCCAGAAATTGGTAGTGTTTCTATACACTAATAACAAAGTAACAGAAAGAGAAATTAAGAAAACAATACCATTTACAATTGCACGGAAAAGATAAAAATACCTAGGAATAAATGTAGCCAAAGAGGTAAAAGACCTGTACTCTGTAAATTATTAACACACTGATGAAAGAAACTGAAGAGGATACAAAGAAATGGAAAGACATTCCATGCTCATGGAGTGGAAGAATTAATATTGTTAAAATGTCCATATTACCCAAAGCAATCTACAGATTCAATGCAATCCCTATCAAAATACCAATTGCATTTCTCACAAAGCTAGAACAAATAATACTAAAATTTGTGTGGAACCACAAAGGATCCCAAGTAGCTAAAGCAATCTTGAGAAAGAAAAACAAAGATGGAGGTTTCACAATCCCAGATTTCAAGATAAACTACAAAGCTGTGGTAATCAAAAGAGTATGGTACTGGAACAACAAAAGACACAGATCAATGGAACAGAATAGAGAGTCCAGAAATAAACCCATGATTATATGATCAATTAATCTATGACAAAGGAGGCAAGAATATACAATGGGGAAAAGAGAGTCACTTCAATAAATAGTGCTGGTAAAACTGGACAGCTACATGCAAAAGAACAAAACTGGATCACTTTCTAACACCACACACAAAAATAAACCAAAATGGGTTAAAGACCTAAATATGAGACCTGAAACCATAAAAACATCCCAAAAGGGAGCACAGGCAGTAACTTCTTTGACATTGGCAATAGAAACAATTTTATAGGTATGTCTCCTGAGGCAAGGGAAATAAAAGCAAAAATAACCTATTGGGACTACATAAAAATAAAAAGCTTCTGCACAGCGAAGAAAACCATCAACAAAACAAAAAGGCAACCTAGTGAATGGGAGAAGATATTCGCAAATGATGTATCTGGTAAGGGGTTAATATCCAAAATATACAAAAACATTTATACAACACTAAAAAAATCAAACAATCCAATTAAAAAATGGGCAGGGGCGCCTGGGTGGCTCAGTTGGTTAAGCGACTGCCTTCGGCTCAGGTCATGATCCTGGAGTCCCGGGATCGAGTCCCGCATCGGGCTCCCTGCTCGGCAAGGAGTCTGCTTCTCCCTCTGACCCTCCTCCCTCTCGTGCTCTCTGTCTCTCATTCTCTCTCTCAAATAAATAAATAAAATCTTTAATAAAAAAAAAAAAAAAAAAAAAAAAAAAAAAAAAATGGGCAGAGGACCTGAATGGACATTTTTCCAAAGAAGACATATAGATGGCCAACAGACACATGAAGAGATGCTCAACATCACTTATTATCAGGGAAATGCAAACAAAACCATAATGAGATATCACCTCACACCTGTCAGAATGGCTAAAGTCAAAAACACAAGAAACAAGTGTTGGTGAGGATGTGGAGAAAGGGGAACCCTCATGCACTGTTGGTAGGAATGCAAGCTGGTGCAGACACTGTAGAAAACAGTATGGAGGTTCCTCAAAAAGTTAAAAATAGAACTACCATATGATCCAATAATTCCACTACTAGGTATTTACCCAGAGAAAACAAAAACACTAGTTCAAAAGATAAATGCACTCCTATGTTTATTGCAGAATTATTTACAATAGCCAAGATACGGAAGCAAGCTGTATCTATCCATAGATGAATGGATTGGGAAGATGTGGATACACACACACACAGTAGAACACCGTGCCATAAAAGGATGAGATTGTGCCATTTGAGACAACATGGATGGACCTAGAGGTTATTATGCTAAGTGAAATAAGGCAGACTGAGGAAGACAAATACCATATGATTTCATGAATATGTGGAATCTAAAACATGACATGAATAAACAAAAAGCAGGATCAGACCTATAAATACAGAGAACAAGCTGTTAGTTTCCAGAGGGGAGGGGTGTGGGGAATGGGCAAAACAGGTGAAGGGGAAGGCTTCCAGCTATGGGATGAGTAAGTCACAGGAATAAAAGGCATAGCATAAGGAATATAGTCCATGAGGCTGTAATAACACTGTCTGGTGACAGACGGTAGCTATCCTTGTGGTGAGCACAGCAAAACGTATAGAGAAGTTGAATCACTCTGTTGTACACCTGAAACTAACATAACAGTGTGTATCAGCTATACTAAACGCTGCTGTCATTCCTGTCTGTGTCTGTCTGGAGTACTTTATATGCATGGTGGTTGCCATCATTATTATGGTACTAGTAGCCCCACTTTTTGCTCGCTTGTGTTCAGGGATTTTTAAGTGAAGTCAGGACTGGAGAACGGTATTCAGCATAACTCACAGCGCAGCGCTGCAGAAAGAGAAGCGGATGGATATATCCTATTTTCTGGTTGCATCGGCCAGTAAGACTAATTATTGAAGATGCAATAATATAAATACCGAATTTTGTGATAAGAAAATGGAAAGCATACCAGAAAGCACACGTCTTTAATTCTCAAATATTCAAAACACATACTAACGGAGATTTATCCCCCGCTCATAAATGAATACATACACGTTTTCTCTGCATTTCCCAAATAAACAATGTGCACTTATCCTTATCTTAGGGTCTGCTTCTGAGGGAACCCAACCTTTACTATAGGCAGACTAATGAAACAAAATTGAGTGAAGATGTAAAAGCCATTAGTATTGTTTTATTTTTATTATAGAAAAGCTGACACAGATCCGAAAGGAGACAGAATGTGGTAAAGTACTGCTATGTACCCAGCACCCAGCTTCAACAATTATCAAGGCAATAGCATGAATACCTGTGGGCCAAAATACACAGAACCAAAGTATATAAAGCAAAATATCAAAAATGGGAAAGATACCCGAATAATGGTGGGAGATTTTAATATAACTTTCTCAATATTTGACTCACAAAAAGCCAAAGTCAAGTAAAATATAAGTAACTTTGACTAATTTAGTATTTATTCTTTTAATACTTTGCTAAAAATATCTGCCATTCAAAGTGATAATACTCCTTTTTAAGTGTTTTTCTAAAAATTGGTAACATTGTAGCCATATAGCAGGTTTAATTAATTCCAAGAAGTAGAAGTTTGGCACATGCCACTTTCTCTGGTCAGAATTCTATAAAGCTAGATTTATTAATAAAATCTTAGTGAAAAACAACATAGCTACTTGGAAATTGAAATAAGTTTCTTCTAATTTATTCTTCGGTCAAAAGGAAAATGAGATTTCAATAAAGTATTTTGAAATTATCATCAATGACAGAAATAGAAATCAAAACTTATTGGCTGAGGCCAAAGATACACTCAGAAAGGGTTCATAGCCATATTTAATAGACATTGGTTATTCTCTGTTGGCCTTTTAGCATCTAAATCGCCTTCCAGTGCTTTGGAAATTCTAGTCTTTTGCATTGCAAGTGGGAGGAAGAATACATCTTCCATGACCAAGGTGGAAAATGCCAGGTGTTTCTGTAACCTCCCATACAGTTAGAGCCCAGGCATGCCTCCTAGTTGCCTTCAGACTCTGAATCTGCAGCTCCTAATGTAAAGAGCAGGGAGGACAGCCAAGGATTCACTCACGGCCAGTGACAATAATTGTAGCAAAGATCAAGTGGACAGAACAAGCTTCGGGGGGGTCTGTGCTACTTTAGGATGACCACACAACCCTTTGTGAATCTCCCTTCACCTCTTTTCCTGGAACAAGGGGTTGGATTTGGTGGACCCTTGAACCAAGGTCATCCCTCCAACAGGCTGGCTTGTAACCTGGCCCGTGGCTTGATGAAACGAGCTCGCCCAGATGACCCGAGCCAGATAGCACTAGGAACTTAAGTTAAACCAGTGAGACAGAGAAGGAGTCATGGGGGCTTCGTGGCCACCCGTCATCACAAAGATGTAGAAATTATTAATCGAACGATGGTGAAAGAGTAGAAATCCTGAAATATGGGACAGATATGTAAAGCAGGTGGAAAAATAAGTGAGTCAGTGGTGGAAGGAGGTGGGGTGAGTGTGTACCAAGTAGCTGAGTCATGTCAGTGGCACCCACATGCCCACATACTGGGCACCCCTTTGCTCAGAACTTTCCAGTGCTTTCCCGGCTCACTCAGAATCATTCTCAAGTCTACAAGGCCCTCCATTGCCCTGCCCACCTGCTGGGTCTAGATCTCATTTCCTGTCCCTCTCTTTCTTGCTAACTCCACTTAACCACATCTGCCCATCTTGCTGCTCTTCCAGTATGCCAGCACCCTTCTTCCTCTGGGCCCGCACACCTTCTGTTCTCCCCACTGCTTGGAGCACTCTTTCTTCTGCTATTGTCATGACTCACTTCCTTCAGAGTTCTCTTCAAATGCCCCCTCTTCAGAGAGGCCTTTCCTAATCAATCATCCTATTTGAGATAGCTGCTTCCTCTCTGTCACATTACAAACGTGCCCTGCTAATTTGCGGAGAATCCTTTCAGCTCCTTGTATCTAAGGCCGGAACCAGAGACATCAATTTAATTCTCTGTTATTTACACACTTTAGGGGAAAAAAAATGGAAGGAATTATCTGATATTATTTACAGTGGATACTTCTGGGCTGATGAGATTATAGGTCATTTATATCATTTAAAATACTTCCTGATATTTTCAAGTATTTTCTAAGGAGCACGGGTAACTGTTCCAATATGAAGTAGAACTTTGAGAAGCACAGACAGGAAAGGAACGCAGAGTAAATGAGGCCTGTGAGTGTGGTGAAGACACAGGCGTTTCTGCAGCCCAGCTGACCACGCAGCTCCTTCCCTGTCACTTTTAGCCCCTCTCAGAATGAGTTTGGGTTCATTTGCACCTTTCCTTTCTGTCTTGATGTTTCCCACTGTCTCTTCAATTTCCTTTTTCTTTGTTTGATTCTTTTTTTTTTTTTCACTTGCATCCTAGTCCTTTCTTTTCATGCCATTTTCCCCCTCTTCATTTCATTTTCTGACTGTAAAGAGCCCCAGGGGGTGATATGGCAAGAAGCCTATGTGTTAAATTGATTGATCTTGCGTTCTGTAATCTGCAAGGTATCGGAGGCCAGGGGCCACCCTTCTGTGTAGAGTGGGCATTGACCGAGAGCTTACCGCGTGCCAGGCTCTGCCCTAAGTACGTTACACGTGTTCTCTCACTGAATCCCCAGGACACCCATGCAGCTGGTACTATTGTTGGCCCCATTTTATGAAGTTGAATCAGAGAGATTATGTGAGAGGTGGCCCCAAGATTCAAACTCAGGCCACCTGACTCTAGAGCCTTTAACCACTCTGTAACCCAGTCCCTTATTCTGGCCAGGGGCCTGCTGATTCCTGGCCCCAGGCCTGACCAAGTATTGTGGCTTTCTTCTGCATTAGGGGAAAGAATTCTACATTCTTATTTTGCTGGGTCCCCCATTCACTTAATAAAGGAGGCACTTCAAAATATAAAGGCATTTGGAGACCCCAAAAATGTATTTACCATACACAAACCCTCTAAATACTTTCTGAGGTTACTTAAAGCATTTACGTTCAATCAGTCAGCCTTGTAAAAACATTTAGTCAATAAAACCAGTCAACCTCAAGGTTCCCTGATAATTTCAGTGGTTCCCTATGTTTTCTTTAGTGCTTCCTCCCCGTTGTCTTCTAATGAATGCCGTCTTCATCCTGGAGGATGTGTATGGGAAACACACCTTTCTCCCAGAATGCAGTTGGCTCCTCTCCTACACCCAGATAGAACCGATGGTTCCCTTCTTTTGCTCCCACTGTGTCCATACAATCTTCTACCAGAGTACACAGGATATATTTCCTCCATTTTTCATTCAAGAGACTCTCGCAGTCTGGGATCATGTCTAATTCAGCCTATCCACTCAGCACTGAGCATGGGGCTGAGGACATGCAAGAGAGAATGCTTTCAGAGGTAGGTGTGCCATCCAGAAGGGGCCAACTTGCAAATTCACCATCACCCCTGCATAGAAACTCTCTCTTTGTCCCAGATTTGATCTGATTTGGGGATCCTGAGTCACCCTAACAAAGCTCACAAAAGACTTATGGATGTGGTCAAATGCCACCTTACTCAATTACAGTAAGAAAAATTAGAAATCTAAGTTCAAGTGGCCTGGAAACCTTCCCTTCCTTAAGCCTGGAATCAGAGTAGGAGAGTTCTGCTATGATGTAGCATCAATGGCAGGAGGTTCTGGTGTCTTGATGCAGCCATTCTCCAAATCAGGAGGACCAGATATTTGGGTTGGACCCACAGGGCTCCTCTCCCATGGATGGTTTTTAGATGGTACTTCTCTTGGTTGCTCTGACAACTTTCTTGCTTCCATTGCGGACACATTCTCCTTTTACATGGCACACTGTTCTGAAGTATGAAGAATCCTGTGTAGTATTCGTTAAGGAATGGGACCATCATATGTGAATGGAGGATGAAGTGAACATCAACCCAGATGAGAGAATTTGAGCATCCAGATGAGATTATGATGCATTTCCCGTCCTCGAGGAGCTTACGGTCCAGTGGGAGCAACAGACAAATCAACAACCATTTTCATCCTAGGTGGTGGGTGCAGTGGAGGAAGCCTGTGTAGGAGAGAGTGGGCAGTTTTCTTTTGGCCTGGCCTCATTTTTCGTTTTTGCATTATTTCTATTGGACTGGTTTAGGCTGTTACTGCCTTTGTAATGAAAAAAGGCACACAAATAAAACCATTATCAAAAGCAGAAATAACATTCGACTTGATGTCGAGTTTGCAAAGGCGATAAACACTGGGCTGCACAGTGACCACGATGCTCCTGTTTTTCAAGAGGGTACAAGTGTAACTTTCCTAATAATATCCTCATAATTTTCTCAATAGCAGGATTAGTACTAAGTCCCAGGGGAAAGTTGCAAGAGCCCATTTTCTCAAGTTATTTAAAAGTCAGACTTGACAGACCCTCCCCCATTTATACCACAGTATGAACCTGGGGACCAGATATTCAAGGTAATTTGCTAGTAATTTGATCCTGTAGCTTAAGAATATAGAGAATAGGGAAGTATAAGAAAAAAATAGAGCTCGGACATCTACTCTGAGGCCAATGATTTACCAGAATGGCCCACGAGAGGAGACCCACCTCTTGCCATAAAGAGCCTGAAGTGAGCGTTCTTTGGAAGAGAATATGTAAAGCCTTCAAAAAGCCTCCAGATGTGTTTTATTCACATCCTTATTATATTTTTGTCCCCGAGAACACTTTGGACAAAAGCAAGCTAGGCTTCTGGAGCAGACAGGAAGCTGTGCTGTTCAAGGGTAGCCGCTGAGAATGGCCTGCAGCCAGGCCGGCAGGATCCTCAGCTCTCCTGTGTCCCCAGCGCTGGGCCTTCCCACCTGAGAGCGGTGGGGACCAGGTCAAGCCCGCTGCCAGGCACGGAAACAAGAGGTCACAGCTCGTTCCTGCACTCCCCAGAAGCAGTTTGGGGCCCAAACCAAGCCCCATCTTTCAGCTTTTGTGCTATATTCAGCCGCCACTCAAATAATGTGCCTGCCACGTCACTATATTTCTTTTTTCTCAAAAGTGAAAAAATTTAGTGAATAAAGCTGTAAAACCTCTCAGGAGGGCCTCAGACCTTGAGCCTCTGTAAGTAACAGCAGGTGACCAATCCTCTCCCCACGTTTGAATCCGACCTCCATCATTTGCACACTATGTAATCCAGGATGTGTCCCTTAGCTTCTGCAAGTTCTGCTTTAGTTACATCTGCTAGCGGGCGTGAGGAGGAAGGGAGATAGAAACCCCTGTTTGCAGAGTGCTCAGCGCCACCAGCAGGGCATGGAGAGCCCAGGGCATGGTAAGTGCAGGGATTAAGACTCCTGAGAATGGGCCACCTCTTTGCAGCTGATATCCTGGGTAATCTGAGTAGTCTCCTCGGTGCATTCTTTTTCTTTTTTTCTTTTTTTAAAGATTTTATTTATTTATTTGACAGAGAGAGACAGCGAGAGCAGGAACACAAGCAGGGGGAGTGGGAGAGGGAGAAGTGGGCTTCCTGCCGAGCAGGGAGCCCCATGTGGGACTCGATCCCAGGACCCTGGGATCATGACCTGAGCCGAAGGCAGACGCTTAACGACTGAGCCACCCAGGTGCCCCTCCTCGGTGCATTCTTTATGTTAGGTAAGTCCAACATGCAATAAGGAAACTAAATATGTCATTGGCAAGTCCAGACAAGAAGGGCAGAGATTTGTGATTTCCTAGGTCTCCTCTGAATTTTGATAACTAGACAAGTGAGAACAGGATAAAGGGGCTTCCTTCTTCTTCTTGAGACCTGGAAGTCAGGGAAGACCACTCTGAGAAAGTGGCATTGAAGTCCCAGCACAGAACAAGAGGACCTGTAGGTGGAGGAGGAAAGGGTGAGGTGACAGCTTGCTAGTTGGTGGGTAAAACAGATCTCTCGATTCCCATTTCAGTGTTTTCTTTATTGCATCAAACTGCCTCTCTCGGTCTCTTCTTGGAATCTCCAGAAAATATTGCCGATAGAGTACTGACATATCAAACTATAATAAGGATCACAGGGAACCATGTTCTTTCATTAAAGAAATGTTGAATTACTGCTACGTGCAAGGCTCTGTATCGCATGTCTAAATACCCAGCATCTTCCGGCTAAACCATGTCCCCTTTGGGCCAAGGCCCTCCCTGTCAGACAGATCTGAAACCCCAGTGTCATCTTTTACTCCTTCTTGTCTCATTTCCCCCTCTTCCTGCTATCCTTACTCACTGTATATCTAGACTGTGGTAGCATCCTTTAACTTGGCTCCCTGCCTCTGGGCTTGACAGTGGGCAGGAGGAAGGTAATTGGAATTAAAAATGTAGGCTAGAATCTTGGCTAAGTGTTTAAGACTCTATCCTGAATGCTTATTTTTTATTTCTTTTTTTTAGATTTTTATTTTTATTTTTATTTTTTTTATTTTTTATTTTTTTAAAGATTTTATTTATTTATTTGACAGAGAGAGACACAGCGAGAGAGGGAACATAAGCAGGGGGAGTGGGGGAGGGAGAAGCAGGCTTCCTGCCGAGCAGGGAGCCCGATGTGGGACTCGATCCCAGGACCCTGGGATCATGACCTGAGCCGAAGGCAGACGCTTAACGACTGAGTCACCCAGGCGCCCTTTTTTTAGATTTTTAAAAAATTTATTTGAGAGAGAGTGAGAGAGAGCACGAGCAGGGGGGAGAAGAAGAAGCAGACTCCCTGCTGAGCTGGGAGCCTGATGCGGGGCTCGATCCCAACACCCTGGGATCACGACCTGAGCCAAAGGCAGACACGTAACTGAATGAGCTACTCAGGTGCCCTTTTTGTTTCTAAATAATCAGTAAAACGCACCTGGGATTCTATCACCTAGAAATAACCAATACCAACCACTATTAGCAATTTGTATATCTCTATATACTTCACATAATTTTAAAAAATGAAATGATGTCATATGCATAGTTTAAAATCCTTTATACATATACCATGAGCACTTTCATGAAGATAAAGTATATCCACATTATTTTAATGGATGCATTATTATATATGTTATTGTATCACTATTGCTTTATTTAGTCATTCTTTCATTGATTTATCTTTATATTGCTACTAATGTTTTACTGTTATAAACATTATTATAGTAAATTATAAAATGCACAGATTTTGTACATTTCTTGGAGTGTTTTCATCAAATAAAGTCTCATATAGGAAGTTGCTGGATCAAAAAGGTATTTAAGGCTTTTGGTGAATATTGTCAGATTGCCCTCTGGAAATTTCATACCAATTTACACTCCCCAAAGTAGCCTATAAGCATGGCTCTCTTCCTACACTATCACCTGCTTATTGATATTCTTTAATATCGTTGCCAACCTGCTGGGTGACAAATGATCTCATTTTTGTATTAACTTGTATTTCCTTGAATACTAATGAAATTGAACATCTTTTGCAGATTTTAGGCTATTTATATTTCTTATTTTTTGAGTTGTCCACTCATATCCTATAACTATTCTTTATAGATTTATCTGATTTGTATTAATTCTGCCATATATACATCATGAATATTTTCCCACTTTATTTACAGTCTCTGACCTTAGTTCTTTTCCTAGAAAGGCTTTCCTATTTCTAGACTAGCAAATATTCTATACTTTATTCCAGTATTTTCAAAGTTCCATTTATTATATTAAAATCAGATTGATACTGAATTTATGTTGGTATAAGGCATAAGACAAAAAAGTGTGTGTATGGCTTAATTTGCTCTAATTGGTTGATAAATCCATCATTTCTCCACTGGTCTGAAATGCTGATATTATCAGTCACTAAACTCACACATATGTAATCTACTGAGGATTGGGGCGATTAGAAGTAAAGACACAGGGAGGTCCAGGTATGAAGTAATGATAAGGGCAGTAAGTAATAGGAATGAAAGAATCCTTGCATTAATGCATAAATAAATACAGGATAAATCTTGTCTCCTCTTTGAAATGTAAAGATAATAAGGAGAGGTCGAGAGTAACAATAATTTTTTTTGAGCCAGGTAACTGGGGGAAAGTGCCATGCACAAAACTGTGAAAAGCAGAATTGGCTATGAAGTGGAAGATGATGATTATTTGATCATTAAGATTTTGAGCTTGTGGTCCCCATGGAACATCTATGTGATGATGATGATGGTGGTGGTGGTGGTGTGCGTGTGTACATGTGAGAGAGAGCGAGAAGGAGAGAAAGAGGGTGAGGGAAAGAGAGTAGATTAAACCAAGATTCATCTACCTTTTCTTGAGCATCCACTGAAATTCATAGGCAATATGGCAATTTCCTAGACAGTTCATCAGCACTTGAAAGATTTTGCTCTCTTCCTCAGAGAAGTAAAGCAATAGCCCGCGCCTCCATGGAGGCTGAGAAATGGCACCTCAGTTGCTCCCTAGATCTCCCTCCTGCCCTGCCTTAGAGCCTCACTGTCTCAGGTCCCTAATCACCCTCCACCTGGTGTGAAAGAAGAGGTGAAATCCCCATCCCAGCAGCCTGCAGGGAAGGTAGAGAGCACTGGAGGGAAAATGGCAGGGGAGGAGGCTTCCACATGACGGGAACTCTGGGGCTGTTCCCTCGAAACTTCTTCCAGGCCTACTGCTAGTTCAAGCAGGGGCCGAGGGAAAGGAGCAGGAGAAAGTGGGTGAAAGCCCCAACACTGCCCCACCACACAGCCTGGCCTCTATCCCACATTTCACCTCTAGCTGCTCTTTCAGAGGCTGGGGTGCAGCCAGAGAAGCTCAGGGCAGTCACAGTCGTGATTGAGATGAGAATGCCACCTTCCACAAAGGTAGCTGTCACAAGTAGGAGTTCTTAGTGGCCCAGTTTGGAACATCAGACCTCTGCCCTATGGGAACACGTGAGCTGGAGGTGCGGGGTCAGACCTCTGCCCTATGGGAACACGTGAGCTGGAGGTGTGAGTGGAGATTCATTATGAATTAAGAAGACTTTCATGGTCTGTTCCCACATGCAATTGTGTTTCCATGGACAGGGTGTCCATGTTCCAAGTCACTGACTTGAGAACAGACATTAGGACTGAGGCTCCTGGAAATTGGAAATGGGCTGTACTAAGTTTTCCAATCAAGTAGATGAAATAAAAAAAAAAAATCCATTATTGGAGATGTTGCAAACTTCCATGCTTTGTAGAGACACTTTTTTCAGGTAAGAATTTTCTAAATACTTGCTTCAAATCAAAGATTCAAGTTGAACACTAGTCAGAAGTGGGAGTCTGGTTATTAAAGATAAAAGCTTTATACTTTTAAATGTTTAAAATATACTTTAGCATACCCTATACTATTTGATCCAAGAGTAACCCTGCAAGAGATGATTTTCCCCATTTTCTAGATGAAAGCTAAGAGTGGGATGGACCAACACACTTGACCGACACTATGGTTCAGAGCAGACCTGGGACTCAGGTGAGGACCTTGCATTCCATCTCCCTTCTCTTCCTTTCTACCCCACTAGTGGGGTAGCTCTGCTTTTTGAGACCACATTTTTAAAAAAGATTTTATTTATTTATTTGAGAGACGGAGTGAACAAGAGAGAGAGAGCACATGAGCAGGGTCAGAGGGACAGGAAGAAGCAAGGTCCCCGTGAGCAGGGAGCCCAACGCAGAGCTCGATCCCAGGACCCTGAGATTATGACCAGAGTCAAAGGCAGACGCTTAACCAACCGAGCCACCCAGGTGCCCCAAGACCACTTTTTTTTTTTTTTTGAGAGGCATATATTTTCTTCAGGACTTAGCGTGATTTATTTTGCTTAGTTGGCATTCAGGCATGTGTCACATATTCCCAAATGTGAGTTTACAGGTGTGATCAGAAGTCCGTTCTGGGTTTAGAGAAGTGATCACACAGGCATGGCCTCCTTTTGATAACTTTAACAATTTAATGTCCTGGGAACATGAATAGGCTGGGATGGCAAAGCTTAGCAGACAGTGTTTTAACACTTGCTCAGATAAGCAGAACAGAGTACTGTACTCTTAGATTAAAGCCCATAGTATTATTTGGTGCCTGTGGACACTTAAGGAACTATTTGTGGTTTGTGGTAAATATAAGAAGGAAAGATAGTCCAATGCTTGTGGAAGATATTTTAACATTTTTTATAAAAACGACTCCCCTCGGGCGCCTGGGTGGCTCAGTTAGTTAAGCAACTGCCTTCGGCTCAGGTCATGATCCTGGAGTCCCTGGATCGAGTCCTGCATCGGGCTCCCTGCTCAGCGGGGAGTCTGCTTCTCCCTCTGACCCTCCCCCCTCTCATGCTCTCTCTCTCATTTTCTCTCTCAAATAAATAAATAAAATCTTAAAAAAAAAAAAACCGACTTCCCTCAACATAAATAGCATTAGTTTCTTTTCAAGTTGCTATATTACAACTACATTAATTTTACCATTAATTTTACATTACTACGTTAGTAATTTTACCATTACTATATTACCTTTACCATTAATTTAAACTCTGCCTCTGAAAGATGTCTAAGGAAAGCTACTCGCTAGTTTTGCTAAGGCAGATGATAAGTAAAGATACTATTTATGATACCAGCTTTCAGATGAAATAGGAGATGATGGGGATAAGGAGGGTTAAAACTGGGTTTAAGAGGAAAGACACTAAAGATGGAATAAAAGCCTGTGGGAAATCCAGAGATGAAACTAGGAGCTCTCCCTACTCTTGCCTCCGTATGAGAGACTGAGAGGGCTGCAGCCTGCCGAGCTGGGGGCCGCGGAGTGGGGCTGGACGGTGCAAGCCTGGCTGGCTCCTTGTTGTTTTCCTTCTCCTAGTACCGTGTCCCCTGTGGCCGGCAAACAGGACTGACTGAAAGGAGGGGCAGAAGCTGCAGCTTGGTAGGGGTCCAGGTGCCAGAGTGGTTAACCCAGCCAAGCAAAGACAGTGAGCTCGTAGGAATAAAACATTCTCTTTCAGGACACAGAATCTAATTTTCTGGGAACTGTCTGTGAGGACAGGTCGGCTGTTGCAATGGTGTAAGACATAATTATTCTTTTTTTAAAAATAAAGATTACCTTTTCCCCGCTGAAATTTGCATGCTCTTACGAGAGATGGAAGTTCTAGTTCTTTTTAAAATGTGTGTATTTTTAAGGCAAAAAAAGAAGAGCTTGAAAGAATAGGGCTAAATCTGTCACCTTCCCAGGAGCCTAAACTCCCCAAGTTCCGACATCAGTGGACTCACCACTTAATTATAGGCAGGCAGGAAACCCTCTTGAGCACTGAATCAACATCTTCCTATTCTACCTTACTCTCCAAAGAATGCTAGAATCGTACATCCAGGACAGAGTTGAATATTTGGTGGCACACTTTTGAGATTTTAAAATTCTTAAGTTTTTGAAATCCTCTACATCAAAGAATACAAAAGAAAATGAATAGTATTTGCCTTCTCATGTTTCCTTTTCCTTTTTCATGATCAACATCAAAAAAATCCTTTTGGCCTATTTCTAAGCATGACAAATCAGTAGCATCCCAAATGAGGAGAAATAAGACATTTAAATGTAAGCCAATTAAAAATTCAGCATTTATATGCAAATGAGTCTAAATTTATATTTATACGTTTTATTTATGTTTTAGTTACATATTACGTTTGTTAATGGAAACTGTCTATGTAGTGAATGCTGCCAAAGAACATCCATTTTTAGGATTACCATGAGGAAAATGGATTTACATTTTATTTGTATGTGAGAACAGTTTTATTATTTTCACTTCCAATGAAATGTTAGACTCTGAAAATCCAATAAAGGTAAAACATTTTTATTTTGGTAACATTACATATTAAGATACTTGTTTATTTGGGGCTGACAATTTAGTATAATTAATATGAGTATTGACTGAAAGAGCCTGACTTTATAAACGAACAAAGATGCATATTCATGTTGGTTTCTCATATGGCTTAAATATTGTCTTTTTAATACTACACACATGTATAGCATGCTATATATATTTTTTTAATGTCAGTAATTGATTGGATTCTGCACCTGAGACTTTTCTTACCATAAGGCCCAAATGAGGGAGATAAAGTTATAAGACTAAGGAGCCCCAATGGGAAAGAAAATAGAAAATATTACCTCACATTCAGCTAATTCAGACCCTTCCTCATAACTAACTCTTTGTTTTTTAGGTCTTTGGGAAATTTATGAAAACATAGACTTAAATCCTTCATAATCTAGGAATACAATATTCTTAATTTTCTACTTTGTTTTATAGAAAATCAAGGAAGCACAATGAGCAAAGTCCACAAATTCAACATCTGGGAAGCCATTATGGAGAAAGCATTATGACGTATTGTCTTCAGTTTTCTCTAAAAAGAACCAAAGAACTGATGACATTTACTCTTAGACCAAGTATCCCTTTAAAGACATGAGTATAATCCATTTGCCAAGAGGCATGTATTAAAACATATATCTACTTACTCTTTTTTTCTCTTTCTAAACTGAACTGACATGGAAGCAGTTCCAAAAATATTTAAGAAACGGGTGTGGCGTGGGGCACCTGGGTGGCTCATTTGGTTAAGTGTCCTCTTGATTTCAGCTCAGGTCATGATTTCGGGTTCTGCGATGGAGCCCTGCCTCAGGCTCTGGCTGAGTATGGAGCCCGTTTAGGATTCTCTCTCTCTCCTTCTCCCTCTGCCCCTGCCCCAACAACCCCCCCCCCCCCGCCCCGCGACCACTCGTCGTGTGGGTATGGCTTTTTATTGAAAACATAACTTTCTCATCTGAGTGTTGGTACTTGTTCATTTTCTTTATCTCAACTAATGGCAACCTCTTCCTACAGTAACAGTCCCTTGCCTGTCACAGTCGTTGTCAACTCTAGCTGTTACCATCTTCCCAACAGACCAACTTCCCCGATGCGTCTCCTTCCTGGCCAGGTTGTGTTGCACTCGTAGGTCTTCCTGCCTTAAAGATGTTAGCCTCCCTGTGGTGCTGGGTGGTACAGACAGTAGAGCCACCGATTCCAGGTTTTGGCTCAGGTTGTGATCTCTGGGTCATGAGAGGGAGTCCTGAGTTGGGTTCCACGCTCAGCTCGGAGTCTGCTTGGGACTCTCTCTCCCTCTGCTTCTCTGCCCCAACCCCCTCCCCACTCTCTCTCTCTCTCAAATAAATAAATAAATCTTTAAAAAAAAGAAAAAAAGATGTTAGCCCCCCCGGGTGGGGGAAGGGGGAGGATATTGAAAAATGGTGTTCCTGCCGTGACTACAGTAATTTCTTTCCCAACCACAAGGCCATTGCTGGGTACCGTGTCCACCCATCCACTGAAATAAGGAATAAATGTTCAGTTTGGTTCAGCAGACAGAGCTGTGGTAGGTCTTGGGGTGCAAAGTGAACAGATAATCTTTTTAGTCTCAAGGAGCTCATGCTTAAGTAATCTGAAGCAAATTATCCTTCAAATTATCCTTCAGCATTATCCCACCCACTTGGCTTGCTCCTCTCTTGTTCAGTATCTGTGCAAGCTCTCTTACATCCTGGCCTTGCTTCACAATGTCTTCACTTTGTTCTTTAATCCTAGTAATATCTTTCTTTTTAATCATGGCCAACACCCCATCCCCAAGTGTTTAGGAGTAGAGCCTACGATTTACGTCTCCAGACAGGCTTTCTGAGCTAAGTAAAAGACATTATAAACATTTAACTATTTTTATTTTTCTAAATTACTAGATCAGGAGCAGCAATAAAATAAAAGATGGCACCATAGTATCTGAAGTGTCAATCTGGGGGCAACAGGAGCCCCTTAGCTTCTTGATTAATTTTAAATTTTTATGTAATTGGTTGGTGATATACGTTACTAGCAATTTTTTTAAAAATTCAAAACAATAATCACATTTGAAAACAACTTAGGGAGAAAACCTAATGGTTTGTGGCAGATTTGTACATCTTAAGAATTATTTTGGATGAAATATTAAAACAGAGGCTTGGAAAGACCATAGAATGCTCATATTCTTGCCTAAGTAAAAAAGTTAAAAGAGATTTTTCTTGCTCCTATCCTCAACAACAGCAAGAACTTACAGATTTATATAGATTTCTAAGAAAGTGGGACAGTCAGATCTGTGAAAATAGAAATAAAGAACATGGAAAATGTTGCAAAACTAAAGTATTTCTCTAGATCATTCAGATTATTTAAGACAATAATTTCATTTCTCAGAAACATGCATACTCTGACCTGGTTATCTTAGGAGACTCTCCCTCTTTCCCTTTGTTGAGATCAGGTAGGACTCCTCCCTCCCCCCTTCCCACTACACTGCACTGTAGCTGCGCTTTCCGGAGCCTAGAGAAATTAAACCCTGGTGGTTGAATAAATGACCACTTTTAGCATCCCTGAAAGTAGCCTAAACCTTATCACTTCTAATTAAACAAACAAAATCCCCCCACATTTCACTGATTCATAGTTTTTCTGTTCTTTCCTCCTCTTATTCTTGCTATAATACTATTACATCTATTGTTCATTTTAAACATGCAGTATTTCAACTACATTTAGATTAAATAAGCTTTTCACGATCTGGTCTTGAAACTTAACTACCGTCTATTGTAGTATGTTATGAAGAAATCTGTTTCAAGACTAACAAGTAATTTGCTACAATATAGGCTGTTTTATGCTGGAAAATGTTTCCAATAACAGATATTCATGTGTGGGGTTTTGTACTCAGGTTCAATAATTTATAGTTTCACCCAGAATGTTGCTTTTTAGGATCTTTTAAAACTTAGAACCCATATTATTACCTAATTGGTAGTAAGCCACTTCATTTTCAACATATGAAGGATGTACCTGTTAACTATGTAGCTTGTAAATCGATTCTGATTAGTCTATGATAATTGGTTGGATTCAATATTACCACGTCAAGCAAGTGGCCCGGTACTTTTGGTCTTTAAAAAAGTCCAAACTGGCTGGACTGCATGGCAACGGGCCTGCTAAATTTCAATCATGTTGGTTATACTGTGTCAGCATATCCTACTTTCCCAAAGCTACATCCTGACAACTCATTCACTAGGGCTCTTTGCCCTCTAGCATCTTTTTCAGGGTGTCCTTTACTTCTGTGTTCCTCAGGGTATAGATGAAGGGGTTGAGCAGGGGAATTACAAGACTATAAAACACAATGACCACTTTGTTGTACTTCCACGAATCCCCCGCTTTAGGTTGCTGCAGGTACATGAAAAACAGCGTCCCATAGAAGATGACGACCACGGTGAGGTGGGAGGCACAGGTGGAAAAAGCTTTGCACTTGCCTTCGGAAGACTGGATTTTTAGAATGGAAAAGAGGATGCACATGTAGGAGATAAGGACCGTCAGGAGGGATCCAGTGAGATTCACTGCTGAGAAGATCAAGAGCTGCTTTTCTCTGTTGCCCGTGTCAGAGCAGGAGAGGGCAAGGAGAGGGGGGTCAGCACAGTAGAAGTGGTGAATGATGTTGGAGCCGCAGAAGGACAACTGGAATGTCAGAACTGTTTGTATTACCGAGTTTAGGAAGCCGTAGGTGTAGACCCCTATCACCAACTCCTTGCAGACCCGCTGAGTCATAATGGCTGTGTAGATCAGGGGGTTGCAGATAGCCATGTAGCGGTCATAGGCCATTGTGGCCAAGAGGAAGCATTCGGTGGTGGCAAAAGCACGGGTGAAGCACAGCTGGGCAAAGCAGCCTGAAAAGGAGATGGTTTTTTTCTTCACCAATAAATTTTGCAGCATCTTGGGCCCAATGGAAGATGAGTAACAAACATCGATGAACGCCAGGTGGCTGAGGAAATAGTACATGGGGGTGTGGAGCTTCAAATCCACCCTGATGAGCAGCATCATGCCAAGGTTTCCTACCAAGGTGATGAGATAAATTACCAGAAACACCACAAAGAGGGGAAGTTGGAGCTCTGGACGGTCTGTGAATCCCATAAGGACAAATTCTGTCACTGTGGTCTGATTGCCTCTTGCCATTTTCTTCTCTCTCTTGTTGCAAAAAGAAGAAACATGGCTTCAAAATGATTAGACTTAAAAATACAAACTTCTTACCTCTTTGTTCCAGGACCAGATGACAGAAATTTGGCTTCCCAATCCCAACGGTAAAAGACTGTCATTAGCCATGGGGCTTTATTCTGCCAAAACAGACTCAGAGAAGTCAGAGCCCGTTCATTCTCTCTTGTGATGGAAACTGACCAATTGACCTCCAAGTAAGTTGCACTGGGTTACATGCCCAACAATGCTGTATGAGAACGCTGGTTTTCCCATAAACCCAAAATCTTATCAAATTTTAAACCTTCGCCGTCATGATGGTGAATACTGGGCAACTCATGTTGTCTTGATTTTTAAAAATGATGAGTAGGGGTTTTTAGCATTTTTTCAAACAATTATTCGCATGTGTATTTCTTTTTCATGACTGCTCAGTTCCGTCTCTTTGCTAATTTTCCTATTAGGTTGTTGGTCTTCTAAGCATTTTATTTACAAGGCCTCTTTGCTTATTACGGAAATCAGCCATCTGTTTGATACCTGTATTGCAAGTTATTTCTTAGTCTGTCACTCAGCATTGGTCTGGTATTTTTTTCTTTGTGCTACACAGTAAATTTTAAAGGGTTTGGTGTCAACTCTATCAATCTTCTTTTTGAATTCTGATCTTTGTGACATAGATAAACTTTCCTTGATTTAAAATTATTTTTAAAATTATCTCTTGCTCTATTCTAGGTCTTTACCAATTTCATTTTTACATTACAATCTTTGCTCTATCTGGGGTTTAATTTTGATATAAAGAATGAGGTAATCCACTCTTTTCACTTATTTATCCATATAGTTAACCAGATGTTCTAATGCCATTTGTTGGTGAAACAATTTTCCAGCTGATTTTGTTGATTTAAAACTCCAGCCTTATCATATAGTAAAACAGTCATAAGTACTTGGGTCCATTTCTGATTCATTTTCTTTGTAGTCTCTTCTAGAACAAGGACCAAACATTTCAATACAGTACTATAGAATTGGTTTTAATATCTGGTAATAAAATTTCTGGCTATTCTCACATGTATATTTTCCAGATGAACTTTGGCATATTTTATCAAGTTCCCAAAAAAATAAAGATAATCCTGTTTTCACTTAGAATGCTATTGCATTGAATTGGTATGTTAATTTGTTGAGAATTGACAGCTTTACAATCAAAACTTCTATAAGTAAGGTATGTATGTCATTTACCAATGACTTACCTAAACAGAGTTTTAAAGTTTTCTTTAAACTTTACAGATAGGGGTGCCTGGGTGGCTCAGTCGGTTAAGTGTCTGCCTTCGGCAGAGGTCATGATCCCAGGGTCCTGGGATTGAGCTCCGCATTGGGCTCCCTGCTCAGTGGGAGTCTGCTTCTTCCTCTCCTCCCCACTCATTCTCTCTCTTGCTATCTCTGACTCTCTCTCTCTCAAATAAATAAATAAATAAAATATTTTAAAAATATAAACTTTACAGATAAACATCCTATATATTTCTTTTCTTTTCTTTTTTTTTGAAAGATTTTATTTATTTATTTGACAGAGAGAGACACAGCGAGAGAGGGAACACAAACAGGGGGAGTGGGAGAGGGAGAAGCAGACTCCCCGCAGAGCAGGGAGCCCGATGCGGGACTTGATCCCAGGACCCCGGGATCATGACCTGAGCTGAAGGCAGTCGCTTAACCAACTGAGCCACCCAGGTGCCCCGATCCTATATATTTCTTTGAAGTCTACTTACAAATGCATCTTTTTATAACTATTGTAAAGGAAGCTTTTTTTTTTCATTTTGTGGTTCATTTAAGGACTTTTTATATATAGAAAAGCTACTGATTTTTGTAAATTAATTTTATAATTATCTTCTTTACTATAGTTTCCTATCATTTAAAAATAGTTCTTGGGGCGCCTGGGTGGCTCAGTTGGTTAAGCGACTGCCTTCGGCTCAGGTCATGATCCTGGAGTCCCGGGATCGAGTCCCGCATCGGGCTCCCTGCTCAGCAGGGAGTCTGCTTCTCCCTCTGACCCTCCTCCCTCTCATGCTCTCTGTCTCTCATTCTCTCTCTCTCAAATAAATAAATAAAATCTTTATTTATAAAAAAGTAGTTTTTTATATAAAATAAATATAAATAGTTCTTAGTTGATTCTTTTGGGTTTTTCAAATACAGATTCATATAATATGAAAAGGATATGAATTTCTTCCCTCATTTCTGTATAGGATCTCTCATTCTTTTATCTTTTCAACTTGTATTGGCTAGTCCTTCTTGATTAATACTAAAAATAGTGACAAAGGTGGCATTTTTTACCTTTTTTTTTTAAAGGTTTTATTTATTTACTTGACAGAGAGAGCAAGAGAGCACAAGCAGGGGGTGCAGCAGAGGGAGAGGGAGAAGCAGGCTCCCTGCAGAGCAGGGAGCCTGATGCGGGGCTCGATCCCAGGACCCTAGGATCAAATTTTTACCTTTCAACCTCTTAAAGTGTGCTCCAAAAGCACAAGGGGACTCTCAGGCATATGGACAGACAGAATAGCCTATGCAATATAACTGATGTTTGAGAAAAACAGGGCTTTAAAGAACCGCACATATTTGGTGTAGTTAAATCAGGCTCCCTAGAAGCAAGCCTGCCTTTGACACTGGCAGGGCCCAGGGCAAGAATAACAAATGTGGGCCTACATATCTATGCCTTAATAAAAAAAGTTAAAAGATAACAAATTAATAAAATATGTTCTAGCTCTCTCCTCGACAAATGTACCTTTATAATAACCTGGAAGGCAGAATCCTTGGAGGTCCATGCTGGAATGAGGTGGCATGAGAACCTGCCTCTAACCCACACCTATGGCTGGAACATGTATGCATCTGTTCACACCCCTGCAAAGAGCCATCCCTTGGCTTCTCTTAAGCCCTAAGTATGTGAACATTAGCATTGTGGTTTACCCTTATAAGGGTGATCTGGGAAAGAGACTCTTGTAAACTCTGAGGGACATCTGGGTGAGGAATTTTAGGATCTTGGTACCTGGAAGATAGTCTAGAAGGGAAGGATAGGATGAACGGATGGCGGGGGGGACATCTCTTTGGCTTTGTCCCATGGAGTGTGGTGCAGTAGGAAGAGGCCCAGAATTGCCCTGAAGAATGTGGCCAAGGCAGGGTCCCTTTTGTTTAGCTCTAAGGGTAGTACTGCCTACAAGTAAATGCACATCTGGGCTAGATAATTGAGGGCCTCATCCATTTTGAGGAGTTTGGTCTGTATCCTATAGGGAGTAGGCAGCCTTTGGAATGTACAGGGATGGTCATGGAAAATGGAAAGAACCTCAAAAACCAAAAGACGGATTCAAGGAGAACATTTTAGTAAGGGATAGTTGAGCAAAGAGTTGAGTCAGAGCAGCTCAGAGCATGTTTGGGGGACTGTGGACATCCTTTCTGTTAAGAGCAAGCATATCTGAAAGAGATGAGTGAGAAACAAACTGGATGGCGGTGGGGGTGCCGCTATATTGTGTAGAACTTCCCATGTCAGGGAGATTTTAATAGCTAGATCTGTAGTGAATGTGGACCCATTAAACATCAGAGCAGTAGACTGACTTGACCAGAGTTAAGCTTTCAGGGACTTACTCTGGGAGCATGTGCAGGGTGGATTGAAGGGAGGGAGAGAGCCATCACTACGGACACCAGCTACGATGTTAGGATGGAGAGATACGCCAAAGGCAGAGTCCGTGTCGCTTGGCAATTGACTGAGATTCAAGTTTTAAGTCTGAGAGACCAGGATAATGGTAACCTGAGAATTGGTAGTTCAGTTAAATTTTACTTTGTCTCCTTTGTCTTTCCTAAGGATCTGACACAATTTAAATACATACACACACACACACACACGCACGCACGCGCATGCACTTTAAATACACACACACACGCACGCGCACCAATAAAGTTGAGGACATCATGAGGGGAAGAAAAAGAAGATTTCCCACTGTATTTATAACAAGTCACTGTGAGGTGGTGCTTTTAGTAGAAACAGAAAGTCTGGGCTAGGAGTGGAGTAAAAGGGAAGGGTGTTGAATTCAGTCTGAGGGGATGGTGGGTGGTTACCGCACAGGCATGGCTGGCAGTATCGATTTGGCAGCCTTTAATGGACAGAAGATGGTAAAAGCTGTGAGAATCCATGAGACCAGTCAGGGACAGAGAAATAGGTAACAGCAAGGGTTCAAGGATAGAGCTTTGGGAAAATTGTATCTTTAAGGTCTGGGGAGAGGAGCAGTCGCCTGAGGTGCCCCAGTATGTCCAGGCTAGCTCGTATCAGGAAATGGTAAGGATCCAAGTATGGGCCTTTCTAATACTCCTGGTTTATTTATGATAGACATGGCCTGTTTTGCTGTGGTCTTATTTCTCTCAATAATAGCTTAAAGCAAAACCAAACTTTGAGAGCTTCAGGAGTTGTACATAAGCAATCTTACTCAGTAAAATGTTTGTTGTTCTGGATTCTGTGCCATCCAACGGCAAGAAGACATGCTTTCATATTTATTTCTAGAAGGGGTCAAGACTCCCATTCAAAGTATAATGGTTCTCACTTTAACTGTGATGCAGAACAAGTTAGTAACTCTAGAAGGACCCAAAAAGCCAGTGGACTGACGCTAACTATATTTATCAGCTCTTCACGACAGAATATTTTTCCTATGTTAGCGATTGACATAATTGCACATTTGCCTATTCAGTTTCTAAGACATGGTTAATGCATTCTAATTTCTAGATTTTTTAAAATTTCTTTTTGAATAGCAAAATATTTATTTATCATTTATCCTATGGAAATGCTTTTTTTCTTTTGCATTCAAAAATCTTCTAATTGAATGCTCTTTCTTAACAGTTTTCAACCCAGGATGTACTCTGATTTTCTTCCTGGGCAATTAAGTTTGAGACTTACTGATAATATTAATGTTTAATCTATTAGTTCTTAGAATATAACTAGGCCTGATGATAAATTCCAGGAAAAACAAAATAATAAATTTCTCATAATAAGTATTTGACTTATAATTTTCTAAGAGAAAACTTATGATCCCTTTAAAAGATAAAATACTGAGCATTCTGATTAATGACTCCCAAACTTAGTGATAATAAACAGTGATTATTTAAATACTTTTGATGTGCCAAGATTCATTCACTTTTATACATTATTTTATTTAAAACATAATTATCATTTCCCCCATTTTCTTAATCAGGAAACCGAGACAGAAATATGCAATAGTTTTTTCCAAATTCACAAAGTAGAGAAAGTAGATGAGCCAGGATTTGAAACCAGGTAGGATGATTCTAGAGTCCTCAGCCTAAACTATACTGTCTCCCCATTATGATTCCTTTATGATATGATTTATGTATATATATATTAATATCCATTTATTTGTAAATTTAGATTCCTATGAGAAAAATTATTCTTTTTTTTTTTTTTAAGATTTATTTATTTATTTATTTGACAGAGAGAGACATAGTGAGAGCAGGAACACAAGCAGGGGGAGTGGGAGAGGGAGGAGCAGGCTTCCCGCAAAGCAGGGAGCCCGATGTGGGACTCGATCCCAGGACCCTGGGATCATGACCTGAGCTGAAGGCAGACGCTTAACGACTGAGCCACCCAGGCGCCCAAAAATTATTTCTTCTTAGTTTGTTCAGGTACCTTTAAATGTATTGTGTTTAACTAATATATTCAATGGTTGGTAGTTTGGAGTATTGGTCTGTGTTTTACTATTCACTATTTGAACAATTCAAACAACTTTGTTTAAGAAATCTTCTTAACCTCTGGGAAGGGAGGGGCACATGAACTACTTTGAGAATCTGGTAAAAACTAAGTATCTGTTTCTGGGAAAGTTTCACTCATACAATATTCTGCATGTGATTTCAGAGGTTTCGTGAGTTTATCAGGCCCACGCTATGGTTTCCTAAGAGAATAATACACTGACAAAAAAAATCCCAACTTTTCCAAGTAAGAGTCAATCTATCCTTCCCCATTTGCGTCTCTGATGGAAGCAAAGCAAGCATACCTGTCCTAAAGCCTTGTCCTCTTCACAGTCCCAGTCCTGAAACCCTTCTCTTGACTGTCTTGTAGTTTTTACCGTAGCAGCCTTGGAAATGAAAAAAACTTACCATGGTAGCACCTGTCGGGCAGTCAGTCAGGATTTCCAATGTTCTGGAAGCGTCCACCTCGAGTATTTCCAGTGAGACAAACAGACTTCTTCATGTCTGACTGGAAGACTTGGTTTCTGTGTTCCATACCAACAAACCTGTGAGTATTTATAAAATGTAATGAGTCTGTTATCTCTTGTTATTTCAGAGCTTCCTGGGTACCAAGGGAACAGTATATACAGAGTTTCTAGGAGATATTTTATGTTTAATTTAAACCACCCTTGGGAATAAAATCCCTGAATCATCCTGGTAACTAATGATGACTTGCATTCTGATGTTTGGTGCATGTACTCAGGATGACTCTCAAGTCCAGAACCTTTGGTGTGATACTTGGCACTGTCTTCCTGCCGTTAGCAGGGCATATGCAGTGGGTGGCCTTGAAGTTGTGGCTGGGGTGGGTGCCCAGGGAATGTTTTATAGGGGACAGGGTAAGGTTATGCAAAGATTATGCGACTAGGATGCACATATGGGACATTTTTGTTTGCAAAGAAAAGGTGGCCTTGGCTAGCATATTTATCACAACAGACAATGAAAGAGAAAAAGCAGTCTTCATTTTTCCTATGGCTATATATTTCCTGTTGAACCAAATCAAGGAATAAAATCATATTCAAAGCCAGGTCAGCGACTAAATGTTCTAATGGTTTCATAGGCCTCACTCCCTTTCTCTCTCCCTTCCCCATTCCCCTCCAGACTGAAATTGGAACAACCAGTACACCCGATGTGGCCAGGGGCAGTTCTCCAGTTTTTGGAAACTGGCCCTCTAGGTCATTCGTTGTAATGATGTGGTGCATCCCGTCAAGTATTGCTGCAAAGAACACTGCCCTCAACGTCAGCCTTCAAAGCAAGGCAGAGCTAAGGGGAGAACGGTCTCCAACTAGAAAGTGCATTTGCTGTCTCTCAGCATTTCCCAAGTGCATTAATTCACACCAAAGAGGAGGAAGCTGGAAGAGAAATGTGTTTGTGTCAGACGTAGAGACGTGGTTCCAGTGGCTTTTCCCAGTCAACTTTGCCATTTTAAGTAAGTCGTAAAAACATTTTTATTTGGGAAAACAATAAACAACCACTAAACAAAATTTCTAATATGGACGGTTACTCTTGTTTTTGTCTTGACTTTTCATTCTGCTTAGAGGAGAGACTTTCTAGGCTATAGATGGCATAGAGTGAAACGTAGGTTTGATTTGCTGAGTTGAAGAAGTCCATGGTTTTGCAAATGCCATATCTGATCGCAAGCGGGTTACCCTGACACTGAGCAACAGGACTTCTATTTTGAGAGTCCCCAGGACTCGAGGCCTACTGCAAGGGCTGGAGTAAGGGACAGAGGCAGAGAGTCAGCTGAACTATTTTTTTGCCTTTTCTGTCACACCTCGTGTCTAGTCCCAGGTCAAACGATAATCGATGTGCTTTATATCAAAAATTGGTTTTTTATGGAATTCTCATGCTCAAATGAGCTAATTATAGGAATTAAATACCTGGGGGAGAGGAAGGGGGACAGCTAGACCTCCTAAAGGCTGTTCTTGCAGAAAGCAGGTGACACTTCCATCTTGTCTGAGCAAGTGCCCAGTAGGGGGAAGGTAAGGAGAGAAACTGATACCAACAAAGCTGAGGGAAACTAGCCATGGTATTTGAGGCCAGAACTTACACTGTGCCCCGTTCCTCAGAACAACTGGGAAAGAAGTTCTAGATCTAGGAGTATCAGATAGTCACCAGTGAGATTCCGAGGGGGAAGGTATCTTGAAGAATCTCTGGGTCATGAGATTTAATTGCAGTTTTTAGGAAGGACTTGAATTGAAGGAAGGTACACATATGATTCATGCATTCAGCTGGGGACAAACTTTAATAGGCAGCTGAGTCTTGGTAATGTTAACACCCGAGGGCGCTGACTGGTAGTAAAGATGTCAGAGGCATAACTCAAACCCTCTAATACTTTGTTCTCCCACAACCAGGAACTCCTACAGGTGTGATGATTCCTTCGCTGAACTGTGAGTTGGTGGGTGCTCTGAATTACCACGTTTGCCGTGGAGTAGCTGTTGCATTTGGTTTGAGGCTTAATTATACATTTGGATTTTCCTTGGTGTAAAGTCCCCATGTTAATAGTGTGGAGTAAGTTAAGCAATTGGGAATGTTCACTTATATGTCTGTCCTAATGTTACCAAAATTTAAATAGGCCTGGAAGAAATGTGGGTGCTAACGTCTGAGTGGAAAAGTGCAACCTTCGGGGTAAGGAAAGGCTTCTTCACTCTTGTATTTACTGTCCTTGCACTTGTGAGTCATGCTCATGCTGTGACTTCCGATTAAACAGTTTGGCTGCCTGGCTTGAGGAAGGCCTCTTTATGATCTGAGCAAAGAGACAATTTGGGCTGTGATTATACTGGGGATATTGCAATTCAGATGCCTGATTGATGGCATCTGTCCGTGACTGATTTGAGTGACATCAACATATTGACCTGTAGGATTTGTTCAGTAATGTGCTATAAGAGAGAATTATTTTGCAATAAAATGATACACCTAGTACTTGGAAATTAGAATTAATTTGATATGTATTTTCCTTCAGATAGCAAAGCCTGCAGCTGAGAGTAACTCAGGATTTTTGCTGTTTACTACATAAGCTCAAGATGAAAAGGTATATTACACACTGAGAAATGAATGCCGTCTGTACTTACCACCCAAAGACCCCCACAGAGTGCAACAGAAAAAAAAGGAGCGGCATAAAGAAAATTTTTGAGGAAACAATAAACAACCACTAAACAAAATTTCTAATATGGACGGTTACTCTTGTTTTATGTAAAACATTTTGATTTCCTGCATTTGATAAATAGTTATTTTTGTAATTCAAACATAGTATCCCAGTTTCTAAGGCCATGCGACACCAGTTCAGCTTAATTGTTAACAGCAAGAACTGCTTTCCTTTGAAGTTCATTTCTACAGTTTGAAGTTCATTCAACAGTCTTTTTCTTGGGTTCTGTCTCTGGGAAATTCCTTCCCTAAGAATGCCTTGAGGTGTGTGACAGGGGATTCAGCATGCTCATGGCCGTGGTCACCTGGTCCTAGCCAGTTTGTTTTGGAATTTCAAACAAGAAAGTTGGATAGACCCAGGAACGAGAGGTGGAAAATGTAGCTAAAAAAAAGGTTTCAGAAGGGAGAATCGTTGGGACTAGAGCCAGGTTGGATACCTGGGAGATAAAGACAGTCCTAATAGCACTAGCAATCTCAGAGTCATAAAAAAGAAAAAAAGAAAAAGAAAGCTGAGCAAAATCCCTAATATCCAAGAGCTAGTCTGTGGGGCTGTGGATGATGTCCCAGTCAGCAAGCAGCAGTAGAGGCTACCATTACATGTGTCCTTGAACTCAAGGGAATCCTGGCCAGCAAGTTATTTTGGATTTCTTTAGACACCATGATTGCATAGTTCATAAGGTGACCAATGGACATGGATTCGCCATAGGATACTCTGGCCAGGAGACAATCATCCCTGGTGAGTGGAGCATGTAAGAAACAAATCTGTATAAAGGTGCCCATTGTGACAATGGCTGTTCTCTGTAACAGGAGACTGTGCAGTATGCAGAGGGAAAGACAGCGCCCCCTGCAGACTAAAATGTGCATGAGACAAGGGAAATTCCAACCAAGTTGGGGTATCAGAATTGTCTCCTGTTTCTGTGCTGGGATGAGGACATTCAATGCTAAGAAAAACACAAAGAGGGACTTCTGATGTTCTTGATCTTCTGGGAACTCATGAAGGAAGTGTTTGGGACTGGTGCACTGAATTTCTCCGTTTTGTTTGTTCTTGAATTTTTTTTCTTCTGGAGGAGGGTGGGGAATGAGAAAATAGTAGACATTAAGGAAAACAACAAATAATCAGAGGGACTGAGATATAGATTAACTAGCTTTCCTTCAGCACAGTTCTGGTGTCAGTTTCGTACAGAGAACTCCCACATTGTTAGTGTGTACGAACAACATTGAACATGATTTTTTTAAAAATGACATTTGCTCCTATGGATCTTCTCTTTTAAGTCCTATTTTCTCTCACTCCTTCCTTGAATTACACCACTACAGGTATGCATTCTGATAACACTCCACCTACGCTAGAGACCAACTGTAGCAATTGATTTCTGAAGAATAAAAATGTCTGGGTAAAAGAATGGTGTAAAAATGTTCAATGGAAGGAATTCTGATGCTATATCATGATTCAATTGTAATCTAAGAAGATATTAAAATATCTACCCAGCTTAGTAAGTGAAAAAAGTCGCACACCAAGTTACACCATCATAAAATTTCAAATCCTAAAAACTTCCCAGAGAGAGAGATTTTCAAAATGGTATTAGAAAAGCACCAACACATCTCACAACAGCTATGCTCAAGACCGGAAGACAATACACTGGATCAAAAGGCTCATGTAGAAGTATTTCTTTCCAGCCAAGAATTCTATAACTAGCCAAATCATGACTCAGTTGTGAAAGATAGAATAAATATATTTTAAACTTGAAAACAAGAAGGTATTAAGATACGGCTGGCATGGGCACTGTTGACAACATCATATGACTTAAGCATGATGGTAAGATGAATAAGATTGGATGAATCAGTTGGTAAGATGTTGGCATTTGGTACTCCAGGTGCATCCTCCTCCCCCATGGGCAGACACTCAAAGAGCTCACAGTGTATTCATTGCTAGACTGAACCCTCACATCCTTCTCTTTCCTACTCCTTTTCATACCAATTTATGTGAAAAAATGTCCTTTATTGACCAACTGAATACCTAGAACTAGAGCCTTAAATAGCTAATTCATGCTTCAAAGCTACGGTTACATACTCAGCCCTGTAATTGTCTCCAGCCATTCTATTTTCAGAATTAGTTTAGCTTATTCACAGACTCATGGAGTTAAATAAGACCTTTTTGCTTCAGTCCATGTACTTAGTTATGCCCGATTTCAATTTCCTTTTTTGCACATTTCATATTGCTTTTGCATTTGTTTTTGTACTATTATTATGTTTGGATACCCCTCCCCCGAGTACTTAATTTGTAAATGTACAAGCTTAAAATACACTTTGTGTATAGCTTGAAAAGAAAAACAAAAATTGATATACTCATCTCCTTCACTATTAGAGAACTCAGCTGAGAAAAGCAATCTGATAAAACAGGACAGAATAGGACATCTGTGATGTCCGAAGGTGAAGATGTCAATAATTGTTTTACTGTACAACTAATAAAAGATTCAGTATCTTTTTGGCCATGGGTTATTTCCACAAAGGTAATCTTTTTTTTTTTTAAAGATTTTATTTATTTATTTGAGAGAGAGAATGAGACAGAGAGAGAGAGCATGAGAGGGGGGAGGGTCAGAGGGAGAAGCAGACTCCCCACTGAGCAGGGAGCCCGATGCGGGACTCGATCCCGGGACTCCAGGATCATGACCTGAGCTGAAGGCAGTCGCTTAACCAACTGAGCCACCCAGGCGCCCCAAAGGTAATCTTTTTATATGAGTTTAAAAATGCCTTTTTTAGCCTCATTTGTGTTCTTCTAGCTTCACTATAAGTCAGATTCTATTTGCTGAAACCTAGATCCTACCATTCCTAGAATCATTCTTATCTCTCACTTAGTCAACGTGTGTCCATTTGCCAGAATGCGGTTGACGTGGGATATTATTTTCAAGCTTGTGTTGATTCCTGAATGAAACCTGACCAGATGGCCCCTCTCAGTGGTGGTGGTGGTGGGGGGGGGGGGGGGGTCGCAAGTTTCAGATTCCGACAGTACTTACCAGTCATCCATAAAGCCGTTAATGGAGATTTTAGAAATTTTATTAAAAATGCCAGGTTTGTTTGATTTCAAAGAGCCAGGTAGTTTCAGGCCTCAAAGTGGGAGAAGATGAATTTCTCTAGTATTTGTAATTTCTGTTTGAATACATATATATAATGAAGAATATATATATGTGTATATATATGTATGTATACACACACACACACAGGGAGAGTTAATTAATGGCATCCCCTGTTGCTCTAATGGCCCTGTTATCTGGGGAAGTGTCATGCCTTGCAGATGTATTACCTTGAGCTGCTGGGGAGACAGAGATAGGCAGAGACGGTGTCTCGCCTACCAGGTCTCTGGGGCTAGTCTTCAGTTCTGCACCTCAGCTTCAGTTCCAGATATAGGAGATGTGACTCCCTGAACTAATCCTCAGACTCAGTGTGGTCTCTGAAATTGACTATGAGTAAAGGCTGCCCTGTTCTCCGAGGAGTCATTAAAACCATCTACTCTGCGCCAACTAATCCAAACCCAAAGTCTAGTTTCAGGAAAACAACTTCACATCAAAGGCAACTAATTGTTCTAATGAGCTTGAAAATGTCTTTGCTTAGGGGCGCCTGGGTGGCTCAGTTGGTTAAGCGACTGCCTTCGGCTCAGGTCATGATCCTGGAGACCCCGGATCGAGTCCCGCATCAGGCTCCCAGCTCGGCGGGGAGTCTGCTTCTCCCTCTGACCCTCTCATGCTCTTTCTGTCTCATTCTCTCTCTCAAATAAAGAAATAAAATCTTAAAAAAAAAAAAAAAAGAAAATGTCTTTGCTTATAATTGCAATAAGATAAGTAAACCTTGGCTTCAGAGCCTCCATACTAGTAGGACTGAATATGAACGATAATAAAAAATGAGAGTAGCGTGATAGTAGTAGTAATAGCAGTAAATTAATTCTAGTGCAAACATTCTTTCCTCCTTTGCTAGCGGAAAACAGTGAGTGACAGAGCCATCTGTTACAGCTGGAGCAGTGAGGGGGCTGGGGTTCCAGAAGCAGAACAATGCCTATTAGATTTTTTTTTAGAGAGAGAGTGGGAGGGGCAGAGGGAGAGAGAGAATCCCAAGCAGCCTCCACACCCAGTGGAGCCCCACGCAGGGCTCCATCTCAGGTCCCCGAGATCATAACCTGAGCTGCAATCAAAAGTCCGACGCTCAACCAACTGAGCCACCCAGGCATCCCACAATGCCCATTTTAAATTGGGTTACTTGTGGGCGCCTGGGTGGCTCAGTTGGTTGGGCGACTGCCTTCGGCTCAGGTCATGATCCTGGAGTCCCGGGATCGAGTCCCGCATCGGGCTCCCTGCTCGGCGGGGAGTCTGCTTCTCCCTCTGACCCCCATCCCTCTCATGCTCTCTGTCTCTCATTCTCTCTGTCTCAAATAAATAAATAAAATCTAAAAAAAAAAAAAAAAAAAAGATTTAAAAAAAAAAATAAATAAATAAATTGGGTTACTTGTGGGGTGCCTGGCTGGCTCAGTCAGTAGAGCTTACAACTCTTGATCTCAGGGTTATGAGTTTGAGCCCCACATTGGGTGTAGATATTACTTAAAAATAAAATCTTTTAAAAAATTGAGTTATTTGTCTTGAATTGTAAGTGCTCTTTATAATTTGATACAAGGCACTAATCAGATATGACATGCAAATATTTTTTCCTATTCTGTGTGTTGTTTCTTCACTGATTGATAGTTTCCTTTGAAGCACAAAAGTTTTAACTTTAATGAAGTAAATTTACCTATATTTTCTTTTGTTGCTCACGTTTTTGATATCATTCCTAAGTATCCATTACTAAACCCAAGATCATGAAAAATGGAAGGAGTGGAACATATATGAGTGTGTGTTAATGTGAATGGTGGGGGTGTGCAAAATTGTAACTGCCGAGCTACTTAATTCAGCCTTGATTAAAGTTAGAGTTAACAACCAGAGGGCTCATATCAATAGCTGCAAATTTGAAAGACTGAGAAACTGCATTTTTTTTAAGTAAAATTCTTTTAGTGATAAAGCAAAAAATAAATGGGTTGAAAGTAAGAGTTGTTATCTCAAGTCTCCTTTTCAAAAAACTAGTTACTGATTGCAAAAATAACAGACATGACTTTATAAAAAGTTGAAAGTCCTCTCATAATTCTCCTTCTATAACAGATTGGTAAACATCCCTTCAACTTTTTCTAGACACAAAAGCATTAAATAGATAGGGTTATAAAAATGAGCTCATGGTGTAAATACTAATTTGCAACCTTTGATTTTTTTCAGTTAACATCATTGTTTCTTTGGTACTAAGGAGGGCACGTACTGCATGGAGCACTGAGTGTTATACGCAAACAATGGATCGTGGATCACCACATCAAAAACCAATGATGTATTGTATGGTGACTAACGTAATATAATAAAATTAAATTAAATTAAAAAAAATAATGCTGACTTAAAAAAAAGGGGGGGAGAGCATTAGGATAAAGGATACTCTCCTGCCTTAAATAGAACCAGATTAATGTAAGTGCAAGATATAGAGAAATGTCCAAGAAACAATGATGTTAACTGAAAGAAACTGCATTTTTAAGTAACATAGATTTTGAGATGAAAATGAACTGAATTCACCATTATATCTTGTTGTACAGATATGAGTAAAATGTTGGAAAAATATTTTTCACATGTATATGACTAAAGGAACTAAAGACCTATTTGGAGGGGGTGGTATTTATACCTTACGTAGCTAGAATAAAGTTGAGATGCTTACTTTTAAGAAACTTGCCCGTGAGATTCCACTTTAGCTCTACTTGTTTATTGCTCTATATCTTTCAAACTTGATACTTGCCAGCTGTGAGAAAGTATTAATTTTTGTTTTCTCTTTGTAGAATATTGAACTAAATTTATTGTTTTGATATCTAACCCTTGATTATTCTGTTCTGACCTTGTTATAATTAACTCAACCAATAATATCTGTAGTAATTCTCAGACTTGGAAAAACCACTGTTTTTCTCCTTGTAACAATTATCTTCAAATTAAATAAATAGGGAAAATAGCAGTAAAAGTTCTAGGCATTAATTCCAATGCGGGGGGAGGATCCTCCCCAGAACCACCAGGTAATTCTCTGGACATTGACTGAGTGTCATACAATTCAACTCAATTCTGACATTATCTACCTGGAGATAACATCAGACCCTACACGTTAAAGGCACAGTCCCACAAAACTCCTCCCGCCCCCCATCACCTAACTTCAGCTGCCAATCCCAAACCCAGGTACCACCTGTGCGTCTGACCCACCGGCTGTAGTTTAGAGGTTCCTACAACCCTGCTTGTACTTCAGACAACAGGCACAAATCCAGGTTGTTACCTGTACTTCTGGCCGACTGGCTCTAAGTTATAGGTTCCCACAACCCCCACCTCAGGTTTGGTTAATTTGCTACAGCAGCTCACAGAACTCAAAGAAACAATTTATATATTAGATTACCGATTTATTATGTGAGGATATAACTCAGGAACCGCCAGATGGAAGAGACGCATAGGGCATGGGGAAAGGGTGTGGAGCTTCCGTGCTCTCGGCGCACGCCACTCTCCCCAAATCTCCATGAGTTCACCAACCTCTCCCGGCCCCTCCCTTTGGGGTTTTATGGAAGCTTCATTACCTGGGCATGATTGTTTAGCTGATTCAGTACCCAGCCCCTCTCGCCTCCCCAGAAGTCAGGGGGTGGACTTGGAAGTTCCACCCCTCTAATCACATGGTTGTTTCCCCCTGACTACAGCCCCAAGCCCCAAACCCTGAAGTGCACGCCCAGAGTCACCTCATTAACATAACAAAAGGCTCCTGGTTGCTCTCACCACTTAGGAAATTCTGCAGGTTTTAAGAGCTCTGTGCTAGAAACCAAGACTAAGACCAAACATATATTTCTTATTATTCATCACAATATCACAAGCAGAACACAGATAGAAATCCTAATTTTTCTTTAGGAAAGCATATTATCTACAGACACTGAGGTATCTCAAACATGAACTAGTTTAAAGAGTCAAAAGTTGTTCCCTGCTGGGAGTAGGAATTTGGATTTGTGAAGAACTGCTCAGTGGGCCATTGTTTTCTTTATGCGCCATTTTAACTAAGGGCGTATAATTATTTGATAGTGCAAAAGTGAATAATATTAAATCTTTTTAATAACTCCCTCTGGCTATTGTGTGGAAGGCCAAATGTGCTTATAGGAAAATCAATAAGGACAGCTATTGCAGTGTTGAGAGGCAAAGAAGTGGACACATTTGATAGGAACTTAGTGATATGGGAAACAAAGGAAAAGAAAAATTATTAAATTTCCTTAATACCTACAGCCCATTGACAAGTCCTTGAAACAGGCAGAGTGACATTCCTCTAAGGACTCAACTGTCCCGATGTTAATACTTTGCTAAGGGCAAAAGGCAATTTTAGCCCAATCCCCTCTCCCAGCCAGGATCCTGTAAGTCTACTTTAACATATAAAAATTCCTTTAGAAATTTCCTTTATCTCTAAACCCCCCGAGATATGTGTTGGCAATCATCCCCCAAGCATATGGCCCACCGATATACATCTGAAGGATCTCATGACTAAGGTTTTATTAGACGGTAATAAATGACCTTTTCCCAACAATAGCTAGCCCCCTCAAGGTCCTGGAAACCTTGCTTCCAAAATTCCTTAGAGACCTACACTATCCTTAACCCCCTCCCAGCTTGAAAGTATATGATTGGCCACTCCTCATGACCCCAGTGCCGCTTTCTGCCCACAGGGCCTGTCCCCGTGCTTTTAATAAAACCACCTTTTTGCACCAAATACTTCTCAAGAATTCTTTCTTGGCTGTTAGCTTTGAATCCTCATGTCTTTCCTACATCACTTAGGAGGTAAAATCAACAGGAGCTGGTTATTGATGAACACAGTCCTGGAAATTAAGATCCTGAGTATTGGCCTGGTTCTCAGTGATGTGGGAAACAAAGGCAGAAGAAATGTAGATAAAATTAAATGTCCTCATAATCTGCAACCCACTGACAAATCTTGAGTCATGTGGAGTATGACCCTTCTCCAGGACGCTCCCAACTGTCTTAATGTTAATGCCTTGCTAGAGGGAAAAACAGCCTCAGTTTGACAATAGCAAGGTCTCCTGGTATCCTGTGAGTCTTCTTCAGCATATGAAAGTCCTTTTGGAGCTTCCTGTTACTTCTCCCCACCCTAAAGTATATAATCAGTTGCCCCTCACAATCCAGGGACAGCAGCTTTTTCTGCCCAAGGATCCTGTCCCTGAGCTTTAATAAAACCACCATTTTGCACTGAAGATGTCTCAAGAATTCTTTCTTGGCTGTCGGTTTCAGGCCCCACCAACCTCACCAACATTCCAAAAACTACATCATTCAGGGACAGACTGTAGGCCCTGCCAGTTTTAGGGAATTAGGCAGTGTTAAGGGGAGAGAGAAAACTAAATCAAGGACTGGCTGGGAACCAGTGGTTATCACTGAGGCACTCAAGTCTTGAAGTTGCCTGGACGGCAGTTCTAGTTAAGACTACACCTTCTAGCATTTAGTCTGACCTGAATTTTGAACCAGGATTTAGTTCGACCATTTGAGCGCATGTGGACAAGTGGCTTAATCTAAGCTTCAGCTTTCTCTTGGTAAAGTTAAAATAATGGAAATACTTAGCACCAAATTATTGTGAGGATTAAATGAGAAAATGTAAGCAAAAAATCAAGCACCGTGTTTGGTAAGGAGTCAAATCTGAACAAAGGTTGGCTAGTATTATTACTGGAAAATCCATCAAGAGTGTATCAGGAAGGGGAGATAGGACTTTCCACAATTTGGTTTAGCAAGAGAATTAGATTGAGTGTTCAGGTTGAAGACAGCTGTTCCTATCATCATCCTTCTTGTGGGATAAACCACTAGCCAGTAGTCATACCTTTGAGGCATGCAGGCCAAGTCTGATCAGGAAGTCATCCCAAACATCTTTATACTACAGAGTTCCCTATGTATATACAATTTTAAAGATACTCATTTAATACTTTTTGCTAGGAAAAAATGTATACATGTTTAAAAATTGTCTTATTTAAAATTCAACCTTCCATGGCATTCCACCCTGTTACCCCATGTACCTAACGGAGTGCCTTATCTTTATCACTATAAAATACGCCCCAAATGAACACATTTTGAATGAGTGGAGCTAAAGTTATATTTCATATTTTTAGTATTCCTTAACCTGAAATATCAAAGTACACTTGGAGCCAATATTTAGCCATGAGATAATTTATTATATTACACTCCCAATAATTATAATGAAAGGGCACCAATATCTAGATTAAAAAAAACAAAAACAAAAAGATTACTTGAGAATTGACAGAACCCTTAAAGATGAGCTGTGTCTGTGTGAAGGGAACTGCTCCATATTCACTGAAGAATGTGATAATGATCTCTGGTGCTTTTAAATTCACAGTTCAATCTCTAGAATCTTCAGAGATTTCTTCCCAAAGACAAACAGTAATGTAAGATAGCAAGGCTGCTGTATAACAATGACTGAATTTCTTGCTCTAGGACAAATGAATTCTTATTTCAAGAGGTAGGATTTTGGCTTTCGTGACTTAATACTATTCTCTCAAGTTGTATCTGTACTCTCAAGTCATTGTGGATAAACAGAGCAGATGTAACCCAGCAGTCGGCTAACAGGTGACCTTAGCTGAGTTAATCTACATTTCTGCGGCCTATTTAGTGCATATAAATAGGCATACTTCCAGGTACAAGGATTCATCATTTATCCACTCCTGAAACCAGAAACTCACATGGTCTTCTTACACCATCTAAATAAACTTGGAACTCAACAATAATGCTACTAAATTCACTAGCCTTGAGATGCTTTGGGGACTTACTGTTAGTAAATATCTTGCGGAAAGACTTCCTTTACTTATTGTTCTGAATGCTTTAGCTTACACACAAGCAGATACAATGGACAAAGTCTAGAATATAAAGCCAGAAGAGATTCAATCTGGCCACTCGCTGGGTGGACATGGGTAAACTTCTTAACTTTTCAGGCTGGAACTTCATTCAGCTGTACATTATGTTGAAAATAAAATTATTTTATTCTATAATTCTCCAATGAGAGAACATTGCTACCTTAGAAAATGATTTGTCTGAATAAATGTAGTTTAATTATATCCTAGATATTAATCATATGTTTTGCATAGTAATTAGATTGACATATCAATCTACTTAATAAGACAATACTTTAAATATTACACGTACATAATAAATTTACAATAGGTGACTTTTCATTTATAACCTTAATTTGAAATTCCTTTCTATTTCTTTGTCCTATCAAGAAAATTGTATTTCTCCTTTTTAAAAGATGGTCTTGTTTTATTGATACTGTAAACTTTGTGATTAGTACCTTTTTTATATGTTAGCTATCCTCAAGTAGAAAGGGTAATTTGTTATCCACCCATTTCCAAGAGATTCTGCTTCATCTTAAATATTATTTAATTTCATTTATAGCATAGCTACCAAAGGAATGAACTAGATTCAAACTGTCTGGGATTCCTATTTTGATTCTACCACATGCTATGTAAACTTAGATAAATTACTTAGTATTTTCAAGGTCAGTTTCCTCATCTATAAATCATACAGAAGTGTTTAATATTATTTCATAGAAATTAAAGTACAACTATATATACAAAATTCTTAACCCTGTGCCCACTACTTAGTAAGCATTCAATAACGTTAGCTATTACTCGAGACTCCATTAAAATGTGTAAATATAGGCTATTATACACATTTTCATTCTTTCTGTTATGCTTACCATTCCTTTTGTTCTTTATGTAAGTCTTATGTTTTTAATCTTTAGCTTTAAAGCTACTTTAAATACATTTTATAAATAAAGAGAAAAGGGTACATTATTTGAAGGTTTCCTAGTTTCTGCTGAATTCTTAAAATAGAGAATACTCATATACATAAATACATAAACTTTTTACTCTAAAACTATATGTAAAATATTAAATTTTTTACTCTGAAGTAAAAAAAAAAAGTCCAAACTTAATTTTAATATTTACTTGTTTATAATAAGCTCTTTGTGCAATCACGAAAATGAAGCCTTTGAATTTCTAACTCCTGTAATGTTCTCACCACAGGTTCATTTGGGGAGCTGCTACATTGCCTCATGGATTCCCTGGGGGGTGGGAACCACACTGCAGGGACAGGGTTCATTTTATTGGGCCTAACTGACGACCTGTCCTTCAAGTCATCCTCTTCATGATCATCCTCTGTGTCTACCTGGTAACCATATCTGGCAACCTTAGCACAATCATTCTGATCAGATCTCCTCTCAGCTTCACCACCCTACGTATTTTTTTCTGAGCCACTTGGCCTTGGCTGACTTAGGCTATTCATCTGTCACACCCAACATGCTTATAAACTTCCTGGTGGAGAGAAATACGATCTCGTATCTTGGATGTGCCATCCAGCTGCGTTCAGCTGTTTTCTTTGGGTCAAGTGAGTGCTTCCTGCTGGCTGCCATGGCATATGATCGCTTCATGGCAATCTGCAACCCACTGCTTTATTCAACCAAAATGTGCGCACAAGTTTGTGTTTGCCTACTCGCACTGACTTACGTAGGTGGTTTTCTCAATGCTTCCTCTTTCACTATTTGCTTCTTTTTTACTCTTCTGTGGACCAAATCAAGTCAATCATTTTTTCTGTGATTTTGCTCCTTTAGTTAAACTCTCCTGTTCTGATAGCAGTATCCCTGCAGTTGTCCCCTCATTTACGGCTGGCTCCATCATTGTGGTCATGGTGTGCATCATAGTGGTCTCCTACATCTGTATCCTCATCACCATCCTGAAGATGCGCTCCACTGAGGGACGCCACAAGGCCTTCTCCACCTGCATGTCCCACCTCACAGTGGTCACTCTGTTCTATGGGACCATCACATTCATTCATGTGATGCCCAAGTCCTGCTACTCGACTGACCAGAACAAGGCGGTGTCTGTGTTTTACATGGTGGTGATCCCCATGTTGAACCCCCTCATCTACAGCCTTAGGAACAGTGAGATGAAGGGGGCTCTGAGGAGAGAGCTGGGCAGAAAAGTATTTTCTTAGTGAAGCTTGTTATTTTATAGTATTTGATAAAATAATATACCATAAATATAATAATAAAAAGGATATTGAGTGTCTGTGGTCTAAACATGTCAGTCCATATGTCAGCCAGCATGGAGCTTTTTAGAGTAAAGTAGAGGGTGGATTTTCTGATATCAATTTGTAAATCAGAGGCTTATAGTGAGTTACCTTTAACAAAATTAATTTTAATTTAAATTATAAACACAAATTGGTTCACATGAAAACGTATCTAATCAACTGAAAATCATAACTTTTATTCATATTTTTTCAAAAGCAGTTCTCTGTATTAGCTAAGGTTATTGTACCTCCAAACCTTTAAGACTAAGTCCATTTCAACAGCAGTTTATCCTGAAATAAGCATGATAATTATTATGACTGAGTACATCCTGAGGGGAAATGACCAAGTGGAACCAGACAGCAAAATTACTGGAAACATTTTTTTGCAGTAAGGTTATCTGCTGGGGGTGGGCTCTGTGGACCCATAAATGCTGGCCTGTGTTCTGGGTCTCTGGTTCCAGCCTAGTTGCAGGGACCTCATAAAAGAACAGGGCAAGATGCCCCTGACTAACCTGTGAATGCTTCTGTCAGGTGAGATAGGTGACTTCTCTGTGGGAGTGAGCACGACTCCTGAACTCCTCAGGGACAACTCTTGGAGTGACTTGTTCATGGGCAGACTCACATCCTGTGAAGGAAGCTGGAGGGGACTGGGATTGTGTTTTTCCCATGAAGCTTAACTTACCTTTATGTACTGACAACTACCACACTTATTTCTCTTTTCCAGTCCTCTCTTTAACGTTTTAGACAAAAATATTTTTGTCTAATGAAACTCAAGCACAGATGATCTCAAACGGAAGTATCATTTCCTACCCCAAATTGCTCCCTCCAATTTTATGTATCCCAGGAAGAGGCCCCTCATTCAGTTTATGGATTCTGAACCCTGAGAGAAATGGATTTCTTTTCCCCCTTCACATTCTGCATCCAGTCACAAAATGTTATACATTCAGAGTCCAATATTTACTTCCTACTTCTTTTCATTTCATTGTCAGCACTTGTATTTTAAACTACCACCTTATACATTTATTTTACAATAGGACTCCCGTGATAGCTCATTTTATGTGTTGACTAAGCTATGGTGATCAGCTATGGTCAAACACCAGTCTTGGTGTGGCTGTGAAGGTATTTTTAGATGTAACTAACATTTAATCAGTAGGCTTTGAGTAAAGTACATTACCCTCCATAATGTGGGGGGTGCTTGTTCAATCTGTTGAAAGCACACACACACACACACATGCCACTTCTTGTTTATCCATTCATGTATCGATGGACACTTGGGCTGCTCCATAATTTGTCCATTATAAACAATACTGCTATAAACATAGGGGTACATGTATTCTTTTGAATTAGTGTATTTGTATTTTGGGGGTAAATACCTAGTAGTGCAATTACTGGATCATAGGGTAGTTCCATTTTTAACTGTTGAGAAACCCCCATACTGTTTTCTACAGTGGTTGCACCAGCTTGCATTCCCCTTTCTCCGCATCCTCACCAATGCTTGTTGTTTCTTGTGTTTTGATTTTAGTCATTCTGACAGCTGTGAGGTGACATCCCATTGTAGTTTTGACTTGCATTTCCCTGATGATGAGTGCTATTGAGCATCTTTTCATGTGGCTGTTGGTTATCTGGATGTCTTCTGTCCACTTTTTAATTGGATTATTTCATTTCTGGGTATTGTTTTATAAGTTCTTTATATGTTTTGGAAACTAACCCTTTATCAGGTATGTCATTTGCAAATATCTTCTTCCATTCAGTAGGTTGTCTTTTAGTTTTGTTGATTGTTTTCTTTGCTGTGCTGAAGCTTTTTCTTTTGATGTAGTCCCAATAGTTCATTTTTGCTTTTGTTTGCCTTGCCTGAGAAGACATCTAGAAAAATATAGCTATGGGTGATGTCAGAGAAATTATTGCCTGTGCTCTCTTCTAGGATTTTTATGGTTTCGGGTCTCATATTTAGGTCTTAATCCCATTTTGAATTTATTTTTGTGTATGGTATAAGAGAGTGGTCCAGTTTCATTCTTTTGCATGTAGCTGACCCGTTTTCCCAACAGCACTGTTGAAGAGACTGTCTTTTTCCCACTGGATCTTCTTTCCTGCTTTGTCGAGGATTAACCATATCCTCAAACAAACATAGTGGGTTTGTTTCTGTTTTCGGTTCTGTTCAGTTGACCTATGTGTCTATTTTTGGGCCAGTACCATATTGTTTAGATTACTACAGTTTTTGTAATATAACTTGAAGCCCGGAATTGTGATAGCTCCAGCTTTGTTTTTCTTTTTCAAAATTTCTTTGGCTATCTGGAATCTTTTGTGGTTCCATATAAATTTTAGGATTTTTTTGTTCTAGTTCTATGAAAAATGCTGTTGGTATTTTCTTAGGGATTGCTTTGGGTAGTATAGATATTTTAACATTTGTTTGTCCAACCCATGAGCATGGAATGTCTTCCCATTTCTTTGTGTTGTTTTCAATTTCCTTCATCAGTGTTTTATAGTTTTCAGAGTACAGGTCTCTCAACTGTTTAAGTTTATTCCTAGGTATCTTATTATTTTTGGTGCAATTGTAAATGGAATTGTTTTCTTAATTTCTATTTCTGTTGCTTCATTATTAGTGTATAGAAATACAATTGATTTCTGCACACTTATTTTGTATCCTATGACTTTACTGAATTCATTTATCAGTTCTAGTAGTTTTTTGGTATAGTCTTTAGAGTTTTCTACATATAGTATCATGTCACCTGCTAATAGTGAAAGTTTTACTTCCTCCTTACCAATTTGGCAAGGTCTTTTATTCATCAGTCATGTTGATTGATATGTGAATATTGAACTGGCCTTGCATCCTGGGAATGAATCCCACTTAATTGTGGTGAATGGTTTTTTTTTTAATGGATTGTTGGATTCTGTTTGCTAGTATTTTCTTGAGGATTTTTGCATATATTTTCATCAGAGATATTGGCCTATAGTTCTCCCTTTTTGTGGTATCTTTGGTTTTGCTATCAGGGTGATACTCACCTCATGGAATGAATTTGGAACTTTTCCTTCTTCTATTTTTTGAATAGTTCGAGTAGAATAGGTATTAAACTCTTCTTTAAATGTTTGGTAACATTTGAAAAGGCAATAATTCTTAAAATTACTCACAGAGTCCTGAATACAGCCCCTGTTCTATTTCTATCTCTCGCCAGTCTTCCTTGGTCTCCAAATACCCAAACTCTAAGAATCAATCATTTGGTCTTCTTTTAAATCCTTAAACAGGTCCATAGCCTTGCTGCCTCAGCACCCTCTCACATGCAGTGCCCCTACCTGAATTCATTACTGCCCCCCTTACCTTGGTAACACCTACTTATGCTATAGATACCAACTTGAGTGTTGTTTCCTATCTGTGAAGACTTCTTGAGGCTCCAGGACCAATTAAGTACACCTGTAGAACTCTGCATATTTTCTTCAGTATATTCAGTGCACTTACAGACTTAATATTTGTTTTCTCCACAATGCTGAAAGCCTTCCATAGCTACCACCACGACTTTGCTCTTTCCCCATACATGTAAATGACACACAGTAAGCAAAAATGCATATTTGAAATGAATGAATGAAAAATTAACAAGGGAATGGATGACTGAATGAGTGTTCGCTCTGGTGTGAACCACTGACTCTGCTGCCTTAGAATCCTGGCCACTGATCTGCTGAATGCTTCAGCCTGATGCAAGTGACTAAAGGTTTGGGTCACATCCTGCTACAGTTGTGACAGGCTTTTGCACAAACTCATGCTCAGCACGGCTACGCCACTGCCTCCACACCGTTCCACAGATCGGCAACTAGAATCCCAGCCTTGTTTAGTAAAAGTTTTGTAATCACCCTCTGCTGAATAATGTCTCTTTCATGTATTTACATGGGTGGAGAGTTAGAAGATCTAGAAATCAAATGTTAGTGAGAGGAGTATTACCAGTGGTACCAGTGTGAGCAATAGGAGCTAACACTATGAGAGTGTTTACCACATTCCAGGTACTGTTCTCAGGGATTTACACATATTGGCCTAATTAATCCTCAGAATAACCTTATGAAGTTTTTTTGTTTCTTAATCTGTATTTTACAGAGGATGTGACTGAGGCATATAAAGGTTAAGCAAAACCTCAAGGTCACAAATATCCTCTGAATATTTTGCCTTCTTTTAAGGCATATACTCTCTGACAGACCGGGGTGTGGGGCTCATCAAGACAACTTCACCACTAGAGGACTTTCATCTGTCCCAGATATATTCCTTTCCAGTCAACCCTTATTGTTCAGAGTTCAGGGGAGAGATTTCTCTGTTGGATATGTCAGGCTAACTTGGTCTAATGACCAACTTTCTGGCACAAAATAAATTAGGAGGTAGATAAATATCTCTAAATTTTTTAAAGCATAGACTTCTGGTTCCACTGAAGATGAAGTATCTCCATTCCTCTCAGGTCCTCCCCTCTTGTTACACACACACACACACACACACACACATACACACACCCACACCCCAAACACAAAAAATCTGTTACAGATAAAACAAATAAGCATAGGAAGATTCTAAAGGTAGAAAGAAGAAGGCAGCCTCCTAGGGATTTGGGGACCTGAGGAACAACACAGCAGTGAGTCCCTGGGTTTCCTTATATCCTGGACAGCATACTACAGAAGCCTCCCGTCCAGAACCACCAAGAGACACAGACAAAAAGAACCCTAAGAAAACCCAGTTTCTCCTAACCAAAGAACTGGGAAAGAGTGGCCTTAACAGAATATAAAACATTTTGGCCATACCTACCTTACTCCAGACAAATACCTATGGAAAATCGTACCCGCCATCCACCCGCAGGTTTCAGTGGGGCCAAGCAGGTTGCTTATGCTCTCCCCACCCACCCTCTGATTCCCTTGCCCAGGTAATGTCAGTCAGGTCCAGTGGGGAAATGAGCCTCCACTGTCACCTGGCAGCATGAGACTTAATGAGGGATTAAGAGGTGGGGCTAATGGTACTCTGCTCACCCTGCCTCCAGCCCTACTTGGCAGTACACCCACTGAGCTGAGCTTTCACCCGCACCCTGCAATGATAGGGCAGAATGAACCTGCTCTCTACTTCCCCCTTTCCTAGTGGCAGTGGAACTCAACAAGGAACTGAGCTTACTTGGGGGCAAGAAGGCATGTAGCCAGTGTCATATTATCACTAAGAAAGAGCCATCAGGGCAGAGTGGGCAGCTGGACTTCCATCTCAACCATCTGCTGGGAGCATTTTGCTAGAGTTGTGTCAGTAGAGCTCAATAGGAAGGTGAACACACGCACTGACATGGTGCTTGCAGCTACACCTCAACAGGGCTGAAAAGGCATTTCATACACCCAACCTACAGAACATCCTTAAACATGCTCAGAACACTAACATTGGCCTACAATTGGGCAAAATCATCTGACACAAAGCCTATTTTATAATAAGTGTTGATTATCTTGTAATTTATTGGATACTGTACAGAAAGTGAAAAGCAGATGGTTGTATAAGTACGGAACAGTTGTGTGTGGATCAGTTACTTACTTCCTGATTGTGTGGCTGACTGGGAGTTGTGGCTCCATGCTCCCGCATCATGAGTGATGGAAGAGCTTCAAATTCAAAATTTGAAGTATGGTTTCTGCTAAATGCATATAGCTTTCACATCAATGTAAAGGCAAAAAAATCACAAGTCAAAACCATCATAAGTGAGGGACTGTCTGTGCTAAAAGAAAAGAATTGTCAAATGTAAATTTACGACTGGCAAAATGTTGCCTTCAGAAATGGAGTAATAAAGATATGTCAGATGAAAGAAAGCTATGAGAATTTATTCTCATAAGATAGCTTTGTCAAGCTATCTTAAGTAATTGCTAAAGGAAGTTCTCAGAAAATAAATGACAAAAAAAGACCTGGGACTTCAGTACTTAAAAAAAAATACATAGAACAGATGAAAATAAAAAGCAACATATCAAAACATGGGAGATTGAGATAAAGCGGTGCTGAGAGGGAAATTTACAGCACTAAATGCTTACATTACTAAAAAGGAAAACTCCTAGAATATGTAAAATAATTTTGAAAGACAAGAATAAGGTGGGAAGAATCACTTCACGTGATATTAAGGCTTACTCCTTAGCTACGGTCATCAGGACAGGGTGTTACTGGTGGAAGATTAGACACACAAATCACAGAGGCTGACTAGAGAAGCCAGAGAAAGACCCCACACAAGCGTGCCCAACTGATTTTTCTTAAAAAGGTACCAAAGCAATCCAATGAAAGAAGGAAGGCCTTTCAACAAACAGTGCTGGAGCAATGAGACACCCATGGAGGGCAGAAGCACCTTGACATAAACTTCACACCTTACATAAGGACTAACACAAAATAGAACATGGGCCTGGATGTAACAACTATAAACTATAAACCTTTAGAAAAAAGTAGGAGAAATGTTCAAGATACAGGGCTAGTCAGAAAGTTCTTAGAAAAGACACCAGATACCTATCATGGAAATACTGTGTTACAAAACAAGTTTGGATTCTTTAAGGATGCTCATATGTATATATGTGTACCCACACACAAACATATTTACACATATTTTAAAAGTATACACTGTACTAGAGAAATGGTGATGTCAGGATATTTTAGGTAATTAGTTAATACTTTAATTGCTTTGTACACAAAGAGACGATTTCATTGGAAATACTCCACTTTTTCTACTTTTATTTATCAGCAGTCTATACATTTTTAAATGTCCAGTGTCCTCTTATTCACCATCTGAGGGATGAGCCTATCTGTCTTGCCTAGTACCTTCCTCAGGGCCATCTGCATCTCTTTGTTTCTGAGACTGTACACGATGGGGTTCAGCAGAGGTGTCAGCACTGCATATGTGACAGCCATCGGCATGTCCTCACGCAACGAGTCCCTGTCCCTGGCCTCGGGTAGACAAAGCCAGCAAATCCGTACTGTATGCACACCACAGTGAGGTGGGAGGAGCACGCCTTATCCCTCCCCTGGGCAGAGGGCATCTTCACAACTGTGGACACAAGGAAGACACGGGACATCGTGATGAAGACAAAGCTGCCCACCAACACAAAGGCAGAGAGCACAAAAACAGCCCTTTCCTGACGGGAGGTGTAGTCACAGGCAAGGCAGACCACAGCTGAGATGTCACAGAAGAAGTGCCGGATGATGTTGGAGTCAAAGAAAGACAAGTTGAACACAGTGATGACGATGCACAGGGAAACCAGGAACCCAACCATCCAAGAGGCCATGATGAACTGAAAGCAGATCTTATGGGTCATCAAGATGGGGCAGTGCAGTGGGTCGTGAATGGCAGTATAACGGTCACAGGACATGGCAGCCACGATGAAGCAGTTATTGGCTGCTAAACCAAAGAAGAAAAACATCTGTGTGGCACACTCAGGAAGAGAAATGGTCTTGGGGCGCCTGGGTGGCTCAGCCGTTAAGCGTCTGCCTTCGGCTCAGGTCATGATCCCAGGGTCCTGGGATCGAGCCCCACGTCGGGCTCCCCGCTCGGCGGGAGGCCTGCTTCTCCCTCTCCCACTCCCCCTGCTTGTGTTCCTGCTCTCGCTGTCTCTCTCTCTGTCAAATAAGTAAATAAAATCTTTAAAAAAAAGAGAGAGAAATGGTCTTGCTGTCAGAGAGCAAGTCCACTAACATGCAGGGGATGATTGCCATAGTGGGACAGGCTTCTGAAAAGGATAGGCCACAGAGGAAAAAGTACATGGGGGTGTGAAGGCTGTGACTGAGTCTGATGGCCGCCATTATGGAAACATTTGCAGCTAGGATGGTCACATGGGAGAAGAAAATCATCACAAAGAGAAGACCCTGCAAGTCTAGGAAACTGGAAAACCCTCACAGAGGAATGTGCTCACTGTGGTGTGATTGCCAAGGAATGTGCTCACTGTGGTGTGATTGCCATGGAATGTGCTCACTGTGGTGTGATTGCCATGGAATGTGCTCACTGTGGTGTGATTGCCCATCCTCGTGGTGCAGGCAGCAACTGTCTTCCACAGATTCAGAGCTTCTGGAGGCTAAACCTCTGAGATGATTGTAAAAAGCTGCTGCAGCACAGATGTCACCTAGACTTTAGTCAAGAAAACCGGGGCAAGTTTCAGGCAACCCTGCATGGGAGAACCTGAGAAAGGGACCCTAAATGTACCTGACTGAAGTCAAGTTCAGGAGTCAGCATGATGAGAAGGATGCTAATAGGAGAATCTGTATAAATGACCAAATATCTTCATGGATTCTACTCACAAAAGCACTCTTATCTCTCTCTTTTCCAATCAGGATCTACACGTAAGCAGGAAAACATGAGTAAAATTGCTTTGTTCTCACCCACTGGATTTTGTGATGACACATTTTCAAATGCTTTTTGAGATTGACTGGCAACCTGGTACTTAGGAGTGCTTAATAAACTATTGATTAAAATAAATATGACATTTAAAGAATTTAGGGAAGTCAATGCAATCCTTTTTCATCAGTGCATCATCATGAAGCAGCTCCAAAGGTGAAAACTGTAGGAATAAAATGAATGCAAAATAATGTCCACAATAGCCAAACTGTGGAAAGAGCCAAGATGTCCATCAACAGATGAATGGATAAAGAAGATGGGGTATATATATACAATGGAATATTATGCAGCCATCAAAAGGAATGAGATCTTGCCATTTGCAACGACGTGGATGGAACTGGAGGGTGTTATGCTGAGTGAAATCAGTCAATCAGAGAAAGACATGTATCATATGACCTCACTGATATGAGGAATTCTTAATCTCAGGAAACAAACTGAAGGTTGCTGGAGTGGTGGGGGGTGGGAGGGATGGGGTGGCTGAGTGATAGACATTGGGGAGGGTATGTGCTATGGTGAGCGCTGTGAAGTGTGCAAGACTGTTGAATCACAGATCTGTACCTCTGAAGCAAATAATACATTATATGTTAAAAAAAAAAAAAAAGAAGAAGAAGAAGATAGCAGGAGGGGAAGAATGAAGGGGGGGAAATTGGAGGGGGAGACGAACCATGAGAGATGATGGACTCTGAAAAACAAACTGAGGGTTCTAGAGGGGAGGGGGGTGGGAGGATGGGTTAGCCTGGTGATGGGTATTAAAGAGGGCACGTTCTGCATGGAGCACTGGGTGTTATGCACAAACAATGAATCATGGAACACTACATCAAAAACTAATGATGTAATGTATGGTGATTAACATAACAATAAAAAATTTTTAAAAACGAATGCAATGTATAACTTCTGCTAGGTTCTATCCAATGGCAGTATTTGGAGCTTGAGATATATAATATCAGCTCTTAATACATATCAATAATTTTTAAGTTCTTAAGAATTTCTCATTGAAATTTTTTTTCCAGATGCCTAATATAATGGTCTAGTTTGAAGTCAAATGATTTTGAAGGTACTGTCTCATTCTAGAATGGCATATTCTGGTCATAACATTCTAGTCAACTTTTGAGTTTTTAGCAAAACATCCAGGACATTTTCTAGCAGGTATACTTGTTATATGGCTTACTTTGAAGTACAGACCTGAATAGAATCAACTCAAATTCTTTAGGCCAATTTGGCCAATCATATTTCTATTTAGATTGTTCATTCAGCATCTGATCTTATAAGAGGTAAGGACAGAAAAGTGACAGGAAGACAACAGAATTTTAATTCTAATTTCAGTCACTATTAAAGTTGAAAGGAAAGAAAAATAGTAAATAATCAGCAGTGGAAACTGAAGGAGTGTACAAGAGAAAAAGATAAACCCTGACTGGAAATTATTCCGTAGGAATCATAAAGATTAAAAACAGAAGAAAACAAATACATTGATGGTTGAAGAGTTGCTGTTTTCTATTTGCATTGTAGTTTGGGCAAAGAATACAAGAGGAGTCAGGCCAGGTAACCAGCACCCACTTAATACCTATAACGTGCTGGAGTGAGATAGAGCTGTCTCAGGTAATCCTCACAAGTCTATGTAGAATTTTCATTCTGATTTCTAAAACAATGAAAGCAAGTTACGGAGTGGTTAAGTGACTATAGAAGCCATGAATTCATTCAATACATATTGACTAAATGTATATGATGTGCCAGGCATTTTTACACATGGGAAAGAACATGGAACCAGACACATAGGATCTCTGTGATGTGAGAGTGAATGACTGCTTTTGTCTATGAAGTCAGAGAAGGCCCCTCTCCGAGGAGGTGACATGCTTAAATGGAGACTAGAATGTCAATAAGCCATCAATAGGTGTAGATCAGAGGAGAGAACAGTATGTGCACAGTTCACAGCCAACACAAAGATCCTATGTGGCAAACTCATCCACCCAAGCAATCTTCAACCTAGACCATATGGCTTGTCTTTGAGACCATATCATGCTACTTTTCCTCTGAAGGTTTCCCTATTTACCTCTAAAGGGAATGTTTTTCCATTCTCATTGCTTCAGCTACTACTTACCTTGTGTAACTCTCCAATTTCTGCTACTACCAAAAACGAATCTCCAATAACTTCTGGCACATTTCTAGTGTGAGAGTGTTCAAGTGTTGAATGCAAGATTTTCAGAACAGACCTGACCATATTTCCCCCACATGTCAGAGTTTCCTCCTGTATTTCCAGATTGAGTTATACACATCAGTCACCATCAGACCCGTTTTGACTCCTTCCTCATCTTTTTACCAATAAGTCACTTCCAAAATTCCAGATGTCTGTTTGCCCCCATTTTTGTGTTTTTTGTTTGTTTTTTGTTTTTGTTTTTATTTCCCCTGCTATTGTCCTGGACCTTTCCCACAGGGTAAATATGGTACCTGCATAGTTGTCCATTAGTCACAAATCTGTTGCATTTTCATTTCATTCACTACCCTGTGATCAGATGTTAGATTCCTAAACACAGGATATGTTAAGTCACTGATAGTGTCAAAAATAGTGAATAGCTACACACTGTGTATAGGAGAAAATCCAAATACCCCAGCATGATGTCCAATCCTCATCACAACTGGTGCCTAAATACTGCTCCTGGCTCCTTCTACCCAACTAAACAGGCAGCTGCACCCTCCTGTTCCCGCGCAGAGCATGATCCTCATGCTGCTGTGCCTTTTTACATGGTGTTCCCTCTGCCTCTGTTTCCCCTGCACCATTTTATTTCCTATCAGACTTTTACTCATCTTTCAGGCCCTTGCTTAGATTAATTTGATTCCTCATTCTCTCTTGTTGCCTACATTTTCTAGATTCTAGGATCTTAACTAAAAAATGTCTCCTGCATTCTATGCTACCTCTCATTTGAATTTCTGTAACAGCCTCACCTTTTCCTCTTCTAGTTCTATCCTTCACATACCACCAGCTTTTCTTTTCTAAAGATTTATTATTTTTAAAGATTTTATTTATTTGAGAAAGAGAGAGCATGAGTGGGGGGGGCAGAGGGAGAGGGAGAAGCAGGCTCCCCGATGAGCAGGGAGCCCCACACAGGGTTCAATCCCAGGACCCCAAGATCGTGACCTGAGCTGAAGGCAGATGCTTAATTGACTGAGCCACCCAAGCACCCCTATTTATTTGAGAGAGAGAGAGAGAGAGTGAGCACATGAGGGGGAGGGGTAGAGGAAGAGAGAGAATCTTAAGCAGACTTCCCATTGAGCTTGGAGCCCAACATGGGACTTGATCTCAGGACCCTGAGATCATGACCTGAGCCAAAACCAAGAGTCAGACATTCAACTGACTGAGGCAACCCAGGCACCCCCTACCACCAGCTTTTCTATGTTCTATCTATAATCATGCTACATCTCTTCAATGTAGACTTCTTTTAGATCCCCTTTGCTTACACACCAGATAATTCTAATAACTTCTAATCTTTATTGCATGAGTCAGTTATACAATCTCCTACATCCTCATAGCTATGAAATAGCTAAGAAATAAATAAGTGCTATTATTATGACCATGTTTATAGTGAGGTATTGAATCACATTTGACCAACTTAAGTGATCATCTGCTAAGGGGCACGCCAGTATCGCTGGAGAAGCCTTTTGAAAACAACACATCTCTGCTCATATCCACTACAAGTTTTTTGCAAGCCTTTGAGAAATGTCCAGGATGTGAGGGTGTATGTACTCTGCACATTTCTCATTATTTTTGATTGAAAACATTTGACTTTCATGATACTTTCTTTTCATATATGTTGTTGGTAAATTCTGGGTTTTTTTTTTTTTTTTTCATTCTATTCTAGTACAGTGGTGATAGAAGATTATGTCAATATGACATCATTTCCATTCTTCCTGATGATATACTGGTAGGCACTGGAGAGCAAGATGCCTATCCATTTCTCCATCTCTTCTGTTTGTTTTTCCCAAGCCTTACCTTCTTTATTAACCTGGATTTTACCTTCAGTTTACCCTCCTATTCTTTGTTTTCAGTTCTTCAAATCTTCCCCTGTGGAGAGTTTTGGATTCCATCTCTACCACGAGTAGGGAATTGACAACATTCTTAATTTCCAGCTTCTCTGAGGCCACAGTTTCTTTAATACCTTCTAACAGGCTATTAACACTGTGGGTACTTAATTATTAGAGGATATAGAAAAATGTTCATTGTAGGGAGTAAAGCAACTCTAAAATTCCTACCTTCCATGGAAGGAGGATCACCTCCCAGTCCTTTAAAATCGTAAGATATTAAGCTGGAGGAAGAACTTACGCTCTTGCAACTCAAGTATGGTTTTCTGCAGTTCTTCCTATGAGTTCACGTATCCCCTCATTCAGGGATAAGTTTTCAGGCGATTGTCCCCTTTGACATTAGAGTCTCCTATCACACAAAAGGCTGTGTCTTCTCCATTCCTTAAGGATGGAACTAAGCACCATGAAGATTTTAATGAGAGTTCTTCCACTGGAGACCATTATCTAGAGACCACTGCTTTAGACACCAGAAGTCTTGTGCTCTGTGATCTAATACCCAGTGTGATGTCCTCAAAAAGGTTTTTAAATCTTGACCTACCATAGAGACTTTCCAATGATGTTTGCACTTCTTCTTTGACAATCAAAATGATGGAAACTCAACTTGTTAAAAATATATCTTGGGGGGCACCTGGGTGGCTCAGTTGTTAAGCATCTGCCTTCAGCTCAGGTCATGATCCCAGGGTCCTGGGATCGAGCCCTGCATCAGGCTCCCTGCTCAGCGGGAAGCCTGTTTCTCCCTCTCCTGCTCCCCCCTGCTTGTGTTCCCTCTCTCACTGTGTCTCTCTCTCTCTGTCAAATAAATAAAATCTTTAAAAATATATATATATATATGTATATATCTTGGGATGTAGATATTCCCTCAGGGGAAGTAACTTTACAGGAAGTAAAATGTCATTATTTTATAATTCTGAAAATGTGCCAAGTCCCTTAGATCTCCTCTGCCCTAAACACAGGGCAAGGGGCTGGTGGGTCTTGAGAAGCTACTGCCCGGGGAAATGTTCAGAAGAAGGCAAATAGGAAGAAAATGAACATGCAGCATGAGCACTGTGATTTCTTTCTCCTGAGGCCACTCTGCTAAGGAGGACCTTGCTGAAAAAGAAAATCCCTAGTCACTGCTCTGCCATTCATGAGATTCACAATGGTTCTTAATTGTCTCTCTCATTAGCTTGGCCTCCACCATCTGTGCTATATTCTACCTAATGTGCTATCAAGTCTTTTCTCCAATATCTACTGTCATAACCCTCAATAGTTGTGGCAAGCCAGTCAATACACTGTCTCCTGATGAAATTCTGTACTTTCCTCATTCTGAAGTCTATTCTTTCTGAAAATCCCTTTTCCTGAGTTTTCCTATTCAAACTCTTGCCCATGCTTCAAGGTTCAGAACAAATTCCACCTACCCAAAAAGCCCTTTGTTTGTCTAAGGTTAAAACCCAAGAGAAAAATTAAGATCCTCAAGAAGAAATTCTATTAGGCGAGCCACTTACTTTGGATGTCCTCCACTGAATTCCAGAACCACAATGCTAGCAGATGTGATGCAACAGTCTACCGAGCTGTAAATAACAGTAAAACGGGACTTTTAAAGCTAGACAGACATTTCTGTGCCTTTCCTAGAGCTCTCTTGCCAAGCCAGTGAACAGATTCTCTGAGAGCTAGCAGCTAACATTCACAGCCATGCTCTTTTGAAAATTGCTCTCTACTGAAAGAAACATAACTGACTGGAATTATTGGGGAGAGCATGTCCTCACTCCCAGGGTGGCCCATTACCAACAACAGAAGGAAACAGTGATTTAGGGACAACAGTGACAAACACACCCTGTTGCTGTGGGGTAGGACACCTCTGAAGTATCATTCCAGGCTTCAGTGCTGCCTGTTGGATCAGAATGAAGCCACCCTTCAGCAGAGCCCACAGCTTTATCTGGCTTCTCCTGCTTCTCTCTTATCCTTGTAAGTTTTCCCTGGACATCACTCCTCACTAAACCACTTGCATAGGAATTGCTGTCTAAGGCTCTGCCTTTGGAGAACTTGTCATAAGACAGTCTCAATGCATATTCAGGAATGAGAGCCATATGTACTTTACTGTGCATGCTCAAAATTAAAGATAAATCAAATATAAACATCAGGTTCTGAGTGCTGCCGCAGATTCCTCCTTCCTGAGGGACTAGTTATAACCCTTACCCATCACCTTCAGTCATGTAGATGGAAGGTCTGTCTATGGGTCTTTTTGCACTTGCTCCTCGCACTGCTGGGGTTTCCATTTCCTGCTAACTGGTTCTGATGAGTAGACATTGGACTAAATCAAGTCTATCATATTTTCTGTGATTTTGCTCCTTTAGTTAAATGCTCCTGTTCTGATGGCAGTATCCCCACAGTTGTCCCCTTATTTATGGCTGACTCCATCATCATAGTCACAGTGTGTGTCATAGGGTCCTACATCTGTATTCTCATTACCATCCTGAAGATGAGCTCCACCAAGGGATGCCACAAGGCCTTCTGCAACTGAACATCCCACCTCACCACGGTCACTCTGGTTTGTTTTTTTTTTTTAAGATTTTATTTATTTATTTGATAGAGAGAGCGAGTGACAGCACACAAGAGAGCACAAACAGGGGAGAGAGGCAGAGGGAGAGGGAGAAGGAGGCTCCCCGCTGAGCAGAGAGCCCGTTGCAGCACTCGATCCCAGGACCCTGGGATCATGATCTGAGCTGAAGGCAGATGCTTAACAACTGAGCCACCCACGTGCCCCCGGTCACTCTGTTCTATGGGACCATCACATTCATTTATGTGATGCCCAAGTCCTGCTACTCAACTGACCAGAACAAGGTGGTGTCTGTGTTCTACATGGTAGTGATCCCCATGTTGAACCCCCTCATCTACAGCCTCAGGAACAGTGAGATGAAGGGGGAATCTGACGACAGAGCTTGGCAGAAAAATATTTTCTTAATTAAATCTGTTATTTTATGATTTTGATATGATAATATACCATAATAATAAAAGGAAATAGTATCTATGGTCTAAATACATAGGACCATAGGCCATTAGCCAGTGTGGAGCTTTCTAGTAAATGAAGAGGGTGGATTTTTTTTTATATCAAATTATAAATCAGAGGCCCATAGTGAGTTACTTTAATGAAATTCATAATTAGAAACACATATTGATACACGTGAAGGCATACCTTATCAGTTGAAATCCTTTTAAAATTTAATTCACATATTTTCTTCAAATATTCTCTGCCATAAGTTAGGGTTATTGTACCTCCAAACCTTTAAGACTGTGTCCATTTTCAATAACATTTTATCCTGTAATGAGTGTGATAACTCTACGTATAACTGAGTACCTCTGAGAGGAAATGACAAAGTGGAACCAGACAGAAAATTGGTGGGATTGTTTTTCCCGCAAGAAGGTCATCGGCTGAGGATGGGCTTTGTGGACCCATGAAATTCTGGCCTGTGCACTTGATCTCTGGCCCAATCACAATATGGGGCTACCCAGAGGATAAGAGGATGAGATGGCCCTGACTGACCTGTGAATTTTGTCAGGTTAAAACAGGTGGCTTCTCTGTGGAAATGAGCAGGGTTCCTGGCCTCCTTAAGGACAAGGAGTGAACAAAGTCTTGGAAGAATTCATGGTCAAGCCCATCCTGCTCAGGAAATTGGAGGGAACTGGACTCTCTTCTGAATTTTTGACTGCACCCTGTAGGACTTAACCACCTTTACAGGTTGACTACAAACACATTTACTTTTCCTGCCCCCTCTTTAGTGTTTCAGACACAAAAATCTTTCTTTTTGCTGACAAACTTATAGGGCTTTATCATTTCATTATTTGTTCTTTCATGAATTCAAAAATTATATTGAATGATCTTATATTCCAGGGATTGTCCTAGGCTATGGGGAATATAAGCGAAAAGCATCCAGGCTATGGGGAATATAAGTGACAAGACTGCAGAGAAACCTGCTCTCATGGAATTTATCTTATAGCATGGGAGATACAATGACACAAACAAGTTGGTGATTCAGATTATTAGGAGAGCCATGCTTAGAGAAAGAAAAAAACTGCTAGAGCAGAGTAAGGGAGACCATAACATGTCAGGGGCTAGGAGGAGTCAATGTAGGTCTCACTGGGAAGGTAACATCTGAGCAAAGATGTAGGAGGTGAGGACATTTCTTGGTTAGGTAATATGGTTACCTGTATACACAGGGGCAAATTTAATCTCCCACTCATATGCATATAATTTACCTTTGGGGCAATGGCAGGCTTGATCATTTTTACCAGTCCAAAGGTGAGCACAACTGGAACAGATGATAAAATGTTAAATAGATCTTAAATTCCGCATTAGAGGACAATAAGGAATTGCCTCACCACAAACTGAGAACCCAGAGAAGTAGACCTAACACTCAAAAATGCTTTTTGGGGCACCTGGCTGGCTCAGTCAGTGGAGCATGTGACTCTTGATCTCAGGGTTTGAGCCCCATGTTGGGTACAGAGATTACTTAAAAATATTTTTTAAAATCCTTATTAAAAAATGCTTTTGCCATGAGAGTATTTGACCGATCAGAAGGAAGTGTTGTTACCAACTCAGGTGGAGGATTTAGTGTTCTTTTGGGATGAGAGGATAAGTCAAAACCAAGGATATGTCCAGGTGACGGTTCTGAATGATACACCTCACATATATCCTCAGGAGAAGGGGAAGCCTGAAATGACCAAGTCTCCCACAGATTCGCTGCCCTGAAGATGGAGAGTCTAAAGCCTTGAACTTGGATATAAGATGGTCAAGGACAGGTGGTGCCTCAAGGTGAACTGAATAAGCAAACAACTCAAGCCACCATGATTCCTATCAACAATTATTCAAATGCAGTAACTAGCACACAGTGAAAGATAATGACTAGCAAGAAAGGAAACAAAGTAGCACCAGGCATGGGAGCCAGTGCAAACAATGAACAACAGAAACAGAACCACTAAGATTTAAGATATGGAGATTAATAGACACAGACCATAATAGTACTTTGTTTACAAAAAAGATAAAGAAGATTATAGCAATGTCAACAGCAATATTGTACTACAGTTTCTCAAGATGTCCCCATTAGGAGACAATGGGTTGAGAGTACAGAAGAACTCTTGTATTACATACTACAACTATATGTGAACTGGCAATTATCTCAAAAATTGTAATTCAAAAAGGGGGGCATGCATAGGAAGACCTGGGCACCAGGGCATTCTGAGAAGTCATTCCTGCTTATATCTACTGCAGCACTCAGCCAGTGAGGTCCTTGAAGTAGACCCAGATTTTAGTCACAAGGTATCTATAGATAAAGTTCAGCATAAAGGCATTCAAGAGCTACAAAAGCAAAAATAGCTTGAGTGTCCATGATCCTGGAAAGAAGAAAAAGAAAAACCCTTACTGGGAGCTCACCATTCTGTATCACTTTTCATCTTGAGGAATTTGCTAAATGAAAAGTAATGTCTGAGGGGCTCAAAAACATATAACCCAGATTACTTGCTGATAAACCAAACAGTTTTTTGAAGCTGTAAGAGGCTGGGGAAATTGTAGGTCAGGGTCAAGCAAGGAGGGAAGGTCCTAGCAAAAACCCTATGCTTTCAACGGGAACACTCAGAGCAAGAGCAAACCAAATCATCACAAAGACTGAAACCCAGTTTCCAGTAACCTCAATACTATTTTGGATTAAGGTGTTCTGCCTCATCCTAAATGCCTACCTAAAGCAAAAATAAATAATCTCTGAATGAGATTTAAATCATCCATATTCTCAAGTGTTCTCTATGATTTGTTTTCAGCATTGAGGTATAATTAACACATAGGAATTGTGTATATTTAAAGTTTACTACTTTATGCTTTCATACATATATATTGTGAAATAATCCCTGTAATCAAGTTAATTAACATATCCATCACTTCCCATAGTAAGTCACACAGAGGTAAGTCTTCATAATTGTTTTTCATGATTCTTTCCTTCTTCTTCTTATGTTTCATTTCTCCTTCCTTGGTTCCTTCTCTCAGCCCTCCGTTTTTCCTCTCTCCTTCCTTCTTTCCTCCATCTCTCCTTTCTTGTATTGTTAGAGCCAACTGATAGAAAAATTGATAACAATGAACAGTAATTTTCTAAGAACCACCTCTCGGGGCACCTGGGTGGCTCAGTCAGTTAAGCAGCTGACTCTTGATTTTGGCTGGGTCATGGTCTTGGAGTCCTGGGATCAAGCCTCGCCTTAGGCTCTGTGCTCAGCAGGGAGTCTGCTTCAGGATTTTTCTCTCTCCCTCTGCCCCAACCCCTGCTCCCTCGCACGTGCTCTGTCTCTGAAATGGATAAATAAATCTTTAAAAAAAAAAAAGTACTACCTTTCAAAGTTCTCTCTACAAAACCCAGGACTCTTACTTTATATACAGACAGAACACAGAATTTTTCATGATAGTTAGTTGTTAGTATATAGAGATACAACTGACTTTTGTATGTTAATCTTGTACCCTGCAACTTACTGAGTTTATCAGTTCCAACAGTTCTTTGGTGGTCTTTAGGATTTTCTATATGTAAGATCATGTTATCTAAAAACAGTGACCGTTTTACTTCTTCCATTCTAATTTGGATGCCTTTTATTTTATTATTTTTTTAAGATTTATTTATTTTAGAAAGAGAGAGAGAGTACACACCCAAGCGGGTGAGGAGCAGAGGGAGAGAAAGAGAGAGAATCCCAAGCAGATTCCATGCTGAGCATGGAGCCCCATGTAGCGCTCAATTCCATGACCCTGAGATCATGACCTGAGCAGAGATCAAGAGCTGGACGCCTAACTGACTGAGCCACTTAGGTACCCCTGGGTGCCTTTTACTTCTTTATCTTGCCTAATTGCTCTGGCTAGGACTTCCAGTACCATGCTGAACAAGGAGTACTAAGAGTGGGCATCCTTGTCTTATTCCTATTCCTGGAGGAAAGCTTTCAATCTTTCATCATTGAGCAGGATTTTAGCTATGGTCTTGTCATTTATGGCCTTTATTATGTTGAGATACATTCCTTCTATTCCCAATTTGTAGAAAGTTTTTATTATGAAACTGTGTTGAATTTTTTTTTAATTTTTTTTTTTAAAGATTTTATTTATTTATTTGAGAGAGAGAGAATGAGAGACAGAGAGCATGAGAGGGAGGAGGGTCAGAGGGAGAAGCAGACTCCCTGCTGAGCAGGGAGCCCGATGCGGGACTCGATCCTGGGACTCCAGGATCATGACCTGAGCCGAAGGCAGTCACTTAACCAACTGAGCCACCCAGGCGCCCGAAACTGTGTTGAATTTTATAGATGCTTTTTCTGCATCTATTGAGATGATCATGATTTTTATTTTTCATTTGTTAATGTGGTATATCGCATTTATGATCTATATATGTTGAGCCATTCTTATATGCCAGGGATAAATCCCACTCTATCCTGGAATGTAGTCATTTTAACATGCTGTTGAATTGGGTTTCTTTTCTGTAGTGTCCTTATCTGGCTTTGGTGTCAGAGTAATGTGGGCCTCATAAAATGAGTTTGGGAGTGTTCTCTTCATTTTGGGGGAAGAGTTTGAGAAGGATTGGTGTTAACTCTTCTTTGAATGTTGGTAGAATTCACCAGTAAAACCATATGGTCCTCAGTTTTTCTTTGTTGGAAGGTTTTGGATTATTGCTTCATTCTCCTTATTCATTATTGGTGTTCAGATTTTCTATTTGTTCCTGTTCAGTCTTGTTAGGTTGTATGTTTTTAGGAATTTTACCATTTCTTCTAGGTTCTCCAATTTGTTGGTGTGTAGTTGTTCATAGCAGTCTCTTATGATCCTGTATTTCCATAGTGTCAGCTGTACTGTGTCCTTTTTCATTTCTAATTTTGAGACTTCTTTCTTTTTGTATTAGTTCCTCAAAGATTTGTCAATTTTGTTTTTCTTTTCAAAGAATCAGATCTTAGGGACGCCTGGGTGGCTCAGTCGTTAAGCGTCTGCCTTCAGCTCAGGTCATGATCCCAGGGTCCTGGGATCGAGTCCCACATTGGGCTCCTTGCTCAGTGAGGAGCCTGCTTCTCCCTCTCCCTCTGCTGCTCCCCCTGCTTGTTCTCTCTCTCTCTCTGACAAATAAATAAAAATCTTAAAAAAAAAAAAAAGAATCAGATCTTAGTTTTGTTGATCTTTTCTATTGTTTTTTGGTCTCTATTTTATTTAATTTCTGCTCTTATCATGGTTATTTCCTTCCTACCTCCTAACTTTGGGCTTAGTTTGTTCTTCTTTTTCTAGTTCCTCAAGGTGTAATGTTAGGTTTTTCAATTTTCTTAGTTATTTTTTATGGAGATAATTAACATATAATGTTACATTAGTTTCAGGTAGACAACATAATGATTTGATATATGTATATATGGTGAGATGATCATCACAATAAGTCTAGTTAACATCCAGCATCACACAGTTACACTTTTTTTCCCTCTTGTAATGAAAGCTTTTAAGATTTACTCTTAGCAATTTTCAAGTATACAATATGTTATTATTAACTATAGTCACCATGTTGTACATTAACTATAAGTTTGTACTCTATGACCAATATCATCCCATTTCTACTACTCCTTAACCCCTGGCAACCACTATTCTACTTTTTGTTTCACTAAGTTCAACTTGTCTAGATTCCACATAGATAGCATGTAATATTTGTCTTTCTGTCTCTGGCTTATCTCACTAAGCATTATGTCCTCCAAGTTCACACAGTATTGCAAATGGTAAAATTTCCTTTTTTGAAGGCTGAATAATATTCCATTACGTATATATGTGAGTTTCTTTACTTGTTCATCTATCAATGGACACTTAGGTTGTTTTCACATCTTAGCTATTGTGAATAATGTGGCAATGAACATGGATGTGCAGATACTTCTTTGAGATATTAATTTCTTTTCCTTCAGCTATATACCCAGAAGTGAAATTTCTGGTTCATATAGTAGTTCTATTTTAATTTTTTGAGGAACTCTATACTGTTTTCTATACTGGCTATACAAATTTGTATTCCTGCCAACTGTGTACAAGGATTCCCTTTCCTCCACATCCTAACACTTGTTATTTCTTGTCTTTTTGAGAATACTCATTCTAACAGGAGTGAGGTGATAGCTCATTGTGGCTTTGATTCACATGCCTCTGTTCATTAGTGATGTTGAGCACTTTTTCATAAACCTATTGGCTGATAAAGTGGTAAAAATAGAGTATTTCCAATGAAATCATCACTTCGTGTATAAAGCAATTAAAGTGCATTCTAATTGCCTGATATATCCTGGTTGCACTCCTTTCCTACTACAAAACCAGGCGTAGTTTTAAAATATTTTAAAATGAGAAAAATATTTTAAAATGTCATTACACATTTACGTACATATAACACATACATGCATATACGCACAGGCGCGTATGTGTGTAGTAAACATACTGAAAAACAGTTTGGAAAACTATTTTCAGAACCTTTGTTGCCTTTGGAAGAAGGAAAAAATTACACTAAGATGGAAAAGGAGAAAAAATGAAAGAGAGAGGGAGAGTGAGCCAACAAGAGAGAGGGAAAATCACTAATTTACTTAACGAAAAAAGGAGAAACTACAAAGTCTTAGAGTTGAAATGAATGAAAGGCCACAATACAGAGAAACTTCAAGGAATTTTAAGAATGACCTTGTTCAGCTCTATTCAAAGAAATAAGGAAACTAGATGGGAATGGATGAATTTCTGGAAAAATAAACTGATGAAAATTACTGCAAAAGAGACATTTTTAACATACCAGATTTTATGAATAATATAGAAAAGTCTGTCAAAGAGCTATTCTTTCTATTCCCCAGCAAAGGAATAGGCTAGATGGTTTCACAATTAACTTTCTTGAGTCCTCAAAAAGCAAATAATTCAAAAGCTATTTGACTTAGAGCTTAAAAATCAAAGCTAGTTTATGAAAATCACAGAAGTGGAAGGTGCTATATATAAAACTGAAGAATCTAATTGAGGCCATTGTAGTAAGATTCTCAGGTGGATTGTGGAAGATGTTAGACGCTGCAAGGAGTCTAGGCATTTTGAGGTCACACTGTCTAGGCACAGCCACATGGTGTGAAGTTGCCAATGCCAGGGACTGAGGGACTGAGGTGGGAAAAAGATCAAGAGGCTGGTGGCAATTTGCTAAAAAAAATGAGAAGAAACTGGGTTGTCAGTAAAAGACCCTGAGGACAATAGTACAGTTCACCCTTGAACAACATGGGTTTGAATTGCGTGGGTCCACTTACATGGGGATTTTTTCTTTTTTTAAAACATCTTTTTTTTTTTTTTAAGATTTTATTTATTTATTTGATAGAGAGAGAATGAGAGAGAGAGAGCACATGAGAGGGGGGAGGGTCAGAGGGAGAAGCAGGCTCCCTGCCGAGCAGGGAGCCCGATGTGGGACTCGATCCCGGGACTCCAGGATCATGACCTGAGCCGAAGGCAGTCGCTTAACCAACTGAGCCACCCAGGCACCCCGGGGATTTTTTCAATAAATATAGTACAGTACTGTAAATATATTTTCTTCGCTTATGATTTTAACATTTTTTATTCTCTACCTTACTTTGTTGTAAGAATACAGCATATAATACATATAACATACAAAATATGTGTTAACTGACTTTTTAAAAAAATATTTTATTTATTTATTTGAGAGAGAGAGAGTGCATGTGCACACACATGGGAGTGGGGGGTGAGGGTCAGAGGGAGAAGGAAAGAGAGAAGCAGACTCCCCGCTGAGTGAGGAGTGTGGAGTCCCTTATGGGGCTCCGAGTGGGGCTGGATCCCAGTCCCTGAGATCATGACCTGAGTGGAAGTCAGACACTTTACTGACTGAGCCACCCAGGCACCCCAACTAAGTTTTTGGGGGAGTCAAAAGTTATATGTGGTTTTTGACTATGCAGAGGTCAGTGCCCCTAACCCCTGCATCGTTCAAGGGTCAGCTGTATATTGTTTCATAGCTGCATAAGATTGGTGTCAATGAGGAAAATGTTTTATCATAAATATGCAAACAGATGACTTAGAAATATAGTAAGAAGCTAGGAGAACATCAACATTGTGTCCAGTGCCCGTAGCATAGGCAAGTGAGCAACTTCCTTTCAACAGAGCCGAGAAGCAATTGTGCCCTTCTCAGACAACAAGGTTCAGTTAAAATGAAGAGGTAGAGAACGAACTCTGTGTAAAGTTGACGGGTGGCGTGAAGAGTCCAGAATGTCAGCAAAGCATCTTGGGAGAAAACCCTGCAAAGAAGAATCTCAAGAGAGGAAGCGTGAGGTTGTGCTAGAGTGAGTGCAGGTGAGGAGAGCTACCGAAGTGCGTGTAACTGGGATTCAAATCACAGCTTCATTGATTATAGGTGGTATCAGAGCCTACTGGGTCTCTGGATCCCATTCTTTAACACAATTAAAATTTGGCTACAGTTCTCTGACCAGCCATTTCACAAACTTCACTATTCCATTTTCACATGTGAAAGTCTCTATTTCCTCATATAATCATCTTAAACTTTTTTTTTTTTTTGAGAGAGAGAGAATGAGAGACAGAGAGCATGAGAGGGAGGAGGGTCAGAGGGAGAAGCAGACTCCCTGCCGAGCAGGGAGCCCGATGCGGGACTCGATCCAGGGACTCCAGGATCATGACCTGAGGCGAAGGCGTTCGCTTAACCAACTGAGCCACCCAGGCGCCCCATCTTAAACTTTTTCATCTCATTGTTTAAGTCTCAGTTTTGACTAAGTAGGATATACCCCTGGGATGCAAGTTTGTTTTAACGTATGCAAACCAGTCAATGTGATAGACCACATTCACAGAATGAAAGATAAAAACCATACAATCATGTCAACAGATGTGGTAGTTATACATCGTGGAATATTATGTAGCCATAAAAAAAGAAGGAATTCTTGCCATTTGCAATAAGATACTGTAGACATAATGCTAAGTAAAATGAGACAAAGAAAAATACTGCCTGATCTCATTTATATGTGGAATCTAAAAAAGTAGAATCTAGAAGCAGAGAGTAAAACAATAGTTACCAGGGTTAGGAAGGTGGCAGAAATGGGGAGACATTGGTCAGAGTACAAAGTCGCAATTATGTAGAATGAATATGTTCTAGAGATCTAAAGTACAGCACAATATGTGTAGTTAATAGTGTATTTTATACTGGAAATTTGCTAAGAAAGTAAATTTCAGTTGTTTTCACCACACTCAAAAAGGTAACTATGTGAGGAGATGGATGTTAATTAGCTTGACTGCATTAATCATTTCACCATGTATATGTATGTCAAAAATCATGTTGTACACCTAAAATATATACAATAAATTTAAAAACCTTAAAAATTTTTAAAGTTTAAAGAATGGCAACTAGCACTTTATTCTTACCATTTGAATAGAAACCATTGTATTTTTAAGAAACATTTCGTTGTGAACTTCTTGAAAGAAAAACACATGATATATTCAACTTTGTTTCCTCAGTTCATAATCTACTGCGAGGAATAAAGAGACCAAATATTCATTGAATTAGAATTAATGTTTAACCAACAGATATTTGTCGAAAACTTGCTGTGTAGCAGACCCTGTACTTTGAGCTAAGGATAATTAGTTCAACATCCCACATTTCTCCTTTCACCTACCTGTTTCTGCAACTGCATTTCCAGCTAGCAATAATCGCCTTACTCCTATTTTCCTTTATGCTTCAGTTTAATGTCATTTCCTCAGTAAGTCCTACCTTGAGCCTCACAAATAAGTGCATTTGCCAAACGATATCAACAGGAACACAGACTGAGCAAAAAGCCAAAGCCTGGGGGTTTTGGCAATGGGGCAGGGTGAGTACGAGAAGTTTGAGGTCAGAGATGCCAAGGCAGCTGAGATTTGTGCAGTCAAGATCCTAGAGAGGAAACACTGTAGAGATGTGAGCCTGAAATCCCATGTGTAATTTCTCTTTTAAGGGATTTGACGACTTTCAAGTTGCACGTGGGCTGGCAAGATATCAGAACACCAGGTGGCCATCTGCCTGGGGGAGGCTGAAGATCTCAGCAGATTCTGGCATTTCGCATTTGATAGGCTAAGGTAGAGGAGACCTCTAACACCTTTTCCTTCTACTTGGGAGTCCTGAAAGACTAGATCTTAGGGGTAATTACTACATCCAAGAAATAAGGCCAAACCAGAAATAGATCATCCCCAACAAAGCACAGCACCTAACCTACCCTGGAAATAACACCACTATTTTACCAGAAGGCAAGTTTAGGAGTTATACTGTACAAGGAGACATGGAGTTGTTTTGTTATATGAATGACCCCTCTGGGGACTAAAATTCCATTTCTTCAAAGAGATTAATCCAGTGCTCTATCTGCCTTCTAGAAGACAACTGAATACATTTTGGAGGAAGATAATCTCGTCTAGAGCCTCTATAACTTTTTATCTATATTGCCCATCATTCAAAAAAAAACAAAAGGATGAAGTATGCCAATAATATGCCAGGACCAAATGCATAAAAACCAGGTACTTCAAAATAAATATTAAAAATATGTCTAAGAAAAAACAGAGAAATAAAATGAAGAATCACACCAGAGAACTAAATACAAAAACATTTTTTTAAAAAAACAAAGAACCAAGTTTAAATCTTAGAAACAGAAAATAAATTAGGAATTCAGCAGATGAATTGGACACAGATTGGACACAGCAGAAAAGAGAAATAGTAAACTGAACGATAGGTCAGTAGAGAACAAACATGTTACTGGATGGAGAAAAAAAATACAAAAAGTGTGAGCTATACAGGAAATTGTGAAAAGATTTAACACATGTGCAACTGAAGTCCAAGCAAAAAGAAGTAGAAACTTCTGAAGAAATATTCAGTGATAATATTCCAAACATGAAAGAACATGAGCTACAAATTCAAGAAGCCCTGCACCTTCCAAACATGGTAAGTATAAGAACAACCACACTTTGAGAAATCATAACAAGACCACAGGAAGCCAAAAGCAAATGTTAAGAGCTTCTGGGGTGTTGGTTTTCAACCTTCCTCTGGGAGTTTCCCAGGTATGATTTGAAACCAGCCCCCTTACATACAGGGCAGGGAGAAAGAAAAAAATGAGGCGGCCACTCCAGGTTGGAAGGTGGCAGTTTAGCAAAGGGAACTTACATTCAAGGCTTGTCTTGGGCGACAGCAAGACGGCAAATGGATCCCCACACCCACCAGCCAAACCTTCAAAGCTTGTAAAGAGGCTTTAACTGGGTGCAGCCAGGCAGACCATGCAGGTGTTTTCAATACCAGTTACTGTCTCAAGCCTTTGTCCTTGGCGCAGTCTCAGGGAGCAGGGAAGACAAAAGGAACATTCCAAGGACAGGGGAGACGGCCAGGAGCCACTGAATGCCTGGGTCCAGCTCTTGGGTCAATGGGCGGTCACGTCTTTTTGATGATTTCCCCAACAAGGGGGAAATACAAGACATTCCTTTTGAAAAAGAGGAGGGAAGAGGGTGGAAGACTGCTAGCTGAGTTTTTGAGAGAAATGATAGAAACAAGAAAACAATGGCATCTTAAAAGTGCTCCAAGATTTGTAACTGGTAACCTAGAATTCTACCCAAAAGAGTTATCTTCAAGAATGAAGGTGCACAGAACTACACTAATCCATTTTCTCAGTGTCCAATTCTTGGTTTTGATATGGTGCTTTAGTAACTCCTGGGTGAAACTGCATAAAGGGTACACAGGACCTTTTGTACTATTTTGCAGCTCCTTAAATCTATAATTATTTCGAAATAAAAACATTTAACAAGTGAAAAAAAAAAAATGAAGGTGCTGCAAAGACTCTCTATGACCAAAACCAAACGAACCCACCCCAGACTTAAGATTCATCACCAGCAAATGTGTAGTAAAAGAAGAAATAATAGAATTTTTTTAAGCAGAAAGAAAGTCAATGCTGGTATAGACATAGTGCTGAAGAAAGGAATGAAAGGCATTGACCTGCATTGGTAGGTAGATGGTAATCCTGTCGCCACTGCCCACTGCCCATAGCCTCAGATTAAAATGAGAAAGAAAGGAGTACTCTCTTGTAGAATCTTCTAAAATAGCAACTTTACTGAAGTATAATTTACATACACACGATTTAAATATATAGGTAGATGACTTTTGACAAATGTAAACGCTTGCACAACCACCATCCCAATCACAGTATTCAATGATTTCCTCACCCCCAAGAAATTACCTGTCACCGCTTTGCCTTCAGTCTTCTCCAATATTCTGCTGCAGCTAGGGTTCACAGAATATGAGGAATGTCAGTGACTTCCTAAGTCCCAAAACACTCCAAAAGAAGAACATTTTCCTGAAATTTATATGGACTAAAAACTTTTAACAACACAGTAGCTCAGGATCTTTACAATTTTCTCCCGGTTCATATTTCTGCCTTCTAGGGAGCAATCTACAATCTACAGTTATCAGGAAACTTCTAAAAAAAAAATTCTTACAAAAGGAGTTTTTGATTGTTCCCACAGGCATATTCTTGATCCTTATTTTTTGATGTGCTCTTTGGGGAAAATGCTTTTTCCCATTCCTATTATTCTCTATCCCCCTTTGGAAGAGATATCTATTAGCATAACACACCTTTCTTAGCCTTCACTCCTTCCTCCCCTAGAAGTAGTAAATTAGCTGATGGTAAGTTTGGAGGGGAAAACTAGATATGTAGTTGTATTAGCTTGTGAGAGCGGCTATAACAAAGTACCACAAACTGAGTGGCTTAAACAACAAAAATTGATTCTCTCACAGTTCTGGAGGCCAGGAGTCCAAGATCAAGGTGTCAGCAGGCTCGGTTCCTTCCGAGGGCTGTGAGATCTGTTCTAGCTCTCTCACTTAGTTTTTGATGATTTGTGGGCAATCTTTGGAGTTTCTTGGCTTGTAGAAGCATGACCCATTTCTCTGTATTTTCACATGAGGTTCTCCCTGTGTGTTATCTGTATGCAAATTCTCCTTTTTTTTCCTTTTAAATAAGGATACTAGTCATAGTGGATTAGAAGCCCATCCTACTCCAATATGACTTTATCCTAACTAATTACATCTGTAACATCTGTATCTATTCCCAGATAAGGTCACATTCTGAGATACTGGTGGTTAGGACTACAACATACGAATTTTTGAGGGACACAATTCAACCCAGAAGAGCAATCGCAACCTTTCCCCTTCCCCGTTTCTCTTGGGAGCGAGCTTGCCCTCAGTGCTCTGGGCTACTCTTGGCCATGCTGTAAACAGATGGGGAAAGACCCAGTCTCACTGGGGAGACCTGAGTGTTTCCAGTACTGCCAGGGACAGAGAAGGAGAGTGTCACGTTCTGGGATTCAGAACACCTTCTGCCTTCTCTTTTTGCCATTTCCTCAGTTGATTTAGACTTTGGGAGGGAAAAAATAGGTGCCAAAGTGTATTCTCTCCAATAAAAGAGGTAACAGTGCCACACCACACCACTTACATCTGGGTGATTGGATTACTGAATCCCTTAGAGTGGAAATACAAAGGAAAAGTCTCTGCATGGACTTACCATAATCAACCGGAGAGTCTTTAAGTGCCTAGAAAGGAGAGACTTAGATAAGGAAGCGTCAGTATGCAACATGTCTTCCATCTGACAGAAGGAACGGGGTGGAGGGAGGCAGACTATTTTGATGGGTATGCAGTGATAGTCACCCCAAATCTCTTGCAAGTACAAGGCCTTACAAAGAGATGCCACTTATTGAGAAAGGACCAGAGGAGAAGGAATAGTTTTGTGAGAAGTATGATAAATTCAAGTCAGGATGCCCTGAGTTTGAGAGTCTTGGGGGAAAGGCCAGTGGAGAAGTTCATCTGTGCTCCAAGGAAGGGTGTGTAGGGATTCTGTCACCACACAAGTGGCAGCTGAACTCAGGGGAGAAGATAAGATCACCCAAGGGGATCGTGGGTGTTATCTGGTTTGGCTCTCTTAAAGGCCACACAGAGGAATCATGATCTTTGCTCTGGCTTAAATAAAGTGAAAATAGAAGCTTTTTGGAGACACTAACATCAATGCTTCCAAAAGGTTAAATATCCATTGACAAAGGCAGGGCAGTACCTTTAAAGGAACTGACCTGAACAGCCTGACTTGTCAATATTACCATTTATTACACATCTTCTGGGGACAAGTTTTTTTCCCAAAATGTTATTTAACAAGATGGAATTCAATTAAGTTTGATCTTTGATGGAAATAGCTTTCTTTATTTAAATAGGACTCACAGCTGATGAATGGAACTATTTTGCAAAGGTATTCTTACCTTGAAAAGTTAATATTTAATTTGAATGAAGCAGATTTCCATGTTAATGATATATTTCACTTTCTATATGGAAGTAAACATTGGCTTTTTACATATATAGGCGTTCTTCACTATCAAAGTGATCAACTTAATGATAAATATCATCAAAGTATACAGCACAAATGTTTCCTCAAATCATTGGTTTGTTATTTATGGATTCATATCTGATGTAATTCAGGAGAACCAATGTGCTTTAGCCATTAGTTTTCTCATGGCCTCTTTCACCTCCTTGTTCCTCAGGCTGTAGATGAGGGGGTTCAACATGGGGACCACCACTGTATAGATCACTGATGCCACTTTGACCTGATCGGCTGAATAACTCGACTTGGGCATCACATAAACAAACAAAACTGTCCCATAAAACAAAGTGACTGCAGTGAGGTGGGAAGTGCAGGTAGAGAAGGCCTTCTTCCTCCCCTCAGTAGAGCGCATATTCAGGATTGAGTGGAGGATGTAACTGTAGGACACAATTATGGTAAACAGTGTGCTTATGAGGACAGATGCAGAAGAGATGGCAGGAGATATTTCAGCAATATAAATATGGCCACAAGAAAGCTTCAAGAGTGGAAAGAGGTCACAGAAAAAATGGTTGATTTTATTTGGTCCACAGAAGGATAGATTCATCAAACAGCCCGTAAATGATGAGGCATTCATGCATCCACCCAGGTAGGAAGCCCCCAATAGGAGGAAGCAGACCACTGGGGACATCTGGGTAGAGTAGAGCAAGGGAGAGCAGATGGCCACATAGCGATCATAGGCCATGGTAGCCAGCAGGAAGCACTCTGTAGTCCCAAAGGTGACATCAGAGCCAAGCTGGGCTATACAGCCAGTGACAGGGATGGTCGTTCTCTCTCTTAAGAAACTCATGAGCATGACTGGCGTGACTGACGTGGAATACCCGATGTCCACAAAGGCCAAATGGCTGAGGAAAAGGTACATTGGGGTGTGAAGCTGTGGGCTGCTTCGGATTAAGATGATTATACTGATATTTCCCACTATGGTAACTATATAAACTCCCAGGAAAATCACAAAGAAGATGGCACATAGTGTGGGGTTATCTGTTAATCCCAGAATAATGAACTCTGTCACTGTTGTATGGTTTTCAGTCTCCATCTATCCATTTAATGGTGCCTATTGAAATCAGAACCAGAGGCGGTTACACTGGTTGAAATTACCCCACATTTAATGTAGATATCTAAACAGAACCGTACAATTACAATTTTTAAATGGTAACTCTGCCTCACTCATAGAGTACTTTGTGCACATGAATTTTTTCAAATTCCATGAAAATATTAAAATTGAAGACTCAGTGATCTTAGAATTCAGCTATTTTACTCCTATTTGTATACCATAGAGCAAGTCTTCCCCATGTGTACCAGAAATACATAAAAGGGTATTACCCCAATTCTGATTGTAGTAACATAAACTGTAAATCACCGAAATGATCATGGAAAGGCCAGCTCTTGATTTTCCACCCCCATCCCAAATGTGCCTCTGCCCCAGTATTCTCTTTTTTAGTAAATACTATCACCATTTATCCAATTATTGGACAAACAATATGGAGCTGACTTTGACATCTCTTTCTTACTTGATCCTTTTCCTGGAATGAAAAAATTACATCCTTAGTCATAATGATACCAGGGGCTGGAAAGTGTCTATGTCCAAGATGAAAGGGCCAAATAGAATTTTTACTATTGTTACAAGCTAAATCCTGGATATTTTGCAAAATCTTCCAGGACTTATCTCTTACACCATACTTTTTCATCCTTCTGAGATTGCATGAAGCAGTAAGAAGAGTCCAGGTATTTTTATGGACTGGGATTAATTGGAAAGTGAACTGAAATGAAGCATTTGGGGAATTGCATTAGTAAGTTTTGGTCTCATCAGTTCTATTTAGCAACTATAGGGAAATAGGAAGTGAGAGCATATGATGGTGATGGGGGGGAGAGGGTAGAGAGGTATGGATGCAAGTAGCCAGCTAGTAAGGCTAGGAAATTGGATTGAAAGAAAGATTAGCATTTCAGAATAATACTCCCTTAGTTCAAATTAGAGCACATGATCAAGGACAGGGGAGAATATATTAAGTTACATTCAGTCATTTCCATGGCTCTTCTAGTTTAAAGACCAAAATATGCTGAATAATCTGCTTCTTCCTGAAGAGCTTCTATCTGAAGAAGAATTAAGAAAAAAATAATACGTAACTGTCAGCAACCATGCACATTTTACTCAATGTTACATGTTAATCATGGCAATGACGTCCTACAGTATGAACAGTACTAGGGTTACGTGTCTGAATCCTCACATTTTGGCATTTTTAATGAGACAAAGCCTCAAACTGAAATAAATTTTTTGAGAAAAAAATAAATGGATGAAAGACATAAACGTTTTCAAAGTTGGATATGAGAGCCAGCAGGGAAGGCAAAGGGATGTGCAGAAATACCTCGGACTTTGCAGCACACAAACTTGGGATTGGTTTCTAGCTCTACCTCTCACAGTCTATGGAATCAGAGGCATGTTACAAGAAGTTGTTGATCTTCTGTTTCCTTACCTGTAAAAAGGAAATAATGATACATACCTCATGTGATTCTTGTGTTAAAAATGATATGATGTGGATGAAAAGACCAAGCACTGTGTACGCAACAAATAAATGCTCAGTTACTAATAATTTACTCGAAATAATCAACTTGTAACTTCTTGTACATATAAGAGAATCAAATATTTCTGTGTCCCTAAAAAAGAACAAGGATAAATTAGCGACACATCCACTGCAACACTAGGGATAGGCTCCAAGGAATTGTCACTGAACGGCAGAGCCATATTTAAGTGAGGCTTGTGTCATTTGAGATAAGGCCCAAATCACTTACTTCACTTGTAATTACAAATTAATTAGTTATTTGTTTTGGAAAACTACATTGAGAATCCATTGGGATAGAGAAGTTACATGTGCACATCTATTGGGACAGAGAGATAACATGTAAACATGATTACATAAAAATGTATGAATGAAATACATACTCTGAGGTTCCATTTACTTTTTTAATTAAATGAAAAAATTAAACATTTCAATTTAAATTGAAAATAATTATAACATTTTACTCTCATTGAAGTTGATTATTAGATCAACATGAGTAATATGGCTGTGACAATTTGTGGCATTTCTGAAATGTGGCTATATTCAGTGGTTGAGGTTTTCATGTCACCTATGTTTAGCAATAATTTGGGTTTGCTAGTACAGTTTAATTTACAAACATGAATCCACTGGAATTGCAATATAAGTGATGTACGTTTAAAAAAATCATATATTTTTCACATGTAATATGGATCTGTCCTAGGACACTTGACATACACACCATGCTTATTGGTGGCAGACATTTCTCACACACATGCTCTTCCCTCTTCCCTTTGTCAATTTTGATCCACCAACATGTAAGCTTTCTAATAAAACAATGAAGCTCACACTAACATTTTTCTTAGGACTCTGCCATCCACAACTGCCACATAGACTGGCAGGTTGTCAAAGATACATGGCCACAATCAACTCTGGCTGTATTCTTGAACCATGGCCACATAGCACAACATTCTCTAAGGTTGAAAGTCAGGTTCCTTTGATTCTGGGACAGCCCATCAATCGTCTTCAGAACAAAGCTAAACCTGATAATCCACATTAGAAAGATCTAACAGCTCAAACACCTCAAATCCAGCAAATTAGGAAATGGACATGCTGTGAGACTCTCTGTCCTAGAAAGATATTATTCCTTTAGGTTTTAAGGAAGCCCAGCTGTGGCTGATGAATGACACAAATAGGTAGCCATCAATTCCACAAAAACATTCCAGATCATATCTGGGAGAATTAAATTCCCTTCATTCCTGTACTTCTCCCAACATTTTGTTTACACCACTTGATTAGTCCCCATTATAGTTGGAAGATCTTGTTCTTTCCCCGGTGTGAAAGTGCCGTGTCTATGACTAATTATTTTTGTAACCCTTTTTAATGGTGTAGTGCTGAGAATGTAGGAGGCACTAAACAGATGTTTGTTGAATTAGTGTTAAACAATTTTTAGAAAATCTTTCTCTGTATCAGATATTACACTGTGACCTAAAGATAAATAGATACTCCTACATCTCTATCTTTACCTAACTACAAACCATCTTATGATTGTAGTCATCACTCTACCTCCTTCCAATGGAAGACTAATTCCTAGTCACCTTAGGTCTCGGGTTTAAATTTATTTCACCATTGAAGCATCCTCTGACACCCTGGACTAAGTCATAGTCTCACAGTGAATAGTTTCAGAGAGCCCCGAAATGTATTCTGCACTTTTACTTATGTAGGTACTAGTGTAAATAATTGCTCACTGTCTTTTTTTTTTTTAGATCAATATCTACAGGTGGGATTACTGGATGATATGGTAGTTCTATTCTTGATTGAGTAACCTCCATACACCATTTTGCATTCCCAAAACAATGTACAAAAGTTTGCTCCTTCTTCATATCCTCACCTACACTTGTCTTTTGTTTTGTTTTGTATTTTTTTTTATAATAGCCATCTTGGCACATATGAGGTGATATTTCATCGTGGTTTTGATTTACATCTACATGATGATTAGTGATGTGGAGCGTCTTTCCTTGTACCTCTTGGCCATTTTTACATTTTTATGTCTTCTTTGAAGAAATGTCTGTTCAGGTCTTTAGGCCATTTTTTTAAATCGAGTTATTAGTGTTTTTGCTATTGAGTTGTTTTTATTGAGTTGTTCCTTATATATTTTGGAAACTAACCTCTTATTAGATACATGGTTTACAAATATTTTCTCTTATTCTGTAGTTGCCTTTTCACTTTGGTGATTGTTTTCATTGCGGGACGGAAGTTTTTTAGTTTGATGTAGTCCCACTTATCTATTTTTGTTTTTGTTGCCTTTGATTTTGATGTCATACAAAAAAAATTTATTGCCAAGACCAATGACATGAAGCCTTTCTCCTGTGTTTTCTTCCAGGGGTTTTCTTCTTGCAGTTTTAGTTCTTACATTTAAGTCTTTAATACATTTTGAGTTGATTCTTGTGTGTAGTGTAAGGTAAGAGTTCAATTTCATTCTTTTGCATGTGGATATCCAGTTTTCCCAACACCATTTATTGATGGGACTATCTATCCTTTCCTCACTGTGTATTCTTGGTGCTCTTGTCGAAAATTATTTGTACATGCATGTATTTATTTTTGGCTCTCTATTCTATTCATTGCTCTATATGTCTGTCTTTATGTCAGTACCATACTGTTTTAATTACTGTAGCTTTGCAGTATTATTTGAATCAGGAAGTGTGATGCCTACAGCTTTGTTCTTCCTTCTTAAGATTATTTTGGCTGTTTGGGGGCCCTTTGTGACTCCATATGAATTTTAGAATTGTTTTTCCTATTTCTATACCAAAATTCCATTGAGATTTTGGTAGGGATGCACTGAATCTGCTTTGGGTAGTATGGATATTTTAACAAGCCTACCAACCCAAGAACCCAGGATGTTTTTACATTTGCTTGAGTCTTGTTTAATTTCTTTTATCAATATTTTGTAATTTTCAGTATACAAGTCTTTCACCTCCTTCGTTGAATTTATTCCTAGGTTATTTTATTCTTTTTGGTGTTATTGTAAATGGGATTATTTCCCTGTGTTTCCCTGTGAGCAGAGAACTACGGCAGGTTGCATACCTGATGGCAGGTGCAGAGTCTGGCCTGATTATACTGAGAGACCTTGAAGGGGTAGAAGGAATTTGTTAATCCTTGGATGTCAGTGTGAACTGCCTGGACAGACAGAAATCTAGAAGAAACCCAAGTGCAAAAAAGAAATCATTTCACCCAAAAATTCCCTTCTCTTACACTCCAAGGATTTTACCTAGAAAACAGCCTTGGAGGAGGAACTGGTAATATAAGCAAAATCACATAGTCCCACACATTCTCACAGTAAATAGAGGTGTGGGCCTTGCCTTTTTGAATTCATAGGCAAAACAAAATATTTAAAATTATAGCCCAACACTGAGTTTCTAAAGTATAAAGCCTCGAGATGAATATTTGAGAGAATATCATTATAATCTTGGATTGGGTAAAGATTTCTTGAACTTGTTGCTAAAGCACTAAACAATAAAGAAAATATTATTAAATTAGACTTCATTAAAATTAAAAACATCTGTTCATCAAAAGATACAATTAAGAGAGTGACAAGGCAAACCAGAATAGGAGTGTAACTTTAAAATGTACAAATCTGACAAAGGACTTATAGACAGATTATAGTAAGAACAAATCAATAAGAAAAGTACAATATGAGAATAAAATTGGCAAAGGACTTGAAGAGACATTACACAAAAGAAGACATACAAGTGGCTGATACATATTTTTTAAATGCAGAACGTAAGCAATCCAGGGAGATGAGAGGGAACACTGCCCAATCACTTCATTGTAAAACCTGGTGACTAGCCTGGGATTCTCTGGTGTTATCTTTTTTAAAAAACTGTGGATAAATAACTTCATCCACGAGAGAGCTGAGTTACCAGGACTTCTTTAAGCTAACTCCTTCTGTAGGCTGTCTTTATATCCCTGACTATTTGCAAAGAGTTATACTTTCACCAATGTATATGCCAGGAACATTGAATTGGGGAGAATTGGAATCTACTCTTGCTCTAGGACTCGTTTGACACACACCACTTTTGTAATAATTGGAAAACCATATTTTACTCTTCAAACATGATTAATCAGAAGTCATGGGGATGGTTCTGGAGGCAGGGAGGTAATTAAGGAGGCTGAAAACTATCCAGGCTCAACCATAAACACCTAAAATAAAGCTATGACCGAGTGGTGGCAATGAACACCTTGGGAGATATTACAAAGAAGGATGGCAGGTATATTGCTTGCCTTCAGCAGCCTGGATGTCTTAATTCATAATTTTATACCCTGGAAATACCAACTGGCTTGCTGAAAGAAAGCTCCACTGTGCCGTAGCCCCCTCCACAGCACCACTCCCCGGTAGTTTTTCCTACTATTCAAAGGCTTGTCAGCAAAGGTTCAAAGACAAGTGTTTGCAGACAAACCTTTGAGAAATATGAATAACTACTGGGAATTCTCAAAGGAGCTCTCAAAGACTCAGCCTTCAGAGTTCCTTCTGTGTTACCTGGATTGAGTCATCTTGGTGACAAAACTATGGAATAAATTCTTTTGGTCTGTCTTATTTTATTTTATTTTATTTATTATTTTTTTAAAACATATTGATTATTTTTTTTTAAGATTTTATTTATTCATTTGAGACACAGAGATAGAGAGAGAGAGCACGAGCAGGGAGAGAAGCAGAGGGAGAGGGAGAAGCAGGCTCCCCACTGAGCCAGGAGCCCGATGTGGGGCTCGATCCCAGGACCCTGGGATCATGACCTGAGCCGAAGGCAGACGCTCAGCCATCTGAGCCACCCAGGCGCCCTGGCCTGTCTTATTTTAGGTGGGAATAAAATTTTTCAAGACTCCAGCATAACCACTTCAAAAGATTATGACAACCCTGTATAAGACAGACCAAGTTGGGGTGCCTGGGTGGCTCAGTTGGTTAAGCGCCTGCCTTGGGCTCAGGTCATGATACCAGGTCCCGGGGTGGAGAACCAGGTCGGGCTCCTTGCTCAGCAGGGAGCCTGCTTCTCTCTCTTCCTCTGCCCCTCCCCCTGCTTGTGCTCTCACTCTCACTATCTTTCTCCTTCTGTCAAATAAATAAATCAAAATAGACTGGCAACACTACCATCAATTGCATTTCCATTGAGTACATGATGCTTTCTAAGATGTTAACTTATACGACGATATTTTAAAAATATAGAAACTAACAGAAGAAAAAGAAAACACTCTCTAATCATGGACTGTAAACAATGAACAAAGGAGAGAAAAAAAGTCTCCTAACCCTGAAATGTACACATTTAATTTGAACCCAGCAGAGTTTCATGAAATATTTTGTGACTTTAGAAAATTATAAATTAAAGTTGGCATTAGTTAACATACTGGCATTGGGTATTTAAGATAGTTCTTCACATAAAGTGATAAGGCTAATGGAAAACATAAACATCTATTACATATATTCTGGAAACTATCATTTTCCAGTTTCTGGAATCACATTGAATTTCTTTCAAAATAACCGATGTCTTCTAGCCATCAGTTTTCTCATGGCCTCTTTCACCTCTTTGTTTCTCAGACTGTAGATCAAGGGGTTCAACATGGGGATCACCACTGTGTAGAACACAGACACCACTTTAATATGGTCAGATGAGTGACCTGACTTCGGTATGACATAGACAAATGTGACTGTCCCATAAAACAAAGTGACCGCACTGAGGTGAGAAGTGCAATTAGAGAAGGCCTTGTGTTTTCCGTCAGGGGAGTGCATATTTAGGACCGAGTGCAGGATGTATAGATATGAAACAGCTATGGTAAACAGTGTGATTACAATGATTGACCCAGCTAAGATGGCAGGAGATATTTCAGCAACATAAATATGGGTACAAGAAAGCTTCACTAACGGTGGGAGGTCACAGAAGAAATGGTTGATTTTATTTGGTCCACAGAAAGTCAAGCTCAATAAACAGCCAGTAAATGATGAAGCATTCACACATCCCCCCAGATAGGAAGCAGCCAATAGGATGATGCAGACTCTGGAAGACATGAGTGTAGAGTAGAGAAGTGGAGAGCAGATGGCCACATAGCGATCGTAGGCCATGGCAGCCAGCAGGAAGCATTCAGCCGATCCAAAGACAACATCAGAGCCAAGCTGAGCTATGCAGCCTGCAACAGGGATAGTAGTTCTCTCTCTTAGGAAACTTACAATCATGATGGGTGTGACCGAGGTCGAATACCCCATATCCACAAAGGCTAAATGGCTGAGGAAAAGGTACATCGGGGTGTGAAAGTTGAGGGCTTCTGTGGATTAACATGATTATGCTGATATTGCCCAATATGGTAGCAACATAGATTCCTAGAAAAACCACAAAGAAGATGGAACAAAGTGTAGGATCCTCTGTTAATCCCAAAATAATGAACTCTGTCACCATTGTGTGGTTTTCACTCTCCATCTTATTTGTAATGATGCCTATTGAAATAAAAACCAGTGTGTATTAAGAATAAATTAAGTGATCTCACAGGTAACACATTTACTTTACTATTCACCCTATTAAAAAAATCAAAACAGGGGCGCCTGGCTGGCTCAGTCAGAAGAGCATGAGGCTCTTGATTTCGGGGCGTGCATTTGAGCCACATGTTGGATGTAGAAATTAAATAAATAAACTTAAAAAAAATCAAAACATAGATCCCTTTTGTCTAATGCTTACACTCTACAAAATGTTTCCAAACATATTTACATTATGCATGATTTGAGAATATTAATGTCTATTACTTTAAGGCCAAAGATACAAAGAGACCAATGACGCAGATCAGAGCACAGTTAACACATTTGCATCATTTGATTAGTTCAGTTGTTGAATGAACACTTAAATCTGATGAGAACCAGAAAAGTCAAAGTGATTGACCTTAAGCTAGTGTTTAGCAATATCCAATTTGCTCTTATCTTGTTCACCTGGGAGACCACACTTCCCAGCCCCTTTGTGGTTAAGTGAGACTGTGAACAGTACATGCCAACAGGCTAAATGAGGAAATGCCATATGTCTCTTCTAGATCAAATTAAATTACCACTGGACAGCTTTCTCTTCTTCTTACACAGTAATATATTCTACATGATACAACTAGAAGAGAGTGGTACCTCCCACCAGCCTGGGATTTGAAGGAATGTGGAAAACAGAGAATAACTGGAAATATACTAGAAGTGAAAAAATAAATCTATGCTGTATTAGGCTACACTGAGTTTCCAGGGTTGATTTGTTAGAAGAGCATAACATCACTTTACCTGGTTAATATAATTACAGATTGGCTATAAATGGAAGCTGTGTGTAGGGTTTAATCCTGAGAACAGCATGAGAAATAAATACACTTTGGATTATTATTGTACTTCAGGTACTACACAGACCTAACAAAAAGATACATTTCCTAATCATATATGAATCACATATATCGAATATGTGGACACAATGCTTCCATGCTTATATTATGCTAGCTACATGAGCACAAGACAGTAATACATAAATGTAAGGAATATCAAAGATCATTTCACCTAACAAAATTAACGAGTAGGTTTCATCATAAGAATGCAAAAATTAAAATTAAAGCAGACTTTCATTTTAAGCAATACTGTGAACATGAAATATCCGAAAACATTCTCAACAAAATACTTGGATAAACTGCTAACTTAAATATTGAAAAACATATTCAGAAGGCAGAAGTAAGCTTTCATGTAAAAGGAAATCTCAACCAACCAAAAACGGTGTGACAGTTGATAATCAGCACAATAAGCTAAAAAGCAGAACTGCAACTGTCTAGGGACACCTGGGTGGCTCAGTCAGTTAAGCATCTGCCTTCAGCTCAGGTCATGATCCCAAGGTCCTGGGATCGAGTCTCATATTGTATCAGTCTCCTTGCTCAGTGGGGAGCCTGCTTTTCCCTCTGCCTGCCGCTCCCCCAGCCCCCGTTTGTGCTTGCTCTTGCTCTCTCTCTTTCTGACAAATAAATAAATAAATAAAATCTTAAAAAAATAAAAAAGGAACTGCTACTGTCTAGACCTTCACCAATCTCCACAACTAAGGACCTTGTGTTTTTTTTTTTTTTTAAGATTTTATTTATTTATTTGACCGAGAGAGACACAGCGAGAGAGGGAACACAAGCAGGGGGAGGGGGAGAGGGAGAAGCAGGGTTCCCGCTGAGCAGGGAGCCCGATGTGGGGCTTGATCCCAGGACCCTGGGATCATGACCTGAGCAGAAGGCAGATGCTTAACCGACTAAGCCACCCAGGCACCCCAGGATTAAGTTAAAATAAGGTGATCTGATAGTGTTTTGTTGGCTCATTTACAATTCGTCAGAGGGCACCTGGGTGGCTCAGTCAGTTAAGTGTCTGACTCTCGGTTTCAGCATAGGTCATGATGTTGGGGTCGTGGGATGGAGCCCGTATTGGGCTCCACGCTCAGTGCGGAGTCTGCTTGAGATCCTGCCTTTCTCCCTCCCCCTCTGCCCCTCCACCCACTCACGCTCTCTCTCTTTCTGTCTCTCAAATAAATACATAAATGAAATCTTTAAATTGGTCAGGAGGAACCTCTCTATGGAAGAGATATTTTAAATGATGCATAAATGATACAAGCAAACCAACCATGCTAAGATAGAGCGGAAGAGCATCGCAGTGGGAACTTAACTGCAAGGGTCCTGAAGTGATAGCTTTGCACTTTTTTTTTTTTAAGATTTTATTTATTTATTTGACAGAGAGAGAATGAGAGAGCACATGAGAGGGGGGAGGGTCAGAGGGAGAAGCAGGCTCCCTGCCGAGCAGGGAGACCGATGCGGGATTCGATCCAGGGACTCGATCCAGGGACTCCAGGATCATGACCTGAGCCGAAGGCAGTCGCCTAACCAACTGAGCCACCCAGGCGCCCCAGTTGAAGAACAGCCAAGCCCATCGGGTGGGGAGAGTGATACAAGATTAACTCAAGAACTAGGCGGAAGCCAGATCACCTATGGCTTTGTAAGTCATAATGAGTTTAACCATTATTCTAAGTGCAATGGGAAGACAGTGCAAATTTTTAAAGAGAATGTCATGATCTAATTTACATAATGATAAGATAACTCTGGCTACTTTAAGGGGACTAACTTGTAGAGGAGTGAAGAGAATGAACAGAAAGACCTTTCCGTATATTGTAGTAGCCCAGGTACAATGTGGTGCTGGCTTGGGTGGCGGTGGTAAAGGATTGAGCAGAGTGGACAGAATAGGGAAATATTTGGTGGGTTAGAGGGGAATTTGTAGCTGAGTCAAAGGAAATGGGACGATGATACCACCATAGGGTTTTTTTTTTTTTTAAAGGGAAAATGAACTAACCTGCAGCTACCTCTAGTTTTGAGGTCATGCCAGTATCCCAGCATCCCAGGAACCCAGCATCCCTGCATCCCCACAAGAAATAAGCCAGACCACTGAAAAAGCAAGTACCAAACAATGAAAAGAATCAGCAAGTACTATCAAATAGAAAATATTACCAAATATTAAATAATATTTTGGAAGTATTATCGAATATCAGAAATCTGCTACTTGAGAGAGAAGAAATGTAATTGTTTTTTAAAGGAACACAGCTGACCCTGTATAGTCCCTGAATTTCCAAATGGAGGATTTGCTACTTAAAAAAACCCTCAACATTAAAAATTTTTTTTACAAAATATACAAGTAAATAACTATCAGTACCCTATTCTTAGTCAATCTTACTGTGAAAAATTGTACCCTTTGCAGTGATGATTAAACCAATGTGATTTGATCAATTTTTCATGTGAATTAATTTGATACAGTATTGTAAGAATGCTAAATCTCTAGCTTCATTAACTAGTCCTAGGATTGTGTCAGAAGTTCAAAAGACACAAATCTAAAACAAATCTTATATTTTTTTAATTTTTATTCTTTTTTTTTTAAAGATTTTATTTATTTATTTGACAGAGAGAGACACAGCGAGAGAGGGAACACAAGCAGGGGGAGCGGGAGAGGGAGAAGCAGGCTTCCTGCAGAGCAGGACCCTGGGTTTCATGATCTGAGCCGAAGGCAGACGCTTAACAACTGAGCCACCCAGGCGCCCCAAATCTTATATTTTTTTAAAGAAAATATATACATGAAAGACTCAAATGAGTTCAAAATAGGATGTGGGTGCCAGTATGATATGGAAAACATGATGTACAGTTGCTGCAATCAAAATAAAATAAGATTTCGGAACCAAAAGCTCCAGGGATAAATTTAAGGTCTGCCACTTATGAGCCAGATGATCTTGAAAAAGTTACATAACCCTTTTGAGACTCAATATCCTTATTTTAAAAATTAAGATAATAATATTTAACTCAGATGGTTGCTGTGTTAAGTGAGATGGTGCATTTTAATACACCTAGCAATGGATGGTAGTAAACAGATAATCCATAAATGAGAATCTACTTCAAATGAGCAACTATTAGCTTCTACTAGAAATGCAAAGGACATTTATAAATCAATAACAAAGAATGAATGTTACCTGTTGGTCAAATATTATGATAGGGACAAATTCTAGGCATCATCTCTGTGGGGCAGGGCTTATTTATGCAGGATTTAGGTCTGTCTAGAATACAAAACATTGACCTCTGCATCAGATATGCACAGGTTTGTTAACATCTCATTGAAAATCCAGTGGGAGAAAATCCAAGGAGATTGAGAAAATTAGGTGAGTTTAGGTCCGCCTGCACCATTATGCTGGCTGAGATATTCACTAAGGTCTCAGGGGCTTCATTTATTCTTCTCATTATTTGTGTATAGGTATTACAATGGCAAACATCTAATTAGGTTTGAAATTTGATTTGGACCAACACAATTAATGTGGGCTATCCTTTGGTCATCTGTGATATTGCTAAGAAGTAGCCATGACAAGGTGCCTAGAATTACTTTCTTAAACACTGTCCTGTAGTTCATGGTTCGTCACACCTCAAGGAGTTGCAAGAAGAGCCAGGGTGCTTTTCTCTGTGTGAAACTGACCCATGATCTAATTCAGCATTGGCATTTCCTACTTATCACATAGATCTCCCCACCAAATCCCGGACTCCTGAAATAGACAGAGATGTGATTAGCGAATATACTTCTTCCTTTCCCTACCTCGTATTTATCTCTATCCCAATCCTCCCTTTGGATAACCAAGAATCTCTTCCTTGTTCCTGATTTCCATATGGTTTTTCATAAATGATGTTACCATTTGTGTTGTTCTGAAATTGCTTTCTTTTACTCAAAAAAACATTTTTTAAAAAAGATTTTATTTATTTATTTGACAGAGAGAGACACAGCGAGAGAGGGAACACAAGCAGGGAGAGTGGGAAAGGGAGAAGCAGACTTCCCGCTGAGCAGGGAGCCCGATGTGGGGCTCGATTCCAGGACCCTGGGATCATGACCTGAGCCGAAGGCAGACGCTTAAAGACTGAGCCACCCAGGCACCCCTTCAAAAAACATTTTTAAGTAATTCCTTGTGAGTATGTATTAATCTCCTTCATTCTCTGTAAAGATCCATGGTATTCCAAGCATTAATTAGTATTTATTTAGCTATACCCTGCCAATGCTTCATTGCGCTTATATGCCAGTGGTTCTCTTGGATATACTCTAAGAAGTGGAATTACTGGGGCAAAAGCTTTGCCCAATTTAAATTCTGATAGATACTGCCAAGTTGCACTTCTTCATTCTTTGCATCTGTGTGTGTATATATAAATGTGTGTGTGTGATATTCTGGGTAATTTCTAAGAGCTATATTCCAGCTCATTAATTCTCTTCAGTTATGTATAATCTACTATTTAATCTATTTTTTTCTGAGTATATTTTTTTATTTCTAGACTGTTTTTTATTTTTTCAAATTTCTGTGCTCTTTTCTAAAACAAAAACCCTTCCGAGTTTTCTTATTCTTCTATTTCTTCAAAATATTAACCAATATTTTATAATGTCTATTAGAACCTAAAGTTCTTGGTGGTCTAAATCTGGTCTTTGATATGTCTGCTGACATACTCTTGTCTATTTCTGTTTGTTTTTGCATTTGCTCTTTTGTAATTTCAAATTTTGAGCACATCTTTTTTTAGTGGGTTTTTGTCTGTGTTACTCTTGTTTAGCCTGGGTTGAAAGTATTTCTCCCAAATAAGTTTTGTTCTCTATTTCTGCTAGCTTCCTTCTATATCACTGGCTCAGGATAAATTGTGATGCTATTTTGTCAACTTGAAGTTCTACAGAAGAGGAAGACAGTAAAATTTGAACCCCACATGCATATTTGGTACAGAATTTGGTCTAAAATTCCCAAGAGAGACATTTTTTCCTTCCAAAGATTTTACAGTCTCATGGTTGAAAAATTGATTTTATACTACCATGCCAAGCAACACTTGAATATATCCCTTTCTGCAAGTAACTACAATGTACAGTTATTATAATCCCTGGAACTCTGAGAGGCTTGGGACCTGGCCTTATAGAAATTTAGTATTCCAGAACCTTATACAATCTCCCAATAAAGATTTTAGCATCAAAGGGTCATAGTTTACACTTTCAAGAGATTAGATTAAAAACTTTTAATGACCAGCTTCGTGTTGGGAAAGAGTGTGTTGCTAACACTGATAATTGTGATATGTGTTGAATACATTGATACGAGAACTTAAAGGAAATGTCTTCTCCTAAACTGAAGGAAAAAGCAAGATCCTATGACATGTCTGTGTGGCAGTCAACAAAAATGCCCCACTCTCACATGGCAAGGGAAATCTCATCGTTTTTCATTTTAGAGTCAAATTTCTTTATTCTGTGATACTAGAAACTGACACCAGGTTGAAAGCTCAAAAGGCTCTGTGGTTTAAAGGAGCCTCCACACCTACTTGAGGCTTGTCAACCTTGGCACATCTAGGTCTTCCTGCAAGTTTTACATTCGTAGTGCACAATAAATAGACAAAATATAGTGACTTAAAGTCAAGAACGCCATATTCCTAGTCAAATTGCTCTGGAAAGTGATTGATAAAATATAACAGGAACTGCAAGATCACTTGTTGTCAAAAAAAGATTGAGATTTTGATTATAGTTTAGACTTTAATTGATTACCTCTTATGATTGATACCAATCCCCAAACCAACAGCCAAATTAGTCCAGCTTCAGGATTAAAGTATTTGTGGAAATGCCTCAGTTGGAGGTTTGAGTGTCCTTCCTTCTTTGTTTTGCATTTATACTATTTGCATGTGATGTATTTTTTAAAGATTTATTTATTCATTTGAGAGGGAGAAAGAGAGCACGAGCAGGGGGAGGGGCAGAGGAAGAGAGAGTCCCAGGCAGACTCCCTGCTGAGCATAGAGCCCATGGGGCTCAACCTCACAACCCTGAGATCACGACCTGAGCCGAAACCAAGAGTTGGATGCTTAACCCACTGCGCCACCCAGGTGCCCCTGCATGTGATGTATTTGTATAGATTTATTTTGTACAAGGGCAAAAGTTGTCACAAGGAAGTTAAAGGCTTCTGGTTTGACATTTGCTTTTTGGGGCAGGTAATTTGTAAAAGTTGACAGAAAAATCTCATATTCCTATGTGGGCATAGATAGCATTGGTCAATCCACAAGCGTTTCTCACACCCAGACCATGGCCACGAACTCAGCCAAAGAAGGGAAAGACTTGTGCATAATCAGAAGCCACCTCCCTGTGCCACGTTGTCTACCAAGTGTAGAATGAAGGAGATTTAGTGTTTGCCTTCTATAAATATAAAAAATAGTCAGAAAATGTAGATTTGCAAATGCCCTTATAGACAGTATCTAAATGACAGTCTGGTAGCTTGATTTCCTGAGTGTGCTATCAAATTATCTTTCCTCTCCTCCCCTCTCCTCTCCTTCTCTAACACATAGCTATAACCACCCATTTACAACTGGAAAATAAGTGAAACAAAAATGTTTTCGCATATTCTGATGGGTTGTTTGCAAACATGTAGTATAACCTTGTAAACAAGGACGACTTGATATTCAATCCTCTTGTAGACAGTGGTAACCTATATACTAAGAAGCAAGTAATATTTGCAGGTGAAACCTTAGATACCAACCACTTGGCTAGCCAATATACTCTGAGGGAAGCAACATACTGATGTGGGTGTGTAATGGGACATGTAATATTGCTCGATCAAGACTATGCTTCTGTGGTTGACTCCCCACATTTTGTAAAGATCTTTGCAAGAAACCACATTCAGAAACATCATATGGACATGGTTGAATGACTCAAGTCTTTGTTAATAAATAACTTCCTTCTAAATTGGCTTCTTACTGGTCTCACAGGCTTTCTATTCGGTTTTCTTTAGTCTCTCTAAAATTTCCAGGAAAAACTCTGAGTCTCAAAATGCCTCTGAACAAGAATAAGCTGTTTTTACTACTTGGAATTCTCTGTTTGGAACGAGATAAATCTGCAACTCTCTCTCTCCCCAAAGGTAAGTTTCAAATGAACTCTATAACTACCTTCATCTGAAGGAATAAACTTTGCTGGCAATGGGCATCATTACTCCATTCAATGTTCCTTTGGGAAAACAGAAGCAGATATATTTTGGAGATCTGTTTTTCATGTAATTATTTTGGGCTTGTCTCCTGTAATCAGCATATGAAACTGCATAAAATGTTCATGGAATACAACTTGGACAAATGGCATTGATCTGGAGAAAACGGATTATTCACTTATTTGGATACATTACAAAATCCCATCCTTTTTCATGGAGCAAATTCTGGAAATCAACATATATTTGAAAGCATTTGTAATCTATTGGAAAATTATCTTACTGGGAAATATGAAATATGTTAACTGTGGTGTATTAGGAATGGTCTTTTTCCCCTCAAGTAACATAAGGTGAGAACAGTTCTTGGCAGGCTTCTCCATAGTCAGAGTTGTGCCAGCCCCAAGAATCATCCTGTTTTCTGTCTTTGCTTCAATGAGTTCAGGAAATAGTAAGTTTTGTGACTAATTTATTTATGATTCATTCAACTGAAACTGTTAGAAAATAAGCTTTTGATTCAATGTCATGCCTGCATTGGGTTCAGAATCAAAAGGCTCAGTGTTACATCCATCCTTTGCTGTTAATTAGCTGTGCGTTTCTTTGATTCTTCATTTTCTCATCTGTAATGCAGGGGCAATAGTGCTTGATTCATAGGCATAGAATGAAGATTAAATGAGAAGTTATTTGTAAGAGCTTTGTGTATTTTAACATATTAATCCAAATAGTTATGCTCTCAAGGATATGCTGTCCAGAAAAAAGCATTTGTTTATCCATCCAACTTTTCTAAGTGTCTACTGTATGCTAGGAATTGTGTGAAACCTTGGAAATACAGAGATGAATAAACATAGGTTTTTTTTTTTTCCTTGTGTAGTATATAGTCCAAATAGAGGCAGATAAACTACTCATTATCACAATACTGCATGGCACAATCAATAAAAGTGGGGAGGAAAGAGTACTATACAGTACAGGAGAGACATTTAACACAGTTTGAGGGAATCAAGGAAGACTTCTCAGTTGAGGTGATGCCTGAGCTGAGGAATAAGGATGAGAGGGTCCAGCTAGATAAAGAAGTGGGTGGTCATGAGGCAGAGCTTTCTAGGCCCTCCTTGAAAACAGGTAGAAAAGAATGATCTGCCGAAGGGACAGAATGTGTGCCATCCTTGAATTACCAGGCAGTCCTAAACATCTTTTTTTTTTTTTTTTAAGATTTTATTTACTTATTTATTTGACAGAGAGAGACACAGCAAGAGAGGGAACACAAGCAGGGGGAGTGGGAGAGGGAGAAGCAGGCTTCCCGCGGAGCTTGATCCTAGGACCCTAGGATCATGACCTGAGCTGAAGGCAGATGCTTAACAACTGAACCACCCAGGCACCCTAGTCCTAAACATCTTTAATCTAGCTCATCTGCTAGTTTAGGAGCAAAAAAATCATCGAAGTTAAATAAGTAAATGCAACCTTTTTCAGGGATAGCGTCCTTTCCACAAAAAAGAAAGAGCTCTTTTTGCCATTACCTGGCAACCCTTCTAGTCTAAAACCACTCTGTTGTGTGAATCATGACACGGTCTTCTCTCTACTCCACTGTTCTTTTTAATTTTTTTTAAAGATTTTATTTATTTATTTGAGAGAGAGAGAATGAGAGACAGAGAGCACTAGAGGGAAGAGTGTCAGAGGGAGAAGCAGACCCCCCGCTGAGCAGGGAGCCTGACATGGGTCTCGATCCCAGGACTTCGGGGATCATGACCTGACACGAAGGCAGTCGCCCAACCAACTGAGCCACCCAGGCGCCCTCTACTCCACTGTTCTTGAACAAACTGCCACTTTCTAATTCCATAGGGAATGAGGTCCAATATCTGACAGTGTGCCAGGTATCATGGACCATGGTCTCAGACTCAATCTCCTGGGTGGAGCAGAGGAGATGTACACACAATTACAATCTAATGCAGAGTATGGCATCACCTGCTTCACCAATTAACTGAACAGCTTCTATGCATCATGAACTGCTCTTGATATTTTGAATTGAGATATTTCTAAGATTAAGTTCCTATCTTTGAGACACCCACAGTCTAGTTGGGTTTAAAGACAAAGAAATAACCATAATGGCATGTGATTAATGCCATTGAGGAAATCATAGACATAGAGTGCTGTGAGGAGCCTTTAAGGGGCCAAATTGCTCAGAATCAAGGGGGCTACATTCCTGCTGACCCAGTGGAGATCTACCTCTGAGGTCCTTAATCTTCGTATCAGAAAAGTAGATCTCTTCAGGATATGCCTATTCTATGTGACAAAAGCTGAACAATCCCATGTACTGCAAATCACAGCAAATCCCACAATTAACATAAAGTCATATTGTAATCTTTCTTTTTTTTTTTTTTTTTTTAAAGATTTTATTTATTTATTTGAGAGAGAGAATGACAGACAGAGAGCAGGAGAGGGAGGAGGGTCAGAGGGAGGAGAAGCAGACTCCCCGCCGAGCAGGGAACCCGATGCGGGACTCGATCCCGGGACTCCAGGATCGTGACCTGAGCCGAAGGCAGACGCCTAACCATCTGAGCCACCCAGGCGCCCCATATTGTAATCTTTCTACATGCTCCATGTCCTACAGTTTTTTCTTGCTCAGAAAAGTTTCCTATACTCCTCAGTTCTAGGAGCTATCTAATCACTAGATTTTTGTCTTCTCTTTCCCAGCTCCCACTTGTGGGCGGAGTTTGGTGAAGGCACAAACTTGGAATTACCTTAACATTTTCAGTCGCATTGTTGGGGGAAGCCAAGTGGAGAAGGGTTCCTACCCCTGGCAGGTGAGTCTCAGGAAACATTCTCTGGTGGGTAGACTATGAGCTTTCTCAGAAATGGATGTCCCAGAAACACATGTTACTCATTAGTACACTCCTTTCTGCCTAACTCATCATCAGAGATCTCATGAGTGTGTGCCAGGATCCAAGTCCCTCATGATGTCCATCCATTGAGTTCCAGAAAATGTGTGCTCAGAATAATTACATGCACTATTGGCTTGCCCCCCAAATTGGAAATGCTACCCCAAACTTTCAGCCCCTAAGACAAAAATCCCACTTCAATAAGCTAAAAAACTCTTGAATTTATAATTAAAACAATTTTCTGATTCAACAAATATAATTATCTCATTATAATTAAAGATGATCAGGAAAGTCAAAGGTGTCATATCCATAGGTCTACTTTCTGTTTGGAGGTTTATACTATACCACAGGATCTCCTAGGGAATAATCAAGAATACTGCCTCCTTAGAAGCTACTTTCCTAAGAATTTTCTCTCAATCTAACCTCCATCAAATGCCCTTGTGCATCTGTCTCTAGCCTATGGTGTTCACATTTATTGTCTTTGAAATTCTCCCAACTTTCTTTACCCTGAGAACCATGTTGTTTTCTTGCCTCTTAACTTTGTGAGTAATAGCTCCTTACTTTTACTTTGTTTAAGTCAGTCACATTAATTTTTGGTCAGTGGATATTTAGTAATGGTTGGTTGATTGAGTTTATGTTTAGTAGGTTGACTGAATGGCTGAGTCATTGCCATTTGATTAACTGATGAATTAATTACTTGGTTGAAGAGTTAATTGATCAGATGCTTATTTGATCAACTGGTTGACTAATCAATTTAGAAGTTCACATTCAAGTCAGAGTCAGTGATGTTATTTATTTTTACTTATTCTTCTTCCCTGTATTAAAATTTTTTCAGTTGTTCATTGAACAATTTTTGGTCAAAAAGTGACAATTCTAATAAATGTCTTTTCTCATTCCGACAATGGAATTAAGAGCATTTACCTGTACTCTGAAAGCATTTTAGAGTTAAATATCATGAACAGGATAAACCATAGATAGAAAGTCATTGGTAGAGGCAGAACAAAAAATAGGCTTGAAGCAGTGACAGAGGTGAAATAGTTAAGGGCATGAGAAAATTGTAGGTACTGACTATTTCTTCTAAGAGGCTTGGAGGAATTGGAGCAAGCATGTGTGGAAAATTTCCTTAGCCTTCACCTGTTTTTCTCCCAAGCCTGTTTATCCGGACTCTGCTGTATCTTATACTTCTCTTTCTTTCTCTTCATTCACAGAAATTGTTCATATTGCTAGAGTAACAGTCTGGGCCAACAGTGTTATGAAAATAAATAAACAAATACCAACAATTTTTACTACCAACTCTACTAAACCCTTATAGCCAACCATCTCAAATGAACTACCTCGCCTACAGACCAAGGTTGGGAATGTTCTGGTTCCAACACTGCTCTTCTTTCTGAGCTGTCATGGGATGGGTTTTACTCCTTCACAGTCCACAATTTCTAATATTTGTAAGCTATCTGGGTCTATTTTTCAGAATATGTTTGGTCTCCAGATTTGGGGGGGGTGGGTGGCCCCAGGGCATTAACGTGCTCCCATTTAGGCTCTTTGTAATTCAGGTATCCCTGAAACGAAGGCAGAAGCACATCTGTGGCGGGACCATCGTCTCTGCACAGTGGGTGATTACGGCTGCCCACTGTGTTGCAAACAGGTAAGGAAGGCCTAGCTCATGGATAAACACCACATTACCCTCCTTCTCCTTTGCGATCAGCGGCAATAACTCTATTAAAACATGGAAATGTGTGATGTATACTTTAGCACAGGAACATAACAAAAAAGCACAACACAAAGAGGGATCGCTGACATCGTCGAAGGACAGTCAACTTGGTAGAAAACATACTTTGTTTGCAGGAGTAGGATACTTGGTTTACTTAAATATGACTGGAAGTCATTAAAGAATAATATCCAAGTGAAAACAGACATCACGAAGATATACTTGTGAAAATTCTCTCTTAAATTTCTGTGAAAAAACAATAAGCTGATTCATTATACATTTTAAAAAATTGATGAAAGAACTGAATTCTTCTCCAGAGGCCAATATTGCACTCTATGTTAGCTAACTAGAATTTAAATAAAAATTTGAAGAAAAAAATTGATAAAAGAAAACAAAGGGAGGCCAGTAAAGAAGGCACCCATGTCTGCTTTCCTACTGGTCCAGCCTCTCCGAGCTTCAATCTAACAACTTCCGTGCGTTATCCAATTTCCTGGGTACTCTAAACGTTCTCTTGTTATTAGTGCTCTTGGTAGTTAGTCACTAGGGGGCGATCAAGATCATTTCCCATATTTGCCCTCTTTCCCTTCAAGTCTGCAAACATTCGCTGGATATTTACTTGGTGCTAGGCACTTCGGTGGGTACCAAAGATACAAAGATAAGTAAGATGTAATTCCTGCCCCCCGCAGAGAGTTAATAGTCTAGAGAAGAGTCAACCGATAATTTCACTGCAGTGTGGCAAGTGACTAGGGTAAAGGGATGCTGTGTATTAGGTTAGGTACTCAATATAGCCAAGAGTCAGGGAAATATACCAAGAGAAAATCATGCCCTTTCCAATTCTGTATAAAGTCATCACTTTGGGGAATGAAGGGTCCCCAAAGATGGTAAGCCCAAAGTTGTTAATCTACCCCAATGCATCCCACCAAGCTCCTTTCAAGATAACCTGGCTACAGGATAAAGGGAAATAGAATGGTCTTTCCTATCTCACACCATGTCTCTAAATTACAAACTTAAAGGAAGTAGGGGGAGATCCCCACCTCCCATTGTTTTAATCAGTCCCAAGCCTTGAGTGTGCATGCTCTCTGAGGTATCAGAGTTATGAGGCTATTATGTCTTTCATAATATACATTAAGCATTAGCTCTCTGATACTAAAGCAGCATACTTAGGGGGGATCACAAATCATTCTCAAAGAATCACTGATACTGAGGCCAGGCCAACCACCTAGGGTAGCTGAATAAAATCCACTATGGCTTCAGATCCCTCAGTTACAATATATAGGCATTTTTAGACATTTTATGAAAAACACTGCAAAGTATTCAATTTATCATATTATTGGTTCCATTTGAGGCCACTCTTGGCTAGTCCCCCACTTAAATTGGGAACCTTTGTATTTTTACTAGTAATGATGGAATCATTCTCACTTTCTCTGTTTGGCATCCTCACACCCACATTATCCATCCAGGTAATTTTAAAGAGGCCAGATTGTCAATCATTACAAGTGTCCTCAGAGGCTAAATGAAATTTACTCAGTTTACTGCTTCCTCTTCATAGAAATATTGCAACAACTCTGAATGTTACTGCTGGAGAACATGACTTGAGCCATATAGAGCCAGGGGAGCAAACCCTCACCGTTGAAACCATCATCATACATCCCTATTTCTCCATCAAGAAGCCAATGGACTATGATATTGCTCTTTTGAAGATGGCTGGTGCCTTCCATTTTGGTAAACATTTGAGGCTCACTGTGAATTGTCTAGCCCATGTTCCCTATAACTTCTGCTCCATAACACATTCCCTACAATGTATGTTATATAGCATATGTCCAACAGTGCTGGGTCATGCACTTCAAGATGGGGATCTGGGGTGGAGGGCCCCCTCTGTGAAACCCTTTTTGTTTGTGGCTTCAGATACAGGATTATGTGGAGTCAGGAGAGAGCCTTTCTTTGTCTGATAAGTGACCCCTGGAGGTGTGACGCACAGATATGTCACATGATCTTTGGGGAACTACCTAGGTGCCAATTGGCAAGTGGCTTAGGATGTCCTCCCCTCCATGGGTGAGACAAGCCCTGCCCTGCTCTTTTCTTCAGGCCGGTTTGTGGGGCCCATGTGTCTTCCAGAGCCAAAGGAACGATTTGAGGCTGGATTTATTTGTACAACTGCAGGCTGGGGCCGCTCGGCTGAACGTAAGAACTATGCCACTTCTCTTAATCAGATGTCAGAACTTTCTGGTGGGTAATCAGAAAATACAGTTTTTAATCTATGTTTTAAAAAACAATTGTGTAAACATTTTAAAAGAGAATATCCATTGTACTGAGAAATTCAGGTCTTTCCAAAAGATACAAACCTGAATGGGGCATCTTCAACTCGGGAAAGGCGAGGGTGCGTTGCTGGGACTCTCCCCTCTGTGTTTTCTAGATGGCGTTCTCTCACAAGTTTTGCAGGAAGTGGACCTGCCCATTTTGACCCAGGAGGAATGTATGGCAGCTCTGTTAACCCTAAAGAAACCTGTCAGTGGGCAGACCTTTCTCTGCACAGGCTTCCCAGATGGAGGGGGAGATGCGTGTCAGGTAGGTGGGGAGTGGCTGGGTTGAAATGTCTCAGGCAGGGCTTCCCTCAGTTTTGTCATCAGGGGAGGAGCTGAAAGAAGGCTGTAGGTAAGACTGGACTCTGGAAAGAAGGGTCAGGAGTGACAAGGGAGGTCAAGTCAAAATAAAGGGACAGTTTATACAAGCTGTTTTTACCAGGGAGTGTGGATTCAGAGGAGGTCTCCTACTTTTTCCAAAAGACCAAATAACGGGGATAATGCCAACAGTGAGCTTAGGGTTCTCTACCCCTGAAGACCGGCTGGCTTTTTCCCTTTTAGAGGTTTCCAATTTGTGGGTAATGGGAACTTTCCTTTCCTTCCATTCCTCTTGCTGAGCAAGACCTGAGATCAGTTTTACAATTGGGCAAGACTTCTCTGAGGCTGTAGGATGAGACAGGAGTAGGAAGAAAGTCTGATGTTTGATGAAACAAACATCCCCCTAGGATGGGGAAGAAAGAGGTGGAATTGGTAAGGCTCCAGTGATATTTGAAGATTTAATGTGAATTGTGCTTGGCTATTCTCCTGGGCCCCTGAGTCCAACTTATTAGAAGTGAAGAAATGTCATTGATCCTCATCTAGCATCTTTGTGGGGGAAAAGAGTGAGCACAGACCTAGCAATGATGGTAAGAGAGGCTTTTTCCTCCCACAGGGAGATTCAGGAGGTTCCCTCATGTGCCGGAATAAGAAGGGGGCTTGGACTCTGGCTGGTGTGACTTCTTGGGGTTCGGGCTGTGGCCGAGGCTGGAGAAACAACATGCAGAAAGATGACCAAGGATCCCCTGGGATCTTCACAGATCTTAGAAAAGTGCTTCCCTGGATCCACAAACACATCCAAATTGGTAATAATGCCAGCACATGAGGTCAAGAAGCTAGGCCCAGCGAGGGTGTCAGCAGTCTAGGCAAGTCCAGACAGGCTCTCTTTCTGTTTTTAGTGTAGCACATAAGAATTGTGACATTTACAAGATTTAAAATGAGTAAAATATGGTGTGCAGTGCAGCAAATATTCAAAGAATCATGAATCCATCCATCCTAGACTTCGTCAAATTTGCCTTTAGTTGAAACTATCAGTTAGTGATGTATTTTCATCACTTACTTCTCAACTGTGCTAGCAAGATTTAGCGAACTATAGTGGTTCTGAACCAGTGGAAATTTTGCCTCCCAGAGGACAATGTCTGGAGACATTTTTGGTTGTCACCATGAGGGGAGGGGTGCCACTGTCATCTAGGGGGTAGGAGCTCTGGCTGTTGCTAAGCATCCTACAACGCACAGGACGGCACCCAAAGAACGATGCGGCCCAAAATGTGAGTAATGCTGTGGTTGAGAAGGCCTGGCACAGATCTGGGTACCATGAGTCTGAGAAGGTCAGCGTCTGTATACACCCTTCTCACTGGCCAGGAGTTCATTGAAACTTCATTCCTGCCTCCAAAGCCAACTTCATTGTTTTCTAACTAGTAGCTTCCAGCTTCAATAGGGCTTCTATTCTGTCCCAAAGAGGTTAATTCGAATTCATTCAGTAAGAACTTGGGTTTGTTTTCAAGTGTACGGTCCTGTAGCAGGCATCCAAGCCCTCCAGCTGTAGCCACACCAGCAACTCTCTTGTAGTTGTGGGTCACCTATTTCCATCTCCAGCCTCCCTTCTCGTGAGAAATGAGAGAAGTAGACCAGATAACCTCTTGCTCTGTATAACCTCCAAGCTCATCATGGCCTGTTTCTTAATTCGCGCACTTAATAAAGAGAGTGAAATTTCATTAAAACACCAAGGCGACTTTCCTGCTTTGTCAATTTACCCCTTCTGTTCTTTCCGCAGATTAAATTTTCATTAGTTGCATATTGACTTAAAAATGCCTGCACTTTGGAGCCAGGGAAATGCTAACTTCTTGAAATGTTGTTCAAGATAACACACACAGACCTTGAACAGCATCTTTCTTTTTCTTTCCTAGGGAAGCTGAGAAAGAGCTCCAGAGGTGGGTATTGCTCACAGCCTGCTCCACGAGGAGCAGGAAGTAACATCTAGCATTTCTGAATATAGGTTCCCTTTATAATCAAAAGTCTTTGCAAGAGCTCTCTCTGCTCACTGGGTATAAAGCTACCCACACTTGGGGCATCCACAGCCATTCCTTGCCAGTCAGGGCAGGCCATTGCCAAGAAGGAGCCCTGGATTCTCTCCGATTTCACTTCTTGAGAACTCCAGCTCAACTCAGCAAACATTTGCCAAATCCTAGCTTTGGATCAGAGACTCGGGGGCAGGAGAGTGAGGCAGTGCAGATGTGGTCAATAAGCTACACACCTTACCCTGAAAGTGTCCTCGAGTGTACAAGGGACTCTCCTCCGGGGTTACATGGCAAGTCTGCAGTGAAGCCACTCTGTAATGTTGGGAAAGCTCCTTCCTACCTCTGGCCCTCAGTTTCCTCATCCACAAAGAAAAGAGTCTGGGCTAGATGGTCTCTAAGGCAGCTTTAGCTCAAATTCTTCAGTGGTTCTGTGAGTCTGTGGAACCATCTACAAAGAACTATGGGGAAAAAAGTACCCTGAGAACTAGAGGAGTGAGTGGCTGGGGAAAAAAGCCAGATGAGGCTTTGGAGCCCAGACACCTTTTAAGCTGAATCACAGAAAAACACAAAGAACAAGTAGAATGTTGTCAGGTGGAAACGGGATACAGGTAAAGAAAAATATTGCAGCTTAAGGAATCATCTTTGTCCAAAGACGACACTGAAGGACGGAGAACTGAAAATATAGGGGGTAAAAGAGACCAGTGCGTCAGTCAGAGCAGCTGAAGTGGGGGTGTGTGTAATGGGGTTTGATGTGGGAGATTAGAAAATAAATTGAAACCAAGTAGTGGAAACTTTGGATGCCTGTCAAAAAAGTTTGTATTGACAGTAATAGGAAGTTGATGAATTAGGTAAATAGATTAGAGCAATATTCTGGTGGTACGAGAACAGCATGTAGGGGATAGGTTGGAGGGGACTTCTGAGATTACACATTAGTTCCAGAGACCTAGGACAAGGGCTGGAGAATGAAAGCATGGGAATAGAAACAGGAGGAATTGGGACCCGGTAGTCACTTTGATGAAGGGTGGTGAGGGGCAGGGAGGAAGCAAGGATGGTACCAAAGTTTCGAGCATGGGAGATGAAGCAAAGGGCACATAAAAGTAATCTAATCAGGGGCGCCTGGGTGGTGCAGTTGGTTGAGCGTTTGACTCTTGGTTTCAGCTCACGTGGTGATCTCAGAGTTGCGGGATCGAGTCTCATGTCAGGCTCCATGCTAGGCATGGAGTCTGCTTGAGTTTCTCTCTCCCTCTCCCTCTCCCTTTGCCCCTCCCCCTGCTCACACACCCTGCCTAAAATAAATAAATAAATCTTTCTTAACAAAAGGTAACCTAATCAGAAGCGGAAGCAGTTTTGCAGACCATTTGTAGCATGTTAAGGGGATATCTAGGAAATGGTTGCAAAACCAGGTCTGCAGCTCAGGAGTGTAGAATAATAGTTGAAACTCAGGGTATGAATGAGACCCGTCAGAGGGCTTGTGTAGAGAGAGGTGAAAGCTAAGGATAGAACCTGAGAAATACATGTAGGTATAGAATCGAGTTATGATGCCAGAGAAAGAATAGTGAAGGAGAAGAAATCATCGAATCTCGAGGTTAAGCAGGATCTAAAAAAGAACAGAAAGAATAAGGCATGGCAGAAGCCACGGCAGGGAAAGCTTTCCCAAGAGAGGAAGCATGCATAATGAAGAACCAGGGGGTTCCGGTGTCTGCACAGGTTCCGGAAGGCTAGCCCCCACTGTCACCCTGCTTCTCATGGCTCTCTCTCCCAGCCCCATGCAGCGAGCAGGATCGTGTGCTCCGCGAGTCTGAGGGCGAGTTGCACTTCCCAGAAGGCCCCTACCTGTATTACGAGAGCCAACAGTGAGTAGCCCCCTGCCCCTCCTCCCCCAACCGCCACCTCCAGTCTGACTGTGCCCAGTAACTGGACCGTGACAGCCACTTTCTGTCTAGAAATGACACCCTCTTAATGGATCTGCCTGCAGACGGTGTGTCTGGACCCTGTTGGTCCCAGAGAAAATGCATGTACTGCTCAGTGTTTCCCACTTGGATGCAGAGTCTTGTCACCACAGTTACCTCTCGATCTATTCCGTAGAAGACAGACTTATCGGTGAGCGGATTTTCACGTTGTCAAATGGACACTTGTGCTGGGAGGGCTTCATGGGGCCGGGATGCCGTACGTCTGGCACTGAGGCATCTCTAAACACCACGCTGCCCATCTCTGAGACTCGGGATTGACAGTGGAAAGGAACTGAATCTGAGCCATTTCGTTTGCTGCATCTGCTTGCCATGGAACCAGGCTTCCTGGATTCGTGTGCCAGGCCTGGAGCCCCTCAGGAGTAAAATACAGACACATCACAGGGGGAATGTTGCTTTCCTAGGCATGCAAACGACCTGTATTGCATCATCCAGCTAAGAAGGAAAGTACCAATGGATAACCATGAGTAGAGGCAAAGGTTCCTTATGCAAGAAACTGAGATGAAGGAGCATTTCTGTGGTTCCTAACAGGAGGTGATTTTTGCTGCCCAGGACATAACGTGGCAACGTCTCAGAGCATTTCTGGTTGTCATGATTAGAGGGAGTATTACTGGCATCTGGCGAGCAGAGGCCAGGGATGCTGTAAAACATACCATAATGCACAAGACAGTCTGAACACCAAGCGTGTTCCAGTTCAAAGATGTCAGTGGTACCAAGGTTGAGAAACCCTGGCTTAGACAATCCCGTCCTATCAGGACAAGTCCAGTTCTCCTTAAGTCTCTCAATGGGTGCTGTTTTCTAGACTCTGAACCAAGACTCTTGCTTCTTTTGTTGCAGGGAAGTTCTGTGGGAAGAGCCTCGCTTCATCTGTTCTTGTTGGCTCCAACTCTGTACGGCTGAATTTCATCTCTGACGCCACAGATTATGCAGCGGGGTTTAACCTCACCTATAAAGCTCTAAAACCAAACTACCTTCCTGGTAAAACCACTTGCTTTTATCCCACACTATCCAGGCTACCTTGAGAAGTTGGAGGCCCCGTAGGAATTAGGAGCGGGGAGCACAAGGCTGGGGAGAGGCCCGTGTAGGGGCTCCTTCCACAGTCCTGCTAACTCGTGTTTATCACACATTAGCTGGGAGGGTGAATGAGTCCTGGAAAGTCAGCACACAGGCATCTTCCTTCGTGTTGGCTCTGCCTGAAGAGTCAGCTGCTGCATCATTTATGGGAGACAGGAGGGAGCGCGAAGAGGATTCCTCTTTGCTTGAGTGATGCCATTGTTGGGACGTTTCCCCTTGTGTTTCAGATTCAGGTTGCAGTTCCTTTACTGTCCTTTTTAAGGAAGGCCTCATACAGAGTCTTCACTATCCTGAAGACTATAATGACATGGCCAACTGTAACTGGGTTTTTCAAGCCCCCAAACACTACTTAATTAAGGTACTGACTCTGCTTACCCTTCACTTTGCTCTCGTATCTCCACAGAAATCATGAGGGCAGAAGTTCGTTGTGTGTGTGTGTGTGTGTGTGTGTGTGTGTGTTTAAATCAGATTTATTCACTGCTGCATCCCTGGTCCCTGGCATACAAGGCTCTTGATAAACAGGCGTTGAATAAACAGACCAGCCTACTTTCCCTGTAACTACACACATCCACCACTAGATGGCAATCGTGTGCTTTACTGTCTGTTGGAGGGCTGCCCTCATCTGTACCCGGTGACAGGTTTAATCAGTTTCTAGTCCCTTCTAGAAACAAGCATTTCTTCCTTATTCATTAAACTGCTAACAAAACGTAAGTAATGGCTAACAAAAGTCAATGCCAAGAAGGCCCCAAACATCAAGCTTTCCACGCAGAGGGAACAGAACAAGCCCAGAGAAGCCAGTATAGACCAGGTTGAGGGTCATAGGTGTATGGGGAGGGGTCGTAGAAGGGGAGGCAGAGACCAAAGTACAGAGGGTTTTCAAGGTCAGGATGCAGAGTTTACTCAGCATTTGGTTAGTAGCGTTTGCGGCCACGTGTTTGTTCACTAAGCACCAACGGGCCTTCTGCAGAGAGAGGCCACCAGGTGGTTGAAGGTAAGACTGCAGTCAGAATGAGGTCGGACGTAGGCAACGATTCAGAAGTCTTTCTCTTAAAATGGTAATTGAAAGCGAGAGAGTATATGAAGGAGAGAAAAGGTAGGAAATAAAGGGGGAGGAGTAAGGATGGACAAGACCTCCAGGTTCTTGTATCTTTAAGAGGCAAACAGAAGCCTGAGACTCAGGAGCAGGTGTGGAGTTAAGACGGTCCAGAGAATGGAGTCTTTCTTTTAAAACACAAAACAAGCAAACACACAAAGAGGTGTGGCCCACAGTTTGGATTTCCCACAGAAAGTGAGTTTAAGGAGGAGGACTGAGTATTTGCTCCCCGGGCCTCAGCTCATCCCTCAGCAAAAGGGTAAAATACTTGTATTGACAGTTGAGCAATGGAGAGCAGGTGGGAGACGAAGCACCTGGAAGAGCCAGTCTGACGTTCGGAGCAGGAACAAGATCTCACAGGTTTTACCAATGAGTGGGAGAAGACACAGAGGAAAGAGGTGTAGATCTCCTCTTTCTCAAAGCTTCTGGAACCCAAACAGTCAAAATAGAAAATTTCAGGAGGAAGCAGAATTAAGGGAAGCTTTGTGATGAGTGATGGAGGATAAAAGTTGAAGTATAAATGAATTTCTGGAAGGAGAAAGAAGACAAAATTTAGCTGAAAATCTGAATGTGCCAGAGCTGATGGGATTCAAGACCACCCTTTCGATCTGTGTGTACTGAGTGCCATGCATGAGTGGCATGATGCTGTCCCCCCTTGCAGTGACAGCATCATAGTGCAGGACCCCTCCAAGAGGAATTGGGAAATTAGGATTACAAGGCATAACCATGTGCATAGTTCCTCGGAGAGAAAAGGGTCTATTTCCAGAAAGCATCGCAGTAAGGGTTTAGAAATGTTTGAATGAATCCTGTTTCTGACCCTCTCCTTCTCCCCGTGCCTACATTCACCACTAGTGATCATTTACCTCCATGTTGTCCCCTCCACGCAGCCCTCTGTGTCTCTCTCCGAGTGGTCAGTCTCCATTGAATCCCCATCATTTGTCTGTTTAAAATCTGAATTCCTACCTCATCAGCCCTATCTCCCACTGCTCCTCTCTTCAAAGTCAATTGAAGGCCCCAGGTGCTAGCAAATGGCTCGGCTTGTTCTTTGCTGTTTGTTTGCTCTTCGTGGGAGGGCGCCAGGGAGCTCAAACATGTGCACTTCTCCCCACCCTTGTGCGGCCTGGGCCCTTATTTGGTAGCCTAGATGTGTCTGGGGTGGGGCAGTCTGTGGTAGAGTCTCTTTTCCTAAGTAATTTAACCCACTCATGAATGTCCCGTTCACATCCCAAAGCAAGTTGAGCAATCCAAATTTCTCTGCTTACTCAAAATCAGGTCATTCGTTCATATGATTTGCTCTGTATATAACACGGAGTCTTGTCAGCTTTCCTTTCAGAGTCTGGAAGTAGAGGAAAGTGGGGACTGCACTTCTGACCACGTGTCTGTGTACAGAGACGTGGAAAGGCAGGAGGAAATAGGTGTGTGCCCCCCGCCCCCCGGAGCCTCGGCTCCCCTGGTTTGCATTTGGATCCAGTCCCTTTGGGCGAATCCTTCTCGGGAATAAAAAGGATCCGGCTCCAGCTTCCTTCATTGCCCTGCGCCCCCTCCCTCTGTCCCTAGGTGCTCATGACCACCCCCCCTTCTCCCAGGTCGGGGGCAGGAAGAGCGGGAGCGAGGACCAGAGAGCCATCTAGGGGTCAGAAGGGGCAAGTGCCATTGAAATAAGCCCTGTGGCTCGAACCAGTTCCTTCAGGGGCATTCCCAGTGGGAGTGTGTGGGAGATAAACAGAACTGAAGCATTGCTGGAGGTCAATACCTATTAAAAAGAAGCAAACTGCCCTTCTATTTTGAAAACGAATTGGGACACCCAACAAAAAAGTTTATTTCTCAACAATTGCCTAAAGGACAACGTTTTTTCTCTCTCTCCAATGTCACGTCTATTTGCTGGGCCCTTGACCGCGTCTTGCCTGGGCTGGGCTTTACCCAGCTCGGTTGTGTGGCTTTGTTACCCCCGCCCCCGTGCTGAGCTCTTCTGGTGTAATGCGCATCAGCTTCCAGTCGGATGACAATGTGACCTTCAGAGGCTTTCAGGCTACAGTCTCTTTCATCCCTGAAACAGGTAAGAAGACAGAGGCATCAGCTTCTTGGGTCCCAACTCCAATCCTCCTAATGTGGTAGGAAAGGGCAGCCTCTGTGGCCCAACGTGGATACAGTGGGTTCTCAGTATTTGCAGCAGCTCAGTTCTATAAAGTCACCACGAACATCAAATCAGTGACTACTGACCCAAGGCTTCTAGGGGAAGTATGGAGTTAGGTTCCTGGGAGTCTCTGGTTTTATGCGTGTTTCTGTTTAAAGTCACCTTCTCCAATATCTCTTGTTCATTCATTCACACTGAACTCACAGCCAGCAGCCCTATAGCTCGAGCCTGAACAAGCTTATCTATCACGCGTATTTTCTCCCCAAGGCATATCACAGCCTCCTTGCCCTTACGAACACCAGATGGCACCTCAGTCCTATGTTACATTTAGGGCCATTTCAAACTGCAAAATCACCAACAAAAAGCACAGGGATGCAAAAAACCCCATGGCACTCAACAGACCATGGAAAGGACGCTTGTTAATAGTATGAGAGCTAAAACAAGAAGGCAGAGTGTTGCCTCGTTCGACCTCACCTAGGAACATGCGCATCGGGTGACTCAAAATTTTCACTGCTCTGCATTTGTCATTGAATGATCATGAAAACACCATTCGTTCTGAGTTAGAAATAAATGTTAGGGAGTAGGTGAATTTGCAAACATGGAATCCATGCAGAATGAGGACTGACACTATGTCTGAATCATGGCCTATCCTTATTAGATGTGTGATCTGAGAGTCATCTGAGACTCCTTTTCTTCACTTTACCATGGGAGAATACATGCCTTTTAAGAATATAGTGAGGATCCATCAGATCAGGTGCGCTTGGCCACGAGCAAGTGTGTGACACAGAACAGAGGCCTGGAAATGTGAAATGTCTTCACCAACCCCCAGTACCTAGGCACATGGACAACACAACTCCCCTCCATCCTCACGTCCCTGAGCATTCTGCCCAAATCCTACAAAGCCAGGTGCTGGCTCCTCAAGTTGTTCATACCGGTTAGACAAGCAGCTGCTTATGGCAAACCTGGGTTATAGTTAAAATACTCCACTTCTCAGTTAAAATACCCATAGTCCAGCTGACTGAGATGCCCCAGAATTCTCACAATAATAATTTTCTGGTAAGTCCCAAACACTGGCCCTGTGTGTGTGATCTGAGCAATTGTGTATGCTTGCACTCAGATTTAAACATCTCCAGATCAGAGGACGAGTCGATGTTTTTGGAGACATGGAATGTACTACCTGAAGACCACAATGCTTCTGGTAAGCTTTTATGGGGAATGTGACTGAGAGATACCCACAGAGCATATCAGCCAGGGTTCAACCAAAGAATCCCAAAAAGATATGTTGGAGTGCTAACCTCCAGTACCCCAGAATGTGACCTTATTTGGAGCGAAAGTCTTTACTGAGGTAATCAAGTCAAAATGGAGTCCTTAGTGTGGACCTTAACCCAATATGACTGGTGTCCTTATAAAAGGGGAAACTTGGATGTGGAGAGAGAACGTCAAATGAACATGAAGGTGGAGACTGGGTGATGCACCATCTACAAGCCAAGGAACCCCAGTGATCACCAGCAAACCTGCAGAAGATGGGGAGAGGCACCATCACCACCCTCAGAAGGAACCAACTCTACTAACACCTTGATCTCAGACCTATAGCCTCCAGAACCATGACACAATAAATTTCTGGTCTTTTAAGCCATCCGGTTTGTGTTTTTTTGTTACAGCAGGCCTAGCAAGCAAATACACCAGGAACTGGCTAACGTGGCTGTGGGGGGTGACCAAGCAATTAAATCCATCAGGCAGGCAGTCAGAAAGGGAAGATCACAGGACACTGGAACCCCCCAGGCACGGGCTGAAGGTACTGTGCCCCGGGCAGAATTTCTTCTCTTTTGGGGGGAAGTTTCAGCTCTGTTCTTAAGGCCTTTCCAACTGATTAAGTCAGGCCCACCCAGATTATCCAGGATGATCTTCTTTAGCTGAAGTTAATGGATTAGGGACTTTTATTACATCTGCTAAATCCCTTTACAGCAACACCTTGATTGGTTTTGATGGAATAACCGGAGGCTGTGGCTTAGCCAAGTTGACACATCCAGAAAGCCAGCACGCAGAGCTGTGTGGGGCAGACTTGCTCATCGTCCATTTTGCTCAAAGCAACACTGAAATATTTCCAGTCCTGAGAAGCAAGACTCCCATCTAAATTGATTCATTTAGTGGAAATGGCTAACTAGTATGCCATATTGGGGTCTGACCCACGAGATCTGTCCCCTAAGAAAAGTGAGTGAGTATCCCACTCCGTGTTAATGCCAGTGAGCATCGAGAAGCACTGGGCCTTCTCTTTTCCTTGTTCATTCCGTGACATCCACTGACATCCACGTGCAACGTCTTGGTCCATGTGGAAAACATGGTGAGCGGAGCGAGCAGAGGAGGGGGCCCAGAAACTTGTATGGTTTGCCATTTTGATAGTTTGCCAAGAGAAAATTTGAGTGCCTTATTTTTAATTTTTTTTTTTTTTTTTTTTTTAGTTTTATAAAGTGTCTGATACATGGAACATAGAGTGTGGAGAGAGAATATTCCTTTTAATGAGAAGGAATAAAAGCAATCTGAGTCTTTTTGTTCTGGATTCTTGGACCTCGTGATGCACGGACGCCTTAGGTAGAACATCTTTGTGAAGGGCGGCTGCAGGGGCTCCTTCTCTTGACCACCCTGGGGGTGCACTCAGCAGAGCCATTTTGCCCAGCCTAAACCAAGTACAGATTTTTCTAAGGAGTCTCATTACAATGCTCAGCAAGATTTATTCGGCATTCTATCCCCAGCACCTACTGCAGTGCTCAGAACACGGCAGATGCCAAATAAATATTTGGTGAATAAAATGAAATAATCCACAAATGGCCCCTGAAGACCTCAATAAGAGAGACTTTCCTGATTTTCTGTCACTGAACTCACACATTAGGGCCCTTTTCCTTTATACATAAAAACTTAGGAAGAACAAGAAAAAGAGTTTACATGTGCCCTGTTTTAAATACACCCCTAACCTGGATTACTTAAATCATTCAGTAAGCAATTTCGTCCTTCAATTTTTTCTTTTGAAATGTCACAAATAAACAGAATAGGTGAAAGAATAATACAATGAACTCCTGTTTCCCTCACTTATATTCATTCATTGTCGACATCCTGTCACATTGGCTTGTTTCTCATCTGATGTCTTCTCTGTACAAATCTCCATACCAGAGCCCAGGGCACGGGGGAGGAGGTGCAAAGAGGAACAAGATACAGCACCTTTGTTCAAGTAATTTATATCCTAATAATGAAAATTATGTGTACAAATTAGGTGACAAATAAAGAGCAGATACTGAATGATTTCCATTTACATAATACTAAAATCGCTCAAGATTACTATATGGTAGTAGATGTCAGGATAGCAGTTACCCTTTGGGGAGTAGTGTCTGGAAGGGCTCCTGGTGGGATTCTGCTAATCTGTTTCCTGACCTGGGTTCTGGTGATACTTTTTGAAAATTCAAAGTACTTTATTACTTGAGTATTTTTCTGTGCATGCGTTATACGTCAATAAAATTCACAACAAAAGAAAAAAGTGTACAGAAAAACTTAATACAAAAAATACTGAAATAACTTCTGGATGAGACAGTTAGAAAACTGGCGTTTGATTTGGGCCATAAGAATAATGTCACCATTATTCTACACCCTGTGGGGGACCCTTCGATGGTTTTAATTGGGGAGTGACATGATCAAAGAACACTTTTTGGTGGTTAATTTGGGAGTGTGAGGAGGATAGGGAAAGATTACTTGTTGGGGGAGTAGTCCTGGTGAGCAATATTGAAGACTTGAGCTCAAAGGTAGAAGATGGATGTGAGATATATTGCGGATTTGGAATCTAAAGTGTTTGGAGACCAGAGAGTTGGAGCAAAAAACAGGGGGGAGTCGAGATGAGCTCAATATTTTACTCTTGGGTGATATACCCACTTCTGGTAACATATGTATTTTTTTCCTCTCTCTAGACTACAATAAGCGTTTCTCATCACTCCCAGGTGTCTATTAAAGTGCCCGGCACAAGAGAGATACTCAGAGCTTACAATCTGGGCTTGATGGTGAGGAGAATCCATGGGTAATAAGGATGGGTTTTCTTGGCCCCTTCCCTGGTAACCTTTGCAGAGCTGCTTGCCCCGACCCTCCCAGGTTCCTTTCCAGCCAGACTGTAGGAGGCAAGGAGGCAGCTCAGCCTGCAGATCGCCACCAGGCATCTCTGCAAAGGAACTATCTTTGGGAAGACCTGGGTAGTCACTGCTACCTGATGCTTCGCCAGGATGTAAGTACACCTAAGACAGTGGAACAGGGTAGGTGCTGATGGTTTAAGCTGGTTGATCATTAATTCTTCAGCCACTACCTCTGATATCCATCAGGGTCTGCTGCCACGTCCCTGTTCACCACCATTATGGAGAATCCACTTGCCAGGCAGAACTTGAGTTCCTGAGTGTTCAGGAAAGTTCTGCCCCTTCATACTGTGCTTCTAGTTTATTTTAATTAAACGTGAGGCTGGCAATTAGAGACATTTTATCATGGCCCTCCCAAGGATTTTTTAATCAGAAAAAGTATTAAATTTTGTGAAATATTTTTTAGCATCTTTCAAAAATGATTAAATGGTTTCTCCTTTGATTTATTAATATCTTAAAACCTTAATTAATAGATTTCCTAATATTCCTACATTTCTGAAATGAATCCCACTTGGGCATGGTACATTCATCTTCAATGTACTGCTGGGTTCTGTTTAATATTCCACTTAGATTTTTGTATCAACATCCATAATTGAAATTGACTGATAGCGGAGGCTCTTAAAATGTGGCCTTTATTTTATTTTTTTAAGATTTTATTTATTTATCCTACAGAGAGAGACGCAGAAAGAGAGGGAACACAAGCAGGAGGAGTGGGAGAGGGAGAAGCAGGCCTCCCGCAGAGCAGGGAGCCGGATGCGGGGCTCGATCCCAGGACCCTGGGATCATGACCTGAGCCGAAGACTAATGACTGAGCCACCCAGGTGCCCCTAAATGTGGCCTTTAGATGGCTGGGGATCTCCAAGATCCTTTTAGGGGGTCTGTGAGGTCAAACTATTTTCATAGTAATACTAAGACATCATTCTTCCTGTCTAATCTCATTCTCTCACAGTGTGTGTGGTGTTTTCCAGGGGCCACACACCATGTGACAGCTCAACAGATTGAATATAAAAAGCAGATAGGTGGCGTCTGGGTGACTCAGTTGGTTAAGTATCCAACTCTTGATTTCAGCTCAGGTCATGATCTCAGGGTCCTGAGATGGAGCCCCATGTGGGGCTCCCGGCTCAGCTGGGAGTCTGCTTCTCCCTCTCCCTCTGCCCTCTGCCGCTCGCCCCCTCCCCCTCTTCTCTCTCAAATAAATAAATAAATAAAATCTTTAAAAAAAAAAGGCAGATAGGACATCTCGTCTGTCTTCTGTTTAGCCAGATATTAAAGTTTTAAAAATATGTGAAACACGGGCCCCTGGGTGGCTCAGTCGTTGGGCGTCTGCCTTCAGCTCAGGTCATGATCCCAGGGTCCTGGGATCGAGCTCCACATCGGGCTCCCTGCTCTGCAGGAAGCCTGCTTCTCCCTCTCCCACTCCCCCTGCTTGTGTTCCCTCTCTCACTGTCTCTATTTCTCTCATATAAATAAATAAAATCTTTAAAAAAAATATGTGAAACAGTGCAAGTCTTATTTAGAGTTTCTGTTTTGGAAAATGTAGTTATTTGGGCGCCTGGGTGGCTCAGTTGGTTAAGTGACTGCCTTCGGCTCAGGTTATGATCCTGGAGTCCCAGGATCGAGTCCTGCATCGGGCTCCCTGCTCAGCAGGGAGTCTGCTTCTCCCTCTGACCCTCCCCCCTCTCATGCTCTATCTCATTCTCTCTCTCAAATAAATAAATAAAATCTTAAAAAAAAAAAAAAGAAAATGTAGTTATTTGAATAAACATGTTATTTATGCTAATGCCTAATGTTTTATTATGATTATCTTAAATAAATTAGCAAATACATAATTTTTAAAGTTTCTGCTTTAATTTCTAATAGTTAACTGTTGATAAATACAACTCACATAAACAAAAGTTCTTTAAGATTCTCAGTGATTTTTTTCAAAGTGTAAAGGTGTCCTGTGACCAATAAGTTTAAGAACTCTGACCTATAGCTTTCTTTTTATTGTCTGCCTTTGTCAGACTTTGATATCAGTGTTCTTCATGAAAAGAAGTGGGGAACTTTCCTTCTTGCTCTATGCTTTGCACACGATTTAGAACATAAGAATGATTATAATGATGTCATGCAGTTACATATACTAAGCATCTATTCCTTGAAGGCTTAAAGGTAACTTTCTCAATTTCCTTCATTCTTATTGGCTTTTAGGTTTAAAATTTTCTCTTTCAGTCAATTTTGATAATTTATAATCTCCTACTAATAGCTATAACATTCAGATTTTCCTACTACTTGCTTTGAGTTGTACAGAACATTTCCTTAATAATTAATACCTTCTGTGTTTGCATGATTTTCTAGTTTCCTAATTTTGTATATTGCTTCAATCTTTTTTTAAAAAAAAGATTTTATTTATTTATTTGAGAGAAAGAGAGAGAGAGGGAGAGCCCAAGGCAGAGGGGAGGGGGAGAGAAGCAGAGGAGGAGGGAGAGGGACAAGCAGATGCCACGCTGAGCAGAGCCCGACGCGGGGCTTGATCCCAGAACCATGAGATCATGACCTGAGCCGAAATCAAGAGTCAGCCGCTTAACCAACAGAGCCACCCAGGCGCCCCTTGCTTAAATTGTTTTTTGTTTTTTAAATACACTATCTAACGTTTGGTCATTTTACAGAGCTTTTGTTTTTATTTTAGAAGACAGATACATTCTTTTTTTTTTTTTTAGATTTTATTTATTTATTTGAGACAGAGAATGAGAGACAGAGAGCATGAGAGGGAGGAGGGTCAGACGGAGAAGCAGAACCCCCGCCGAGCAGGGAGCCCGATGCGGGACTTGATCCCGGGACTCCAGGATCATGACCTGAGCCGAAGGCAGTCGCTTAACCAACTGAGCCACCCAGGCGCCCTAGAAGACAGATACATTCTTTTACAGCACCTATGTCCTCTGCACCCTACTGAGTCATTTCAGCTGACCTGGGCAGGCCAGATGATCAGGGGCTGGGGACTGTGCCTCGGAGACAGGTCCTGCAGACGACTGACAGGCACAGCTGTAATCTGAGCTGACATTACAGATGAAATTGCAAGACTTGATTACGTTCCCATTAGAGCTCGTAACTCATCGAGTGACCTCACGCAGATTGCTTCACGCTTCTGAGCCCTAGAATCTTTTACATACACAGAAGGGAAAATATTCTCCAGAGCCTTGCTCTCCTGCCAGAAGGGATGGCTGTTGCTTTCATTGAGGTAGCCCAAATGGTCGCCTTGCTATCCCTCTGATCCCAGGGCCCCTTAGAGAGCCACCTCCTAACCCCACCTATTTTAATGAGGCCATAGCGGAGATTCCTTTTCCTCTCATTTTCCAGGGAACAGCATGCAGCTGCCTGGGTGGTGAATGCGAGAATCACGATTGGGCCAAAGACTCCCCTCAGTAAGAGCCCCGGGAGCCTCCCTTCTGTCCAGCCAGCCTGGCCGCCAGCATGTCATTGTGACCGCTAGATCTTCAGGTTCATAACACTAACCAGCAGTCGGCCATATATGTTGTGGGCATGGAGTGCGGGATCTGGACTGAATTTTCTTTCCCTTTGCAAGTTAGAGAAACGGGAGGATTCCAGAGCCAATGCCAAGTTTGTCCATTGTGTCTAGCTTCACAATGGAGGCCCTCTTCTTTTCCTGGAAACCTACAGAAGAGTTGTCTGTAGGCCAGCCTTTCCTTGTTTCCAGCCCCAACAAGACTGTAGAATGAACAATAGTCACTTAGGAAATACCCCCTGAGGCCCACATCCACCTGGTGCCATGCTGGGCACTTGCAACACAAGGGTGAGTCAGACACCATCCCACGTGGTGACCAGCTACCCCAACTTCAGGTTGTTTCCCCTGAGGGGAGTTCAAGCACCCAAGTTCCTTGTGCCTCCCTTCCTCACTGGGTCTAGTTAAGGCTCCTTTCGTCTAACAGAGAAGGTCCATCAAGCACATTGTACCCCCCCCGCCTCCTACAGCACCACTGTGGAGTATGGCTTGGCACCATTGTGGCTGGCCGGTCAGCTTCAGTTCAGTAGGTCTGTTCATCCGCCTGTCTGTCTGAGAGAGGCCCAGGGCTGCCTGCCTCCTCCTGTGCGCTGGGCGCGCACAGCCACGGGAGCCGTCATCCGGGGCTGTCGGGGGCCATCATCCAGGGCTGTGATGAGCCCTCACACAAGGTCCTTGGAACCTTACAGCTCTACAGTCCTTCCCAGACTCCGTCCTCACGCACCTTCTGTCAGTTGCTTCTCACACTGCCCGTGTGGTGTGAAAAGAGGAGGACGCTTACCCCGTACCCAGAAAAAGAAACTGAGGCTTACAAAATCGAAGTGACAGAGTCACACACCTGCTAAGTGAGATGGAGCCCACACCTTGTTCAAATAAGCCTGGAGATTTCCCCTGACCCCACATCGCCTATCTTGGAAAACTGGTGGTAGTTCTACACCATTCTGGTGCTATGACCCCCTTCCCTACCGTATGACCCATCACTTGTTTCATTCCTTCTTTCATATGGTCATGCACAAGTCGTCACTGAGCACCATCTTCTCACCAGACTTGCAATTAGGCTCTGGGGATGCAAAAGCAAGTAACGCCCAATCCCTGATTTCTCCCATAGGATTTGAGAGCCATGTTCAGCTGCCCTAGTACAAGGCGGTAAATGCTGTAACAGAGGGAGCAGAGTAGGGAGTGTCTTCTAGGAGTAGCAGGGAAAGCTTAGCTAAGGATTAGACATTTCTGCTGGGTCTTACAAGAATCAGAAGTTTTTCAGGTAAAAAGAGAAGGGAAGGCATTCCATTGAGGGAAACTGGCATGAGCAAAGGATCAGAAAGACTAAGCAGAGGGATATTCAGGGTAGAAAGTGCAGTTGTGTGTGTCTGGTGCTTTGACAGGGGAACTGAGGGGAGATTATTTAAAATTACAGCTTAGGTCCTAGTTGTGAAGGGCCTTATTTTGGTAGAAAGAATGCTAGACTCTGTCTTGTAGTCGGAGGATGGGAATGATTGCCATTTGAGCGCAGAAGAGAAAAAAATCAGACCCGTATTAAAGAAAAATTAATCTGGCAAAAGTCAACGGGATGCCAGTGGATAGAGGGAGAGAGTGGAGGCAGGAAACAGTTGAGGAGACGCATAGACACAAGAGCCCAACTACGATGGGGACTACAAGAGTGACAGGAGGGAACAAAACAGGTTCAACAAACACTGTGTTCACAGCATCAACAAGCTCGGATGACCAATTACGTTTAAAATGGAGGAAAGAAAAAAAATCACACATACAAAAAACGACTCCCAGGTCCCTAACTCTATTGATCGTATAGGTAAAAGCTAGTAAGAGTTAGCATTTATTATTTACTCCAGGCCAAACCCTTTATATGCATTATTTCCTATAATCCTCTCAGGAAATCTGAGAAATAGGTAGTATTATTGACCCTAATTTTACAGATGAAGACATTGACACTGTTTCTGCAAATTCTGCCCATTCCCGGTGTCTCAAGACTCTTACAGAAGGGAGGGGGGTAGGGGATGGGGTAACTGGGTGATGGACATTAAGGAGGGCACGTGATGTGATGAGCACTGGGTGTTACATGCAGCTAATGAATCGCTGAACACTACACCAAAAACTAATGATGTACTTTATGTTGGATAACTGAACTAAAAAAAAAAAAGACTCTTACCTTTATACAGTCTTACTCCATCAGCCCATGTCAGCCCCCGATTACCAGGTGCGTGCAAGGTCTTCCATGCCATATTTCTGTCATACAAATCGAGGTTGAAGCTGGTCCAGAAAGCAAAGTGTTACTATCACTCTCTGCCCACCTGTAGGGCACAGTGGGGAATTCTGATCAGGTGGTATCAATACACTCTAGCTTAAAATCCTTGAAGAGGAAAACCAAGGAAACTCCAATTCAAGCAAGGTTTTACCTTGGTCATGGCACTGGGTGCTTGGAGTGGGTGAGGTGTTCCATCAGTGTTCTCTCATAACGCTCAGCCCAGTCAAGCTGAGGACAATCCCCAAGCCTGGACTGGGCTGCTGGGACCCTTTGTTCAGGATGAATTTGTGCACAATGCCCAAAGGACAGGCCAGAACCAGGCTGAGGAGGAAGGGATGAGTGGATGGGCTGCTCACGGGGCCTGGCAGGGAAAACGAGCTGAGGACAGGGCCAGCAGCAGCATGGAGGCTGCTGAAGGAGGTGGTTTGCAGGAGAAAGGAGTCACACAGAGCAACAAGAACATCAGGCACCAGAGGGGAGGAGCACTTCCTGGCTTTTCTGATCCAAATCCCAGGAAAGCTGTTTCTGGAATAAATCCAAGTATAGAGAAACAAGCCCGATGAGACAAAAATAATAGTTCATTTAGTGTATTAGTTTCCCGTTGCTGCTATCATGAATTACCACAACTTTGCTGTCTTTAAGCAGCACAAATGTATTAGTCTCTTACTGTTCTGGAAGCCAGAAGTGTAAAATCAGTTTCACAGCGGGCTAACGTCAAGGTTTCGGCAGGGCCGGTCTCTTCCAAAGGCTCTCAGGAGAAATCCTTTCTCTTGCCGTTTTCCGCTTCGGTGGCTACCTGCATTCCTTGGTTTGTGGCCCCTCCCTCCATCTTCAAGATGGTCACTCCACGTGCTGCGTCGGGCATCGTATTGCCTTCTGGTCTCCTCCGGCGTCCCTCTTGTACGGAATATTGTGATTACAGTGGGCCCAACCGGACAACCCAGGATAGTCTCCCCCTCTCAAGATCTTTAGGTCACTCACAGCAACAAAGCCCCTTTTGCCACATAAGGCAGCATTCATGGGTTCTCGGATTTAGGATGTGGGCCTATTTGGGGAAGGTCATTATCCAACCTACCACAATGTAGGCTTAATAGCTAGAACCTCAGAGGTGGTCATTTGTTCAGGGGCGAAATGGAAAGAAATCATTTTCAAGGTCAAAAAGCTAATGAAAAGCCCACAGCAGCCCAGACAATGTTTAGAGAGCAAAGGCTCAGGGAGCTTTGACTTGGCAACAACATCAGTCCCCCCAGGGAGTCTCAGCAGTGAGGGCAGCTGGCCCCCTCTCTTGAGAAGCTGTCTTGTGGGGCAGAGTCTCATACATCCTAAAACAGTGACAGCAGATACTCATTCTTTCTTTTTTCAGCAAACACTTGCTGAGCGCCTCCTCTTTGCCAGGCCCTATTACCAAGCCGCAGATGTAGAGAGTGAGATGTGGCTCACGGTCTATTTCAGGAGAGGAGTAAAAGATGAGCCAAACCAGGCAGAACGTGGGCATGCAAGGGGCGCATCTAGAGTGTGCAGGGGTGCTGAGGAGAGAGGGCAAACATTGCCTTCTCAGAATTACTGGGAGCCCAGACAAATGCCTGCCTCTTATCCTGCTCGAAGGGTAACAAAGGGGGATGGGCCGCTACCTCTCTGGTCACACGGAGGGAAAAAGAGAAGGGAGAATGGGGGGTAGAGGCAACTGCTCAGAGAGCCACAGGAAAAACGGAGGTGCCCATTATTCCAAAGCCAAAAAGAAAGAGTTGATTGAACCGGAGGGAGAAAATTAAGTTCATTCTTCATTCACCCATTCATTCATTCATTCATTCAATATTTATTGAGCATCTACCAATTGCCAGGCACTATTCTGAGGCCTGGGAAACAACAGGAGTTAAAACAGAGCAAGTCCCGGGGCACCTGGGTGGCTCAGTCAGTTAAGCATCTGCCTTTGGCTCAGGGCACGATCCCAGCATCCTGGGATCGAGCCCCTCATCAGGGTCCTTGGTCAGCTGGGAGCCTACTTCTCCTTCTCCCTCTGCTGCTCCCCCTGCTTGTGCTCTCTTGCTCTCTTGTCAACTAAATAAATAAAATCTTAAAAAAAACAAAACAAAACCAAAAACACAGCAAGTCCTGGCCTCATGGAGCTTACATCATAGTAGAGGGAAAGAGTAAGCAAGTAGATAATATACATAGTATGTCATCTGCTGACATGTTTTATGAAGACAAATTAAGCAAAAAAGGGGACACTGACAGAAACGACTGTTCTTCTCTTGAGCATTTCTGGAGCATCTATTGTGTGCCAGGCAGTGTGCTAAATGTGGCAGGGCAGAGAGGAATTCATTCATTCATCTGTTATCTATTTATTGAATGTTCTCTGTGTGACAGTCACTGTGTTCAGCCCTGGAGAAACAACATCTCTGCCATAATGGAACATCTAGACTAATGTGAGAATCAGCCATTTAACAATTAAACATACAGGATGTATAATTACAAACTGAAGTAAAAGCCATGAATAGAATATAATGGGTACATCTACTTAAATTGGGGGATTCGATCAGGCATCTCTAAGGAAGAAGTGGTATTTGAACTGAGACCCAAAGAATGTACGAGGGAAAGGTATAAACAGTCGTAATAAACGACTGTAATTAGAGCAGTGTGGTATTGGCAGAGGGGTTGGGCAACGAGATCAAAAGAGAGCAGGGAGACCAGAACCAGACTCCTGCTTACATGCAGACTGATATATGACAGGGGTGACACTGCACGTTAGCCACCAGGTGAGCAAGTCAACAAATATTACGGAGACAACACATTACCCACATGGAAAAAATTAAGTTGGATCCCTGCTTTGCATCCTATACAGAAATCAGTTCCAGGTGGTTGAGAGACTTAAACGTTAAAGGAAAAACTTTAAGTCTTGTCAGAAAAAAGAGAGAATATCTTTATGATCTTGCATAGGAACAGACAAGTCACAGAAAGCACTAACCATAAAGGCAAAAGATTGGAGATTGATACATTTGACTACATTGCAATTACAAACTGCTATTCATCAAAAGCCAGAGAGAGAGAGAGAGAGAAAAGAGAGAAGGGGAGGAGGGAGGGAGGGAGGAAGGAAGGAAGGGAGAAAAAGGAAGGAAGGAAGGGAGGGAAGAAGTTGCATACCAGGAGAAAATATCTGTAACTGATATAACTGGCAAAGAAGTGGTCTCTAATATACACAAGACTCCTAAAAATTAGTGAGAAAAATTCAACTCAAGAGAAAAAGGGGCAAAAGTCATGAGCAGGCTTTTTTTTTTTTTTTTTCCAAAAAAAAAAAAAAAAACCAAAACCACCATGCGGAATGAACATATGAAGGACGTTCAACCTCCTCAGTTCTTAGGTAAATGATATTAGGTTCACGAGCCATCATTTTACATTTATTAGACTGTCAATAATTAAGATATATAACAATAATATCCTGGTACCTGCAAGTATTAGGGGAGGTGTCCACTAAGTATATGCCTGTGCTGGTGTGTATTTGGGGGCTGGGGATGGCTGGCTATTTCTTGGCCTCTCTGTCTCCCTCAGGCCCAGGAGGCAGGGATTTACCTTTACCACTGGCAAGGGGAGAACTGATGGGGGGAGGGGGGTTATCAAGGTTCTGAAATGTGCTGCGAAGAACCCCCATAACCGTCGGTCGATGCCTGCCATTCTGCCTCCTGTTGGTCTAGTGTTGGGTACCTGTCGTCTCTCTCTCCCAGTAGAGAATGAATGAAGGAGTGAATGAACGCTTTGAACGAATGTCTTAACTCCATGACACCCCCATCCGGGCAAACACCCAGCGCTAGACCAGGCCCACAGTAGGAGCTCCTTATGCGCGTTGAGCGATTATATTCATGTGCTCTCTGAATTGGCCTAAATTCCCATTTCTTTTACCAGCATCCCCTCCTCCCACCCAGACGCCCCTCCCTTTCTCCCACCTTGGCACAGTTCGGACCAGGTGCAGAGAGGAAGTTCTCCATCTGGGCTGCTCCGAGAGTGCTGGGAGAGGGCAGGATGGAGAGGGGGCCACGAATAAACAAGAGATGGGGACCCCAGCAGTGGCACCCCGCGGGCAGGGCGCGAGTCGCGCGGGAGAGGAGCTCTGCGGGCCGCGAGGGCGTGTGAGCTGTGCGGGGCGCGGGGAGGGGTTACCGGGGCCGGGGGTTGCGCGGGCGGGGGGCGGGGGGGGAGCGGGGTGCGCGGGAGGGGCCGGACGCGCGTTGCCCGCCTAGCGCCTCTCCCGGCGTCGGCCCGCGCGTCTGCCAGGCTTCCCAGTCCGCCAGGCGGAGCTGCGGACGCGCCCACGAGTCGGCCCGACGCGCCGCGGCCTAGCAGCCAGCCCCCCTTCGACGACATGTTCGGCGTCTCGTTCCGGGTGGGTGCCCGGGGCGCGGCGGGACGAGGCCGCGGAAGTCCGCCGGGGACCCGGGCCGGCTGGGCGGGTCAGGCCGAGGGCGAGGGCGTGGGCCGGGCGGGGCCGCGAGGGGCGGGGAGCGGGGCGGCGCCGAGCGGCGCCGGGGCAGGCGTGGTGTGGCGGCGAGCGGGGCGCCGCGGCCCATCCCCGGTCCCGCCGCGGCAGGCTGGGGTCGGACCCGGGGCGGGCGGGCGGAGCGGGCCGCGGGGCGGGGTTGGGGCGGGGGCGGGAGTCCGCCCGAGTGGCTGCCAGTGAGTGGCCAGGCCTCCTTCGCCTGCCTAGGAGGGTGCTGGTGTGTCCCGAGGCGCTAAGGTAATGGAGCACCCCTAAGTCGGAGGTACTCACCCGCACCCCAACCCGTCTGAACCTGGTCGGGGGAGTAGTGGGGGTGGCGAGCCCCATGCCCTGCCTAGCTCTCAGCCGCAACTACCTGCTGGAGGACACCGTGCCTATCCCCCCTCTGCAGATCTGTCCTTGGGGCCTGCGACGTTCATTTTAGATTATGGGTTAGAAGCAGTGCCACCAAAGGTGCCTGGGTAGCTCAGTTGGTTAAGCTTCCGGCATGATCCCAAGGTCCTGGGATCGAGCCCCTCATCAGACTCAGACGCTGGGCGTGGAGCCTGCTTGGAAGTCTCTCTCTCCTTTCCACCCCCCCACCCCCACTCCTCACTCTCTCAAAAAAAAGAAAAAAAAAAAGAAGCAGAAGCAGCAATGCCATCACCTCAAGGAGGGGTCTCCCAGGACTTTCACCCTTGTACCCCTGGATGTACCAGGTTGGAGGCTGATGGGTAGGAAGGGCCTGGTGACATTAATTCTGCCTGGCCCTGTCTGATCTGCAGCTGACTCCTCCCTATCCTCCAGATCCACCATAGGCTCAGCCTGCATTCTGTTTTTTGGGGTTTTTTAAAGATTTTATTTATTTATTTATTTGAGAGAGAGTGAGTACAAAGTGTGTGGGGGGGAGCAGAGGGAGACAGAGAAGCAAGTTCCCCTCTGAGCAGGGAGCCTGATGCGGGGCTCGATTCCAGGACCCTGGGATCATGACCTGAGCCGAAGGCAGACGCCCCACGGATGGAGCCACCCAGGCACCTTGCATTCTGTTTTATTACCTTTCCCTCCGTCTGGTTTCTTCTGGGCACGGCCCAGCTTCTCCTGTGCCTTTGGTGTCGGGAGGGAGCTGTCGTGCCTGAGCACTGTCCTGCCCAGGCAGGACCTGAGCCGCCCTGCTCACATTGTGTCTGGCTAGGACCCGTCCCTGCTCCTTGCCATCACCATCATTGGAGTTACAGTGATCCTGTTGGCCCTGAGGAACATGAACTCGCGGAGAAGACATACCACCTTACAGGACTCTGAGACCAAGTACCCGCTGCCCTTGATTGAGAAAGAGGTAGTGGAGTCAGCCCACCCCCTCCACTGGCAGCCTGTGAAAAAGAAGAGGATGAGAGTGGTGGAGAATGTGCTGGCTGGGAAGGCAGGGCAGTGGGACAGGCATTTTCTGGCCTCCAGTTTGCTCCCACTGCCTCCGAGCGTGTGTGTGTGTGTGTGTGTGTGTGCTGGGATTGCACCAAATAGAGCTCCTTTCCTTTACCAGGCATTTGAATTGCCCAGAAAGGCTTCTCGAAAGCTGACAGAGCCTGCCTCTGTTTTCTGTTTTTTCTTTTTTTTAAAGATTTTATTTATTTATTTGAGAGAGAGAATGAGAGAGAGCACATGAGAGGGGGGAGGGTCAGAGGGAGAAGCAGACTCCCCGCTGAGCAGGGAGCCCGATGCGGGACTCGATCCCGGGACTCCAGGATCATGACCTGAGCCGAAGGCAGTTGCTTAACTGACTGAGCCACCCAGGCGCCCTGTTTTCTGTTTTATAGCAAATCACCCACAACACCCGGAGGTTCCGCTTTGGACTGCCCTCACCAGACCATGTCTTGGGGCTTCCTGTAGGTGAGTGGGGTTTGGGGTCATCACCAGGCCTGCCTGCCACCTGGGTTGTTGGGAGGGTAAAGTGACTGATGGGTGTGAAAATTGAGAACGTGCAAAGTGCTATGTACATGTGAGGGATGGAAGGAACTGATGTCCCCTACAGTCAGGAGAAAGGCCCAGAATGTGTGGAGAGGCAGGAGGGAGTCAGGTGTGTCTTCCCACGCAGTGTGTCTTTTCAGCAGGGACCTCAGGCCCACACAAGAAGGGACCCAGCATGAATACCAGCCCTAGCAGGCCTAGAGTTCCGAGTGACCCCTTTTCTAGTCTGCAACACCACTAGACGCCCAAGTCCGTCTTAGTGAGGGGGAAAACCTCGGCTAGGTCCCCAGCCTAGGGATTCAGAGCTTTGAACAAACTGCTAGTTTGCTTACCAGCCTGCTGGAGACCCTAATCCATGCCTACTTGTCCTGTTGTGTGTAGGACCAAACCTTGACCTCTCCTCTATCAGGTCATGAAATTACTCACCAGGCAGCCCACCTGGCCCCCAAACGTCCTTGCTGCTTCCTCTTCCTGTCTCCATCCACAAGAGCTCAGCACCAGCCTGCCTTCTAGCCCTCTGCCTGGCCTGTGGGGTCAGGCCTATTGGCAAGAAGGCTAAAAGAATGAAAAACGATGAGACACAGAATTTCTCAGAATCTGCCATGACCTCCCCCCTCCTTTGCCCTGGTGTGGGGGGTACAGAGTTAGTGGGATTTTGGAAGAGTCTGCTGTGAGGGCCTCCCAGCTCTGCTGAATCGAAGCAGGTGAGAAATGGGGCCCACCAGGGCAGCCCCATTTTCTCCGGGACGGACATGGCCAGGCCAGGCCCAGGTTGGCTGCATCTGAAAGAGCCTTTCTGAGGTCTCCAGGTTCACATTTGTTTTCAGGAGGAAGCTGCCTCAGGCATTTATTTCTGCGTGTTCCTGATGCGCAGCCAGGCCATAGCCAGAGTCACTGAGCCTGTCCTTTCTTCTTTCCCTTCCCTGCAGTTTAATTTCAGTATAGAGCCTGTCCTTTCTTAACCCGGAGTGTTTGCACCTCAGGCTTCAGGGCCTCCTCAGAGGCCACAGAGCTTCCTCTTGCCTCTGTCCCCTAGCAGCTCCTACCTGCACCACTATTCCTCGTAGTCACCGAAGTGTCCCACTTTAAGATCCAGCGGCGACCTGAGCAGCCCCGCCCATCCTGTGACACTGGGACGTAGTCCCGATCCACAGGTCTGTGGCCATGCCTGGTCCATTCGGTTCTACCCTGGAGGGGCAGAATTCCGCGGCTCAGAACTTTATTCTTCCTCAAGCAGAGCCATAGGCCAGGAAGACACAATACTCTTTCTAGAAGTCCTGGTCTGTGGTGTCCAAATTCCGGGGCCCAGTGTGCCTGTGAGCCCAGGCTGGCCCTGAGCCAGGCAGCAAGAAGCAGAAGAGGGGGCTGTGGTTCTTTCACAGACCCCAGCGATCTGCCCAGTTCAGGAAGAAATGGCTTTGTGAAGGCAACGTATTTTGCTTTAAAAGGGAAGCACACCTTTCTGTTATTTTTAATACTCCGCCTCCAACCCGAATGAGCTCTTCCTGTGCAACAGAGGACTCTGACACAGGAAGCATGCACCCACGTGAAGCTCACAACTCCACTGGGATGGAGGCAGGGCAGGCACATCATCCCCACTCACCCAGAGAGGTGAAGTGACTTGCCCAGGGTAGTGTGCGGAGTGACAAGGGCAGGCCTAGGACCCAGGCATCCTGGCTCTGGGCCCCTTGCCTGCCTGGCCGTGCTCTCATGCATCCTGCCACACTAGGCACTTGCCTCCCTGAAGCTCAGTCCTTTATGGGAATCCCGGGCCTGTTTTCGCTGGCTGTGTTCACATTTAGCATTGGATGCCTTTTCTGTAGGTAACTATGTCCATCTCTTGGCCAAAATTGATGGTGTTCTGGTGGTCAGGGCTTACACACCGGTGTCCAGTGATGATGACCGAGGCTTTGTGGACTTGATTATAAAGGTAAGTGGGGCACCAGCTGCCTCACCCTCCCAAGCCTACGAAAGGTGGTAGGGTGGGGACGGAAACCATGGCCTGGGAAGGGCTTTCCAGCAGTGTCATGGAACAGTGAAGCTGTGGTGAAGTCTTCAGGGGTGCTTAGAGCAACTGTGAGGGCAGAGAACTTTTGCTTCAAGGTTTCCAGTAGCAAAGGGAATTTTGAGTTGTGTGCAGCTGTGGCCTCCGGTCTGAGGGTGTACAAACCAGGCTGCCTTATTTTTCAGATCTACTTCAAAAATGTGCACCCCGATTATCCAGAAGGGGGGAAGATGACTCAGTACTTGGAGAATATGAAAATTGGGGACACCATCCTTTTTCGAGGGCCAACCGGTCGCCTGTTCTATCATAAGCCAGGTACTGGGGGGTTCACATTGGGCCTCCCGCTGGAAGGAAGAAGATTCTTGTGGTTGTTCCATTGTTGTAGAAAAATTCTCAGGGTTGGGTCCTGTGGACTTGTCCTTAAAGCCTTCGTACGTTCACTCAACACACACACTTGATGAGATTGTAAGCTTCATTAAGGTAGGGGAGTGCTGGGGTGTTTCCTCATGTAAACTGGATCTCCAGAACGATGCCCGATGCAGAAAAGGTGTCTGTAAGGCTGAGCAGTGGAAGCATGGGTGGAGGGATAGATGGATGGATGGATGGATGGCAGGCATCCACTCTCGTTCCTTACCACATACTCATCACTGACTCGCTCGTTCATGCTGTGGCTTAGAGTGCTCTGTGAGGCTCCATTTAACTTCACTGTGCTTCCCTCCTCCCTCAGAAGAAAAGGTCCAGCGAGTCCTTGGCTCAGTTTCCACTTTGTGCACCATGGCCCCTGGGCCGCCCTGACTCGCTTCTCTGGTTGAGAACGGTGCGGCCCCTTCCTCTGGTGGCCTTGCCTCCTGGGAGTCCCAAGGGAAGCCCGTGACCTCTTACAAGCTCTCACGCAAGAGCTGCAGAAGTCGGAGGGGTCCTCTGTGTTTCTAGGGAACTTTTCAATCAAGGCATACAAAACAAGTGAGCCTGAAAAGAAGCTGGTCAGTCACCTGGGAATGATCGCTGGGGGCACAGGTGAGAGACTTCCGGGGCTTCCTCCATGGGGGGAGGGGCCCCAAGACCTTTCGTACTTTGAAGTCATTTGATCCTAGAGGAGACTCTTCCATGGCTGTTTTAGAGGGGAGTGCAGGTTGATGACAGGCCTGGAAACGGACCCCATGTGCCCTGCTCCCCTGATGCAGCATGCTGGCTGCCCCAGAAGTCAGGCTGGGGCCCCTGGAAGAGTCTGGGGACCGAGCTGAGTAAGCCCACACATGGTCCCCCGAGGGCTCCTGGATGCAGGTCGAGCCTGAATCTCCCCATCCCCTGAGAATGAGTGAATGAGAGAACAGAACAGATGTATCAGGACACCTACGATGTGCCAGGCGCCATCACAGGCGCTTGTGAAATGATCACTTATTCGTCATTCATTCTGTTGTACACATGGCGACACCGAAGAGCTCAGATGGACACCTGACTCACCCTGCTCTGAGAGCAAGTCAGGATAGGGGGCTGAGTGTGAAACTAGCCAGTTCAGAGCCAGGGCTCCTTCCATCTTGCACGTGAACATCAGAAAGGGCTTTCAATTTATTGTTGCATTAGAAGGGAAAACCAAAATGAAGGGCGGTTTTCCACTTTGAGTTTGGGGGCAGGCATGAGAGAAGTAGGACTGGGGCTGAGGCAGAGCGTTAAGGGGCTGCAGACCAGGGATCGTGGGTACCGGAGTGGGAGGGAGCACCACTAGCTGTGTCCCGCCTGCTCCTTCCTGTCCCAGGGATTACGCCCATGCTGCAACTCATTCGCCACATCACAAAGAACCCCAGCGACAGGACCAGGATGTCCCTCATCTTTGCCAACCAGGTCAGTTCTGCCGAGTCGGCCCTGAGCTTGGAGGGGTGGGAGGCATGTTTGCTGAGCGGCCCGTCTGCGTTCATACCTCCCCCCCGACTGACCTCTCGCTGCCTCTGCCACGGGAGGGCCAAGCAGGTGCTCAGCCGGGGTGTGGGGGTGTGGCTGCTGGAGGAGCAAAGTCCAGGCCTGGTTTCCCACTTGTTTTTGTTTTTAACTGTCTCCCCAGCCACCCTATGGACTAAGCTTTCTTTCCTTCATAATCAATTGTTTTTCTGAGTATAAAATCATAGATGCCCTCAGTAGAAATTTTAGAAAATACAGAAGTATATAAATACTTGACATCTTTTTTGTCTTTCTTCTATACATGCCGTGTATTTGCAATTACATTTATATATTGCTTGGTTTTTTCACTCAACATTACCACACGAGCATTTTCTTCTCATCAAACCTCTTTATAAATATTTTCATCAGTCTGTATCAAGTTGCACCATAATTTACTGTATTTTCTGCATTCAGATTGTTTTCAGTTTTCACAGTTTTAAGGATAAAATGCTTGATGCCTTTTAGATTATTTTCTTAAATAGGATCCCAGAAGTAGAATTGCGGGCACAGGAACCGTGACGAGTTTTAAGATCCAGGTCCTCTCTGCAGTATCTCGGAGCCTGTGACAAGTTTCTTTTGGCTTTGGTTTCCTTTCCCCAAATGAAGCTCCAGCCTGTGTTGCCCTCTGCTTTAGCTCTCCAGTGCTGTTACGTTAGGTGGGACCTCATGTATTACTGCCTTCACCCCTTGCGCTCCCTGCAGAAGATCCTGGGCCCACACTCCGCTCCTTCCAACTGGGTTCCAGCTGGGTTAGCCCTGCGTGGTGCTCAGTGTGGATGGGGGCGGGGGGCTGAGACCTCTGAGTGAGGCCACCCTGCCTGGGCTCCGCAGTGGCCTTCCAGCTGGAGGGCGGTCACGGCCGCTGCAGGAGCCTCACCTGTCCTCCGCCCACAAGAGGGAGGGCTGGTAGTGCAGAAGCTGCAGCAGAACCTTTGTTTGCCCGGAGTCGTGGAGAGAGCACCCCCACTCGAGTGGGGTCAGCTCAGGCAGAAATGTGCTGACCCGTGTGCTCAGTGTGGGGACCAAGCAGGATGTCCCTGTTGGGGCTTTGCTCATGTTCCTTCTTTTCTAGACAGAGGAGGATATCTTGGTGAGAAAGGAGCTTGAAGAAGTTGCCAGAACTCATCCAGAGCAGTTCGACCTATGGTACACCCTGGACAGGCCTCCTGTTGGTATGATCCCCATAGTCCCCACTGTGGGTTAGCTCCAACCCTTGACCCACCTCAGGAACTAGTCCCTGGGTTTGTTTGCTTTTTAGGACTGTGCTTGGGAGCTGAGACCTTCAGCTCTGTCCCTGCATGGGAAATGGAAGTGGAGGGAGAGAGGATTGGGGCGACCTGCTTGTAAGAGCAGTGTCTGATATCTCAGCAGCAGTCCATACGTGCACTGAACCTCGGGAGGGACTCGGAGGGACACCCGGTCACTGGGTTGCTCTGAGCACCCACTCCATGCTACACTCGACACAGCATCCCACAGAGACATCACACACATGGCCATGGACCCCTCGCCCCCTTACCACCCGAACTCTCCTGGACAGTAGTCGTCACATGGCGAGCCCCAGGCAGCTGCTGGAACCCTAGCCAGCACCCAGCCACCCCAGCACCCTGCACCTTCATGCTGCCTCTCCTACTGCACCCAGCTGTGCCTGCCTTGTCATATAGCTCGCTGCCCAGCAGAGGGCGCCCCCTAACCGAGCCACAAACCCCAGGCCTGCTCCACCCTGCCCAGCCCCAGCTCCCTGCCTTGATTCACACCATGCCTCACTGTTGTGTTCTCCATCCCTGCCCCTGCGTGCGGCGTCAGACAACCAGCAGTGAGCCTGGGATGCGGGGTCAATACTGAAGGCTTCCTGGGTCTCCCATGTCCTCCACTTCCCGGCTTCTCTGCAGAGAACAGCAGTGCAGACTTCTAAGCCTTGGAGAGCAGCCTTGCCTCCCTCTTTGGGGTGGGGGCAGATGGCTTGGGGTCAGGGGCTCTACCCAGCAGCCTCACAGCTTTTTTCTACTTCTGCTTAACCTCAGGCTGGAAGTACAGCTCAGGCTACATCACCGCCAACATGATCAAGGAGCACCTCCCTCCTCCTGGGCAGTCCACGCTCATCCTGGTGTGTGGCCCACTGCCCCTGATCCAGACAACTGCTCACCCTAACCTGGAGAAACTGGGTTATACCAAGGATATGATTTTCACTTACTGATACCTCCCTTGCTTCTAGCAAATTTGCCTGGTCCCTTTCTGTTTCGGAGTGAGTTCTGCCTCACCACATTAAACTGGGATGTGTTCACAAGTGCCTTGTAATGCATCCTCAGGCACATGGCTCCTCGTTCGGGTGTGAGCCTAAGAAGCATTCAAGGGGCTGGAGGCAGACTGGTTTCTGAGGCCTCCTAGCTTGGGAGGCTCGAAGTGCCTTGCCCCATAGTTTAATGAAATCAACTTCAGCACAAAGCAGACAGCTTAGGAGATGTGGCTCTGTGGGGAATCTGCTAGGCCAGCCCTACATGTGAACGGTCTTGTGTGTGTCCAAGGGAGGTCAGAACTGGCAAAAGTGCAGGGGCAGAATTCCAGAAGGATCCAACTGGGGTCATATCAACTCCCAGTAATCTCTCTTGAACTGCCCTCTCCAGAGTGTTGTTTTTAAGGTCAGACTTACTAGAGGGCCCAGGCACCCTCCATGTGCTCTCTTCCTTCTTTGGTAGGAGACCCTTGAAGTGGGAACGGTGTTGAAAGGTATTAGGGAGTTGTAAATCCGTATGGTAGGCAGGCTTCAGCCATGCTAGACTCCCTGTGCTTTGCACAACAGATGGAGGCAAGGGCCCTGGTTTTCTCAGCATCTTCTAAATGCCAGGCCCCGTTCTGGTGTGGCGGGTGGGGTGGTTAGCACAGAAGCTTCTGAACTGCAAATGAGATGAGGCTCCAGGAGTTATTCCTGAAATCCTTGCCATTGCTAAGCCCAAGTGATCCAAGTGACCCCCTGAGCCCTGGCCGTCCGTGGCCAGGCTGACGTGCTGCTCCGTTGCCCAGGGGTGGGTAGAACTTGTCCTGCACTTTAGTTCGCATCATTCTCACAACAAGCCGAGATTCCGTGGGGATGATGTTCTCCTGAGTTACAGATGAGGAAGGTGAGGCTCTAAGTTATTATCTTCAGGTCCTTCCAACACAACAGGAGGCAGCAAAGCTGGGCTTCAGACCTGGGTGCTTAAGTCCAAGTCCTTTCCTTTCTGCAAAAACTGGCATTGTTAGCATTGCCTCCAACGGTGTCACTGGATGTGCGTGTGTGCATGCGTGTGTGGGGGGGGGGCAGGAGAGGGTGAGATGGCTCTAGAGAACTCACCAGAGTGCAGCTGTGCCCTGCCTAGGGATGGTCTCACAGAGGGTGGGTAGGGGTGCGATGGGTGCAGGGTGGGGGGGGGAGGGGCTGCGAGTCTTCACCCATGCCTGTGTGTTCAGCGCACCCTCAGCAGATCCCTACTTGGAGAAGCTACTCCGCTGGGCACAGTATGATGAGTAAGAGCCCACCCTCGTACTTTCCTCCAACACAGAGCTTACCACACCTTTCCCCTCTGGCACACTCGGGAACCGAGTCATGTCTGAAATCCAGGGAGCACCTCTTCCTCGAAGTCTTTTCTGGCTGCTCCCCCGGCTCTCCATTAAAAAGGACAAGTAGCGCGCCTGGGTGGCTCAGTTGGTTAAGCGATTGCCTTCGGCTCAGGTCATGATCCTGGAGTCCCGGGATCGAGTCCCACATCAGGCTCCCTGCTCAGTGGGGAGTCTGCTTCTCCCTCTGACCCTCCTCCCTCTCGTGCTCTCTCTCATTCTCTCTCTCGCAAAAATAAAAAAAATAAAAAAATAAAAATAAAAAAGGACAAGTAGTTTCTACTGGAGCATCTGTACCTTTCAGCTTAAAACAGAGATGTAACCCCCACTAGAGCATCAGCACCCTCAGACAAGCACCTTGACATTCGTGCCTAGACCTCCAGCCCTCAGCCTGGCATGGAGCATGCTTAACCTGCACATAAGAAGGGGTGGGTGGCTGGAGCACGGCACGGTGGCCTGCTTGGAGTCCCTGAGCAGTTTGGGGACCGGGGCTGGCTCTTACTCTGGCGGTACGGGAGTGTGCCCACAGCAGGTGCTCGGTGCCTTCGTGCTGAGGGTGGCTGTGTGAGGGAGAAAGACACCCAGCAGGGGAGCTAGGAGGGCTCTGGCTCAAGGGCTGACGGCACAATGGGACACAGGAAACTCCGACGCATCAGCGAAGGCTTCCTGAAAGAAGCCGTGTGGCTTGCTGGCTCTGGACAGGTGCAACTCGGCCTTGTGAGGGGGACCAGGGGGAAAACGACACCTCACGGGGAGGGAAAGGCAGCGGCACAGGATTTCGTGAGGGTTCGTTAGGCCGGAGACTCGGAAGGGCCATGGGTGCTGCCTAAGGCTTTTGAACTCCTCTCTTGATTCTGGAACTGAGGCGTTCTTAGCAGAACGGTATCAGGATGAGAACGGTGCTTTGGGAAGGCCGCTCTCGGACAGCGGAGAGAACGGCAGGGGACCAACTGGGGAGGTGGGGGACCGAGGAGCCCAGCTTTGGAAAGCAGAGGAGAGAGGAGGCCTGAGCTGTCACGGGGAGGGAGAGGATGGGGCTGTCGCCAGTGGGGAGACTGGTCGGGAGGGACAGAATGGCTGGGGCACACGGGGCCTCTCCCCGAGAAAGGAGATACGGCAGGGAACAGGCTGTGTGGGGAGATGGCCAGGGGTGGAAACGCTGTTGGGGTGTGCGAGGGCCGTCCGCTGGGGGCAGCCATCTGACCAGACACCTGCACTTGGGAGCCTGCGCTGCGCGTAGGGGTTAGGGGGCCCAGGGTTTGGAGCCGCCTCTGCTCAGACCTGAGGAGGCCCAGCAGCACGGACAACCGGACACCCTGCTGCAGAGGAGGGTAGGACGAGGGCAGTGAGGGCCATGGGAGGAGTCCCACTGCTCCTTCACCGTGCTCACCCTGGGCCGGTTCCTGTGAAGGCAAGTGCCCCCTCGGTGTGGAAGCAGCCAGGAGGGGCTCCCTGTCATTTCAGCCAGCTCAGCCACTACAGGACAGCCAGAACATTTTTTTCCAGAAGTTTCTTCCAGCAGAGCTTTTATGAACTCCTTGCCCTTCCCCTTTGGCGTAAGAACCTCCCAAACATCACCAGGAAGAGCAGGGGCCATTGAGTCTGTGCTGACGTCTCACTGCCCTCCCCACAGAAGTGGGGGGCAATCCATGTATAAAAGTACAAAAGGTATAAAAGCTGTGGTGAAGAGCCTAGCGCGGCTGAAAACGCAGGGCCCCCGGGGCCCCCTCCTGGACATCTGTTCACCGCTCTGCTCGCTCCTGTCAGTGCGCACATCCGAGGGGTCCTGCCAGCCCGTCTGGGCTCTGCGGGTGGCCACGCCAGCTCCCCAACGCAAAGACCCGGGGCCCCCATGCGTGGCTCTCTGGGCTCTTGGCCACGAAGAAAGTCACCTCCAGTCCTCAGGGCTGGGAGCGGCCAGGCGAGAGTCGCTCAGCAGCTGGTCCTGGCTCAGCAGAGTCTGAAAGGACACAGCCCGAGGGCCAGTTGAACAGGGTTTTGGTCAAGGCTGCCGTGCAGCAGCTACGCAGGAAGCAGCGGGACACTGGGTGAGGTCCCGTCTGACACCACTGGCACCCTCTAAGCTCATGGGGTTCCAGGGACCCCACATGCGCAATCAGAACAGACTGCGCTATCAAGACAATACATCGCTCATACCTTAGAGAGGAAGTTGCTATTTCAAGACCACCCAAGGCCTATGAGTAGTGGAGGGCAAGGCTGGGTGCATTCACTTCAGTGTGCGAGCCAAGGGAAAAATAAAATAAAAATGATCCCATTTCGATTCAGGGAGCCCCCTGCCCCCTCCACTTCCATCTTGTCCTTGGATACAGCCTTCTTAATGTGCCCTAAGAGATCAGTGAGCAAAGGACGGGGACAGGGGCTACAGCCAGTGGGCTCAGTGATGGGACCATCCAAAAGTAAGGGGCAGTGGAAGGTATAGGGCCTCCACAGTGTGAATCTTCTCTGTGGCTGGACTTTTCCTGCCAGCTGTCATCTGTCTCTAAGCCTTGCGAGGAGGCTTTACAGACAACTAAGCTGCAGTTCGCAGAGAGAATGACTTGCCTGAGGTCCCAGAGTCAGTGAGAGGCAGAGCAGGGGCTTGAACCAGATTGGCCTCCCTCCAAAGCGGCATCTCTCCCGGACACCATTCTGCCCCTTCATGATAGTTTGTCCCCATGAGGCACACCAGGATGTGTCCACATGCCCATGATTGCCATGAGGCCAGAGGCATGGCACAAAATGCACGTGTCTCATGGGCAGAGGGCAGAGTAGTGCCCACCAGGTCAGAGAGGAGGCCCGGGCATTGGGCTGACGAGGCAGGTGACCCGGAACTGCCAAGCATCTTGATTTCCTCACCAGCTCTGAGCCTGGGAAGAGGACCAAGACCTGGCATGCTTTAGCTGGTTTCAGCTCAAGGCCCGTGACCCTTCTCAGTGCCCCTAGCAGCTCAGGCCACAATGCTCAGCACCATCCTTCAAATTCCTAGCACAGCCTAGGACCCAGGTTGGGATTGGTGGCGGGGGGGGAGGTGGTCAGGCTGTGGGTATCACGCCAAACTCGTGGGGCCACCCCAGCACCTGGCCTACTGCAGATAGAGGGTCAGAATCCTACCGTGAGGCGGTGAATGTCTTGGGAGAGGAGCCCTATCTGCGTCACAGTGCCTTCCGAAGGGGCCATCTGTAAAATGGGCAGCAGCCTGGTCAGCACACACAGATGGGCTCGGCTTGTGATTCACAGGGATGGCATGCAAGTCCTGTCCTGGGAGAGTGGGTGAGGAAGGGGCCCAGGCCCTGGGGAGTGACAGCTGGGCAGGGCACATGCTGTTTCTGTCCTTGGGAAGGCCGGAGCTTCCAGTATCCCACACTGCTGTGTGCACACGCTCCCAGGGCCCATCCTGGCACCAACACTGAGGGTGCACGGGAGATGAGAAGCAGCCCTTCCACCCATGCTCAGTGCTCCAGCTATTTCTAGAAGCAGAAAGCAGCACGGATGAAGGCCTCAGCATGCTGAATACACCGATAATTTCCGGTGACAACGGGACCCCGTATGCTGATGCCCAGGGTAGGTATGGGTGGGCACCCTCAGGGAGCTGCTCATAGAGCTTCCTCACTGCCAGGAGCCTCCCTTGCCTCCCCTCCTCCTCAGGTAATGCTGGTCTGCTCCGTCTTCCCTAAGCCTATGTAGACATTGTAGATTTAGAAGCATCCTCTGAGAGCTTCAAGTATCATCCCACATTTTCCAGGTGGGAAAACTGAGGCCCACAAAGGGACACAAGCCTTGCTTGAGACCACAGAGAAATGTAGTGACATAATTCCATGCAGGGTTTGAAAACAGGTGCATGCAGAGACGCTCTCCCCAGGACACCCTAGGAATCAGGGACAAGGCCGGCCCTGGGGCTCGATGACAGCTACGCCCAGCGACCAGCCCCGAGGAGCACCTGCCATTCAATGTCCCGGGTACTGGGATCAGGCACCAGGCTGACTTCAGAGAGGCCCAGGTGGTCATGGCCTGTGGTTATCAGCCATCCCTGGGGCTGCTGGTAGTTTAAGAAGCAAACCAGAGCACTGCCTCCGTCTGGGACAGAATCAGAGTGCCCTCCATGGGGCCATCAAGCCCTGCCCCGGCCGCCAGATGGTTACGAGGTCGCTGTTATTTTGCAGATGAGGCCCAGGGGACCCAGGAGGGCCAAACCCTGCCCTAGGCAAACTGGAATCTCATGAGCAGGAACCCAGACTGGCAAGATGTGTCTCTCCGTCAGTCCCCGTCCAGACAAGGCCCATCTGGAAGAGCCATTATCAGTTAGCCAGCCTCTAAATCAGGAGGCCAGGGCTGTTCCCGTTCTGCCGACAGACCGACCAGCCCCCACAACGGTTATGGGCCCAGCCAGGTTAGTAGCAGGGAGGCTGACAAAGCACACAAAAGAACAGAGGCAATTTCCACGAGGCCGCGTTCTTGTCTCCCCCTCTGCCCCTGAGGAGGCTCACACTGCTGAAACGGAAACCGACTCTGGGGTCTGCACGACAGATGCGACCCAGTCAGTGAGCACGAGGTTCCCCACGGCTTCATAAGAGGGAGGTGGAGCCTGAAGCGAAGAGGCCCCAGACCTCCTCTGAAGGATACGGGGGTCCCTCCCTACTCCAGTTCCCTTGTCCATGACACTTGGCAAATGCCATGTGTGCCCCTGGCCAAGGACTGGCTCGGGGCCACCCGCTGTCATGCTGGGCAACACGCGGGACTCCATCTCCAGCTGTGCCCAGCTCTCTTCCCTGCCCAGTGAGGTTAAAGGTATGTGGCGCTGTTTGCTTTCTACATAAATATTGTCTTTATTACCAGAAAGAAGAGACCACCTCTGTGGGTAAGGCACAACACAGTTACGCTGTCACTGCGGCAGGAATCCCTGCTGCCATCCCTGGGGTCTCAGCCACAACTCTGTGGCCACAGGCCTAAGGCACTTAAGATTGCCCCTCAACGGAAGCCCAGCAGAGGGGCCCAAGAGCTGAGCCTCTGGGGATCGCCCACGGTCTCTGAACCCGTGTCCAGGGTTGTGTGTTTCCACCGGTGCCGAAGATGGCCACTAAGAATTACTATAGATGTACAAGCGTCTTTGCGTCTTTCCTCCTGAGTCCACCTTTGGCAACAGTCCCCAAAGGCTGGCCCCTTAGCAAAAGTGCCACTCCATACCCTGGCCACCCCCAGAGTTCAGAGAGAGACTGGCCTGGAGTACACAGCAGCCGGAATGTTCTGTGAGGCATGCACAGGGGCGGGTGGTGAGGTGCAGCTCTATGCGGACACACGCAGTGTTACGGTGAAGCTCCCGGGGTGCAGAGAGGACAGGTAACAAGGCCATCAGCTAATCCGTCCCACCTGGTCCAGCCCGTCCAGTTCAGCGGCATCGAGGGGGCTGAGGCCCCGGTAGCCACTGTAGGCCCTGGAATTGTCACCAGCACTGTCACTGGGCTCCATGGGGCAAATGTAGTCCGTCGACTCATCGAATTTCTTTCTTCTTATGTTTCCAAAATGCGAAAATCCTAGCTTCCTTGGCTAAAACACAGTAAGTGCAAGATTAGGAGAAGGGGCTTATCAAGTCAGCGTGCAGATAGAACTCACAATGTAAGAGCGGGCTCATGAGGAAAGGAAGAAGGCAAACAACTTCTGGAAAAATTCTCAACAAAACAGAGCTCCTGGCTAGAGAAAGGCCAACAGATAAATAATCTTGAGCAAGGAGAGAGAATCTTGCTCCTCCGAGACTGTGTACGAGAAACTCAGGCCCTGCTGGCCCACGAGTGACATTCTACTTTCCCCAAGGGAAACCAGGAACTTCTACTGGGAGCCGAGGTGGAGGCCCGGCCTCACACAGCGGCGGCCTCTGCGGCTCGTGGCACCTCGTGCCCCGGGGGGCCACACCGGAGAGCCCTGGGCAGCCCCTCCTGCTGTTCACGCTGGTCTCCCCCAGACACACTTGTGGTCCTGCTCCCTTGGGGAGGGAGGTCTGTGCATGAACTGTAGCTGGACCTAGGCATCCCCTGCTGCTGGGGACACGGCCTCCAGAGATTGTGTGTGTGGGCCTGCAGTCTGAGGAGGATGTGGTCCGAGGACAGTGTGGCTCAGGCAGTTTCTCACAAGCTCTGTGGGGTTCAGAGAGCCCCAGTGAGTGCTGCTGGTGCTCGTATGACCTCGGGACCCCTGGACAGCCGTGGACTGGCCGCCACCCCAGCACAAGGCCACTGGAGCGCTCCCTATGTTGGCAGACAGTTCTGAGGAAGACCCCCCCAGAGCAGTGTGGCCCACAGATGAGCCTGACCGAACAGAACTCAGAATCGTGAGCTCATCTGCTTGTGAGATGAGTCAAGGCAGCACTGGGACAGAGGATAAGCACTAGCTGCCTGAGAGCAGATGCTTCCGGGACATAGTGTCCGTGTACAGAAAAGTTTACTCTCTTCCTTGGACTCGGGTACACAGGGAACTGGCTGAACAAAAACAGATGAGGAGACCAAGCTCTGAGGTCCGGACCTGAGACAGCCTCCTCATCCGTGTGCCCCATGGCCCTTGCTGGTTTGGCTCCAGGCCACTGGGCCTGCTGCAGTACATGAGTGCTAAAAGGCAGGCCCCTGTGCCACCCCAGAAAGGGCCTGGCAACTCACCCGGACTTTGGCTGTGGTGGTCAGTGGCATGTATGCTGGTGAGGCTATTTTCTCTCGTTTTTCTTGCTCAGCCTCAGGACCAATCAGGGCATTGAATTTGGTGGTTAGGTGGCGTCTGAGGAGTGTCTTTTGTGGTGGAATATTGAGAAGCATAGCTAGGGTGTCCCCAGTGAAGCGTGGCTCCAGGATCTAAGAAACAAACACAGACAGACCACCCGGGGATGACCACAGATGGCTCCAGGAGGGCACACTGACAAATAGGCCCTCATGCACAGAGGGGTGTCCCCAGAGAGGGGCTGAAGCTCATCCACTTGTCCTGTATCCCACTCCTCTCTGTTTCCTCGGCACAGGGCCTGGCTCTGGGTAGACACTAACACACTGGTTGACTGCCCACCTCATTCTCACTGCCCAGCAGAGAGCGGTGGGTTCTTGGATACGGCTGTCTCCCCAGGTCCAGTCTGCTCTGGAGGACATCCAAACCATCCTTTCATTTCCCCACTGGCTTTACCACTTGACAGATCTGAGTGACAATCATGACCATACTGTGGCAAGGGGTAAGTTCCACTGTGGTGGCCAACCCCTCACTTCCCCAGCCACTGTGTTCCTCCAGGTGCTGGTGGAGATGCCATGTTAAGGCCAGACTTATGCAACCCATTTGTCCTGGATCCCTCTGGATCTGTTGCTACAGAAGACCTTTCCAGAAACCATCTTGTTTCCATGAGGTATATTCATTTCCAACTGCAAATTATCAAATATTTTGAGATTTCAATTGATATAAGGGTTATCAACATTTTTTCCTAGGATTTATGTCTAGCCATGAAGAAATCAGTTTCTGAATACCCCCATTTACACTGAAGCAGGTGGACTAGTCTAAAGAGCCACTCACGATGAGGCCTCCGTGGACACCACTCCCACGAAGGTTGGGTGCGTACTCCGCCAGGTCCACAGATCGCAACCACTCCATCACCCTGTGGTTGGACCACTGCACAACTTCTGAAGGAGAAAGGTTACTCTGTGACAGGGAGAAGGAGAGAGTGAGAAAGCTGGGTCTAACAAGTCCTACCTGTGGTCCCCTATGGAGCCAGCCCCTGGGAGTAAGCCTGCCCCAGATGCCTGACCAGAAGACAGCCCTCATGCCCACAGAGCTAGGTAGCCAGCCCACCTGCCTAAGAGCCTTCCCGGTTTCTAAGAGATAGAGCTCTCACAGAATCTTGCAAGACATTCTACACTGAAATATCTGATTCCAGAACCCTGTGACTCCCTAATCCTCTGGTTGGGACTAGTAAATGAAGGCACAGAGTCATTCATTCGGTGATTCAACAGAACTTGAAAGAGGACTATCATTTAAGAGTCAAGTGTTTTATAGACGAAGATCTCCTGGGTGTGGTCAAATGTTTCAGGGGAACACATATTAAGACACTTAGACATAAGTGGCATCTTAGTCTTCAAAATGCTCAGCGCTCTGACACACAGAAGGCATTCAAAACTTATTTGCTGAATAGGGAGAACACGAGATGGAAGGTGGAGGTAGGAGTTTTTAATCCCTCAGGAGGAGGAGTTAATCTTACAGCACAGTTAGACTTAGCTCGTAGGAATATAGGAGACGGGGTGTGACTGACAAGCCTTTAGCTTCGGGGCCCAACAAGAGCTCTGTGCCATGTAGAACATGACCAGGCACTTCTCCAGGACGTGGGCTGCTGTGTTTACCTACACTATTTCTTCTCTAGCAAAACCTGCTCACCATCCCCTGTGCACCTGGGACTAAAGGTCAGCTAATTTTGTAGCTACAAGTAGGGAGATCTGAAATGTCTGGTTCCAGATGGGCTCTTCTCTCTGTCTACTCTGACCCCATCTTGCCATTTTGCTTTCCCCTCCTTCTCCTTTGCACCACTTGCTCATCATCTTTGATCATTGTGATGGCTTTGAGAGACTTGTTGTTACTGCCTCTGGCCCTGAACATGGGTCTCCCCAAGAGCGGTGGGAGCTTAGAAGTCTAGTGTCTGTGGTAGGGCACAAAATGCAGGCAACAGGGGGTGTTTGGAGAACCATGAAGCACTAGCAAAGGAAAGAATCCCAAGCACCCTGGTTCAGAAGGCAGCCATGTTGCGCTGAGGTCACTCTTGTTTTCACACACCTAACCTTGCACACAGGGCTGCCAGGATAGGTACCATCCTGCCCTCACCTCATCAGCTGGCCGCCGGTGTAGGCAGTGGGGGTTGAAGTTGTTGACATGCAGCACATGAATGGCACATTTGATACTGAGATGATGTAGTTGGCTGGTAACTTTTAAAAAGAGGAGATCATTCTGGAAGAGAAGAGTTTTGGTTGATAAACCAGAGTTTCCAAGGTGACTAAGACCCTTAAGATTCCTTCCCAGACCACACACAGACAAGTCTACCACATCTTAGAAGGTGCACATGGACACACCAGCAGCTTCTCTTAGCACAATGGTTCCTACTCTGCCACCTCGGACCTCTTGTGTGACCAACAATACTATTTAAAGACCTTAAGAAAAGAGGGGGGGAGGTGGAAGCACGTTTACAATAAGCACCATGGGGATACCTGTGCTGAGGGCTTGCAGGGACAACCAAAACACTGAAAGGGAAAATCCTCACCACAGTTAGGTACTGTAGCATTCGCCCATCGACTCTGGACTCGTGAAACTGGTCTTTGTATTGTGGTAAGCCAATATCATCAAGCCAACCTACAGAAACCAGAAGAAACAGGTGTGCTCGGGCTCTTAAGAATGGGAGACTGTAAATGCAGATAAATAAAAAGCAACAAATGATCATCTTGCGGGTCCAGCTGGATTCCCCATAAGGAACTCCCTCATCTGCCTTTTCCAAGGAGAGCACAGTCTTTGAGGCACGCATTCCTAGGCAAAGTGCTAAGTTACCCTTAGCAGCAGCCAGAGACACGCATCTATGCTGCCCATCCTTACGTGTCACCCAGATGTGGTCCAGCAGGGCAGACTTCTCCTCCTGCTTGGTGTTGATAGCTTTCACAGCTAAAATCAGCTTCTTCCTGTGCAGAGGCTGCTTAATTCCCAACTCCTGAAATTGAAAGATGAAGACAGATGTGAACTTCCAGCCAGCAGCTTGACCATTGGAGGGTGCCACGTCTGGGTGGAGACAGTCCATCTTGGGGGGGGGGGGGGCGGTGGTGTGTGTGGCCGAGGACCCCTGCACAGTGCCCTGGGATTGACCTGCAGTGACAGAGGACATCTGTGTGTTTGTGTGTGTTGTGTGTGTAAGCACAAGGGAAGGAGGAGTGGGGGCCACACCTCACCAGACATTGGTTTGAGGAGAAAGGGGAACCTCCTTCCCAGGGGGCTCAGCCCTTACCTTTTCCATGTCCTGAGGGGTAGCTGACAGTAAAGTGTGGCCAGAAGTCACCCACTGCCGGGCAAAGATCACGTACTGGCCCAGACCGAAGTCCTCCAGCCACGCACACACGCGCTCGGTGCTCCACTGGGCAAAGGGGGCACTGGCGTCACTGGGGAGCAGGAAAACAGCAGGGCCCTGTTAGTGGGAGAGCCTGAGGCTGCATGTGAGCACAACGGAGCCTCAGAGAAAAGGGAACCGTGTTTTAAACCATCCAATCATAGGATCTCGCTGCACGAAATTCCACTAACAACACTCACTTGTAGTGCACTCAAGAGTTTCCGGTGATAACACCCGGTGTGAATTTCGAATCTGCAGCGACTGTGAGCACGGGCCAGTCATGGGTTCTCAGGAGGCCATGTTCATGTGCCGTTGGTCCACTTATGAGGCACACGTGCCACGAGCCCAGAATCGTGCCCCATTACGAGGATAATCATGTTATCAGCAAGATTTTTATGGATCAACACTGTCTTTAGGGAAATGCTTAGAAAACTAGGAAAAGGGGGTCAGTTCTCTAACATTAAAAAAGAAAACCTTCTAGGGGCGCCTGGGTAGCTCAGGTCATGATCCTGGAGTCCCGGGATCGAGTCCTGCATCAGGCTCCCTGCTCAGCAGGGAGTCTGCTTCTCCCTCTCACCCTCCCCCTCTCTCATGCTCTCTCTCATTCTCTCAAATAAATAACATCTTTAAAAAAACAAAAAGAAAACCTTCTAAATAGCTAATGCTTTATTAATGAAACACTAAGGACATTCACATTAAAGTCAATAGAAAGAGTATTTTTTTTTTTAAAGATTTTATTTATTTATTTGAGAGAGAGAGAATGAGAGACAGCATGAGAGGGAAGAGGGTCAGAGGGAGAAGCAGACTCCCTGCCGAGCAGGGAGCCCGATGCGGAACTCGATCCCGGGACTCCAGGATCATGACCTGAGCCGAAGGCAGTCGCCCAACCAACTGAGCCACCCAGGCGCCCTAGAAAGAGTATTTTTAATCAGGACTAATAACATGGGTCTGAGAGTGAAGCCAGTATAAGAAGAGAAAAAAAGAAGGCTAGAAGGTAAAAGTAAAAGATTGCCTCTCTTCTCAGATGATGCATCTCCCCACCTGGAGAACCCAAGAGAACCCAGTAAGGTCACTAGCTACAAAACACATGTCATATTTATACGACTTACAAAATCAATAGCACACATACTAACAGTTTTGTTAATTTAAAAATCCCATTCATAGCAACCAAAATTATACAATATCTAGGAGTTGCTTCACAAGCAATGCCTCAGTCTCATGTACGTGTGGGGGGGGACAGGAGGCAGTGACGATAACACTCAACTGAGCAACATCAAGTCATGAATAAATCAAGATCTAGATCATGTTCCTGGACAGGTTGATGGGTATTACAAAGCCATCAGTTCTTAAAGACATCAATTTTTCATGGAAGTGTGAATATAATGGCACACTTGAAACCTCCATGGAGTCTGGGGTGGGGGAGGTTGGCAAAGCAACTTTATTTCATTTGAGGAAAAACCAACCAGGATTTATGGAACGTAGAAAACTAGATAGTCTGTAAGGTTCCTTCCAGGAAAGCACCCCTAACCCCATGCTGGTTAAAAAATTGTTTTGGAATGCCTGGTTGAGTTGTTCTTAAGAGGAAGGAGTTAAAAGACCAGAATGACAAGAAAGCATGACCTCTACCTCTGAAACCAGTAATACATTATATGTTAATTAATTGCATTTAAATTTAAAAATAAATGTGACTAGGATGTAAAAAATAAAGTAAGTATTTTTTAAAAAAGTAAAGAAAAAGCATGATTCTAGGTGTCCTGGGGTAAGTGCTGGCCACGTGGAATAATAAGCCATGAGTAGGTATAGATCCAGGTTTTGTGAGACCTAGAACTTGTAAAATTTGCATGGACCTCCTTAAGAAAAGTACAAAATTTGAATAGGGAATTAGGAACAAATATTTAGAATAATAAATCACGGAGGATTACAAATTTAATCAAACTGAAAAAAATCATGGAATCTACAAATATTTTTTTTTTTTTATTTGAGAGAGAGAGACAGAGAGAGAGCATGAGAGGGGGGAGGGTCGGGAGGGTCAGAGGGAGAAGCAGACTCCCTGCCGAGCAGGGAGCCCGATGCGGGACTCGATCCCAGGACTCCAGGATCATGACCTGAGCCGAAGGCAGTCGCTTAACCAACTGAGCCACTCAGGCGCCCCGGAATCTAGAAATATTTTTATAAATTCCTACTACAAGTTTGTTATCTTTGCCGATGTATTAGATCATGTTAAATCAAGAAATTTTCAGCTTTTTCCAGTGTGTTCATATGATTCACTTTATATGAACAATAATCTAGAACCCATTCACTATTTTTGTTTGGAATTTATCTTTTGCTTTTAATGAATTACTGCTTTTGGTATGATCTGGAATTGTTTTGTTTCTTCTCTTTTTTTTGAGATACTAGTTTTTTTAAAATCAATTAACATGGGGGCGCCTGGGTGGCTCAGTTGGTTAAGCGACTGCCTTCAGCTCCGGTCATGATCTCAGGGTCCTGGGATCGAGCCCCGCATCGGGCTCCCTGCTCGGTGGGAAGCCTGCTTCTCTCGTTCCTACTCCCCCTGCTTGTGTTCCCTCTCTCGCTGTGCCTCTACCTCTCTCTGTCAAATAAATAAATAAAATCTTTAAAAAAAAAGAAAAAAAATCAATTAACATGTAGTGTATTATTAGTTTCAGAGGCAGAGTTTAGTGATTCATCAGTTGCATATAATACTCACTACTCATTGTATCAAGTGCCCTCCTTAACACCCATGACCCAGTTATCCCCATCCCCCTACCCACCTCATCTCCAGCAACTCTCAGTTTGTTCCCTATAGTTAGGAGTCTCTTATGATTTGTCTGTTTTTTTTTTCTTTTTTAAGATTTTTTATTTATTTATTTGAGATAGAGAAATAGAGAGAGTACAAGGGGGGGTGCAGAACGAGAAGGAAAAGCAGACTCCCCAGGGAGCAGGGAGCCTGATGCGGGAGCTCCATCCCAGGACTCCAGGATTATGACCTGAGCTGAAGGCAGACACTTAACTGACTGCGCTACCCAGGCACCCGGTTTGTCTATTCTTAATGCCAGAATACTTTCACTTTCAAATGTTCATTTTATCATTTTTATTTCACATTCTATTAGCTTTTTGATTTCACTCCTTTTCTTATTTCTGGAAATTGGTAAAAATATATATGCAATGAATCAGCGGGGTACTTCAGTTCTGAAGGAAAAATGTGTTTTTGAAATCATAGTTTGAAAACCTCGGTCTTGTATACCTTTTCAACAGTTCTACAGCTCTGGTGCTCATCTTCGACAGAATTCCCATGTCCTTCTTAGTAAATGGTCTCCACCCTCCTACACCAGCATTGTTCCCACAGTGGCAGACCCTGCTTCTCCACCCCCTTCCCCCGCTAGGTTCTTTCAGTTCTGGGGTCTCCCAGGGCTATAGTTGAACATGCAATCAAGTAATTTAGAGAGGACAGAGAAGGTACCTTCCAGGCGCAGCCAAACCACTTGCTTTACTGACATGTTCCAAAACATCTTTCCAAACTGCGGTTAAAATGACGTAAGAGATTATCAGATAGGCCATCCCCATGAAAGAGGGAGAGCATATGGTGCACTTATAATTGTATACACTTCATCAGTAAGTGCATTTCTGACTAGAGAGAACTTCTGTTTTGACTAAGCATCCAAGAGAACCAAATCCCTTGCCTGGGATTTCGCAGATCTAATGACTGGAAAAAGTTTTCACAGAATAGCTGCTGGTTTTATACATCTGAAATGTTTCTTTTCCACTACCCCATACTTCTGATACTGAGTGCCAAAGGACACGTTCACACTGGGACATGATCGCCAACTCTGCGTCTTTGTATCAGAGTGCTGGGCAGATGGGCACATTGGGAGGTAGCAGGAATCCCGGGAGCCATTTTTACACAGGACAGCTCGTCAACTAAACACGAAGTGACTGCACACCCCAACAAATCCAAACTAAATGGATGCCCAAAACTCAACTTTCCCTTGGCCAGATCCCCCAAATGCCCATGCTGCTCCAACATCATCTGACAGAAGGCAGTATACAGACGCGGGGGGGAGGTTGGAGTAAAGAGTCAGTAGTCAAAAACTGGTTGGGTTAAAATACCTTACTTAGCAAGTTTTGAAAAACACATGGCTTTGTCAGCACATTGATGGGACTCTCTCAAGATCCTAGAAGACACCCGGGTGCAAGCAAAGGACCCTGAAGCTTAGACTTTTTCACATTCAGGATAAACCTGATGCCATGAATATGGGAGAAAGGCAATAAAAGAGTCTGATTGAAGACCCTCAGGAGGCCAACTCAGAAATCATCCCTGCACAGAGATGAGATCCAGCCATGTTGAGTCTGCCTGACTTTAACATTATACACTACTGCTATTTCTTGGAAAAATAAAAATACCTCTCACCACATACCAAAATAAATCCCCAAATAGACGATTCAGACACAGTTTTTTAAAAAAATCATTGAAAAAATTTAACATGAACAAAACCACAAAGGAAAAGTTCATGAACCTCATTATACGTAAACATAAACATTCCATATGTCAAAGTGTCACAGAATAAAGTAAAACTCTGCAACAAGCCTAAAACATAATTTATCACAATTATTAGACATAGCTTCATGTCTTAATATATAGAGAGCAGATAGAAGTCTGTAAGACAGATAATAACAAAAATGGGCAAAAAATGCAGACAATTCACAAAAAGTAAAATGACAAACATCTGCAAACTAAATTAACAATAAAATGTAATTTTTTTGTGGGGTGATAGGCACTCTGGGCCACAGTGCCAACTGGAATGTAAATCAGTAAAACTTTATAGGAGAGAAAAAAAACACAATAAAATTCGTTCTTCTATAACCTCAGAGAGGAGTCCTAGGAAATGTCATTATCAAATAGGATTATTTTAAAAAGAAGTATTTCATTAGGAAAAAAAAAAACAGACTGGGGCTGGAGACTTTCTGTAACCAAGTACTTTTTCTACAGGGATATTGGTGATGAGACTTTTTTAAGGCTATACCTAAACAACTATAAATACCAGAGGACATTCATTTATATCAAATTTCCGCTGATGAGTAATAAAGGCCTTTCTTTTCTACCACCGAACACAGGGCCTTACCACAAGTGTTAGCATAAAAGCAGCAATCTCCTCAGGATGTCCTTCTTTCCCTTCCTCATCCTTGTTATGGTTAACAAAGCACAAAGACATTCACACAAAGCAGCCCTGTGGCTGGAAATGCCGTTTTTCCTTCAGCAGAGAAAGTTCCTGATTTTGGTTACCCCATCCCAAAATGGCTGGCCGAAAGTATGGGGGCCTCTTAACCATGTGGTCCTGCACTAAGGAAAAATGCCTAAGGGTCTTAGAGAAAGTTCTTATAGCCCTGCCAGTGAATCAACGCTAAAAAAATCGCCAGAATTGGAGCTGAGGTTAATCATGCAAGCTTACTGTAGATTATTTTCATCTCTGAAAAATCAGAAATGTTTAAGTCTAAATTTAAAAAATTGCTAGCAAATTAGAACGCTCTTGTGGAATATATAAGTTTTCTTTGGCTCACTTTTTAATGGCTCTGAATGGGTCTCTGCCTTCTCTTGCCTCCAAAAGCTACCATTTACTGACCATTTACTTTTGTAACACTGATGCCTTGATCCCGAGAGCAGGTAGAGAAGTCTACACACCCTCACATCTCTCTGCATGGCACCTGGAGAATACCTCTGGGGACGCCCATCAAAGCGCAAGTGGATCTGGAAAGGCCCCGCGTCTCGTACCCGAGCCAACTTGGAAAGCCTAGAACCCGGGGGTGGCTGGGTGGGGAAAGGGAGTGTGCATCCGTGGGTTCCCTTTCTCGGGGAGGAGGGTAGGCCTGCCAAAAATAGGATGCTTTAGGGAAACGTGCTTCTCTCGTCATTGGGATCTAGACTGTACTGTTTCTGAGGACTGATATGTGAGTTGTGCACATCTTACTCACTACCTGCACTGGTAGATGGCAATCTCAGAGGGATTAAATATAAGAGAATTAAACTTTATTTTTCACTGTCCAGTTAGATTTAAAATGTCACAATCCAATCCTGACGAAGGCCCCCAGAAGCCTGATCTTGGCTGAGTAACTCAGACTTCAGGAGATAGTTATTGAAGATGTATTTTGTGGAAATTGTCTGATGGGAAGAGAGGATCAGAGGATATGGAAAGGGATTTTCCTAAAACACAGGAGTACCGTTTCACCTGGGCAGGCCTGAGGGAGGCACGCTTTCTCAGAATAGGGCAGCCTAGGGAAAGGGGGCAGAGCTACTAACTGGAGAGTGTCTACCAGGGCAGACAGGGCAGGCCAGGAAAAGTTTAGCTTCTTTCCATGTTTTTTCATTCAGGCGTGATGGGAGACTCCTGTAGAAGTTCCCCTTGTGGTTCCCCTGGCACACACCCTCTGCCACCCCCTTTAGCTAACACCCTTCAGTGAAGTTTGGCGCCTTGTCTTAGGAGGCATAATGGCAATGTGGCCTGCTCAGGTGGCAGGGGACAATGCCCTTTCTCACTTTTACTGGAGGAGGTCGACCCATGAGTGGCAGAGTGCTGATGCTTGGGTTAGACGGGTAGTAGCGATGTAGTCCTCATAAGAACTTTAATAAAATACTTCTTTTGATTCCTCACTTCATAAATGAGGAAACTGAGGCACAGAGAGGTGACAGAACTTGGTTTAAGGCTCGCCGCTAGGAAGTGGTTGAGTGGACATTCCAACTCAGGTCTATGATTCCAGAATCTGTTGCAGACTGGTTCCAGAATGGTTGCACCAGAGCTTCTCAATCCAGCATGTCAAGGCACTGCTGAGAATGAATCACACATGTGCAGAGCTGCTGAGGTCCCGGGTAGGCCCGAGGGCCCACCACCCACAGTGGCTTGTAGGGAGCCTCTTGCCTTTACCTCAGTGTGCCTGTAAAGCATGAGCAACATCTGCTGGTGCCAAGTGGGAAAGGGGGAGAAGCTCTGCTTCCATCTCGGGAGCATCCCTGGCCAAGACCTCACAGTTCTCTGTCAATAGACTAGAGGGACCCTTACCATTTCTGACCCTTGGGGTCTCTGGTCCTGGAGAGCCTCGGCCCTGCAGTTGCCCGGAGCCCACCTCGTCGAAATTCTGCCATCCCTGGGGCATCGGTGTTAAAGTTCCCGGACTGAGTTCTTCGGATCCTGTGTGGAGAGGAGTCCATGGAGACTGTCAGGGGGCAGCTGGGAGCACGTAGGCAGGGCACCACCCCCTACGCAGGGCCACACCAGCTGGACGCTGGGCTCTCCATGGCACTGCAGCCCAGGGCCTCCCAAAGGTCAAGGATCATGGCCTGTGACAACGCCCCAGACCCAAGCCTCAATTCTCATTCTGCCTCTTGGATTTAGGGCATGCCCTGCGGGGGTCCAAGTGAGGAGTGATGTGGGGTAGGATGCCCGTTTCTGCTGCATTTCACAGACTGGATCAGTGGGGCCAGCAAGTCTTTCTTCAGACACAGACTGACCCCTGGGAAGGAAGAAGTTGGTCTCAGCCATGGGTCTCTTCCAAAGTACATGTGGTGTAAGCTGCAGAGAGTATGCTCAGGGTTTGTGGGAAGGAGTGATGTCTGGAATGAAGGGCAGGTAGGCAACTGCTACATTTAATGTTCTCCTCCTCTGGGCCCTCAAAGAGAACTCAAATTCTTCCCTCTAACGGCCATTCTGTTTCTAGTGCTGTTCCAACATCTAATTAAACAGGGGGCTATGTGGTTCTTTGCCCGTTCAAGAAGAATACTGATTCTAAGCAATGTAATTACGATCACCACCACCAACTTACTTTCCCCAGAACTTCCTGATGCCTTTGGGGCTCCGTTTACCATCTGGCGTCAGGGGAGACTGGGGGCTTGAGTCAGTGCCCGATGACGTGGATGAGAGGTCATTGGCCACGACAGTGTCATCCCAACCACTTTCTGTGTCTCCTGAGATGGAAAGAATGGAATGGTGTGTGAAGGTCAGAAGGAACATGACCTTCAAAATCTCGTCCCCAGGCCAGGGCTATCCTTCAGTGGGGGTGGGGAAGAGTATGCTCTGCCTACAGAGCAGAAAGTTACACCTCTACCAGCAGGGGGCTCAGGCACACTCCAGACTCTCTCTGAGGACTGGACAGGTTAAGGTTCCAAATCAGGGTGAGCTAATGTCTTCAAGTGCTATAGGTTCAGGGGTCCAAGTACTGGCGGGTAACTCCAACAAGGAGCTTCCTCCTTCCCCCAAGGGAGATGCAGGGATGCAGGCAGGAGGGGGACATGGCTGAATGTTCTGGAAGGGGAGGGTGTCAGGGAAGGGACACAAGGGCATCTCACTCTCCACCTCACCTGAAAGGGTACAGTACCTAATACGGGGGCACTGACACTCCGGCCACGATCTCCAGCCAATCAAGAAGCAGAGAAGCCACATGAAGAAGCAAGAGAGGCCAAAGTCCAGCCCAACAGAGTTACAGGGAAGCAAAGAAATAAACAAAAGAGTCATCGAGCAAGAGAGAAAAACTCAAACAGAAAGAAAAATAATCCCATGAGGAAAGGGGGCGGGGGAATGGTGACTGAACTTGGCCCACAGGGTCAGTGCGGTAAGAGGAGGCCTCACGTGAGGGGACCAAATACTCCCGGGGCCTCTTCCTGGCAGGCCGGGGCATCCATACACACGTAGGGAGAGGGAGGGAGAGCAGCAGGGGCTGATATACCGGGCCACATGCAGCTCCTGTGTGGGTGCCAGGGCTCCCTTAGATCAGACAAGAATGGTCTGAAGCTGTTCCAAGTCCAGAGTCTCAGTGTTACTAGGACAGACTCATTCAAGAGCTTATCTGGAGTTCTGCAGCCAGAGGCAGAACTGGCCAAGGGCAGAAGCCAAACCACGGGCTGGCTCATCAAACTACCAGGGATGAGGAGGAGGGTAGGGAGAGCTCTGCAGGAATCAGAATGTTCCCTCCTAAGCTCCACAGATCTGTTGTTGTTGTTGAGGAAAGACGGCCTACTCTGCATGAAAAGCAGCAAAGACCCCCCCAGTTCCAGGCCCTAGGCACCAAAAGGGTACCTGTGAATGGACATCCTTGCCCACTGGCCACTCCAGTTCCCTAAGGAAACACTCTCCCTTGGAAGAGCGCATAATATCATCCTACTGGTAATAGGGAGGCTGCTAGAGGAAGGCAGAGCCAGGAGAGAGATCAGGATGACAGAGGAGGAGGGAGGGAGGGACGGGAAGGATGTAGTCAGGGGTCTAAGAAGGAAGGAACAGAGGAATGATGGGAAAGACACGAAGGGCCGAGGTAGGAGGACTGGAAGAGGGCAAATGGGGGGTGGAGGAGTGACCGCAAAAAGAAAGTGCTGGCTCACAGCCTGGGTTTCTGGCGCTCTACAGGGCTTACCAAAGGAAACAATGAACCCAGACAGGGAGCCATGGTCTCTGCCAGTGAGGCCACCCAGAGGGATGACTTGTCCTGTCCACCCACCCCCACCATCCTCCAACTGTGGGCCACCAGCCCCAGGGCCTGGACACTCACTCAGCCTCGGCAGGCTGCTCCCTGTGGGCTCCGGATGGGGGGCAGTGGGAGTCGACTTGGCAGCCGCTCCATTGGGCGTAGCTCCTGAAGGCTTCCCAGGGAATGTGGGGTATTTGTGATCCACCAGGAAAGGGCTGTCCTATTAGAAGGGGAGAGAGAGAGACCTGTTGAATCAACTCATCGGCCTCAGACTCAAACCCACTTAGGAAACCTTTGGATGCAGGGACAACTCAGCTTTCCAAGAGCCATTTGTCACTCAGGCCAACTCAGAGACCTTGCAAAGATCACTTAGCCCAGGAAAAGGGACCAGAGGTCTGAGAAACTTGCCCAAGGGCCACACAAGGAGACAGGGACAGAGTCAGGCCCAAATCCAGGGCTGACTGCAACTGACCCTAAACAGGAAGTGGAAGTGTCTGGCAAAGGGGGCTTTGCCATTTGGCCAGATGCTCGGATGCGCGATGAATTAACAGGCATGAATGACCCTTTGAGAGCTTTGAATTAACAAACCCGAATTCTAGTAAAGGGCATACCTATTGCTTTATTATATGTATTTATGATACCATATATGTTATATTTATATATTATGGTAACAGTTATTTTGAAAAACACCAGGTTAAGACAAAGCGAGAAGGGACGCACACATTTGGAAGATGATGAGAGAAAACAGGCCAGGGGCAACACGCCAACCATTCCCTTGGGAGCTGAGGATCATAGTCTGCACGAGGTTCAGCCCCAGTACAACAGGCCTGTGCACACACCCTAGCCACAGAAAGGGTACCCAAAAAACAAGATAATGTAAAGGGAAAAGAACTGCACTTAGTTGGTCAGGATGGACACAATGCAGCCAGAGAAAGACAAATACCATAGGATTTCACTCACATGTGGAATTTAAGAAATAAAACAAATGAACAAAGTGAAAAAGATACAAAACAAAAAAAAGACTCTTCACTACAGAGAACAAATGGATGGTCACCAGATGGGAGGTGGGGGGGGGCATGAGTGAAACAGGTGAAGAGGATTAAGAGTACAGTTATCATGATGAGCACTGAGTAAGGTATAGAATTACTGAATCACTATGCTGTACACCTGAAACTAATATAACACTGTATGTTAACTATACCGGAATTTTTAAGAAAAAGGATATAATGGCCCCTAAACCCACAAACCTAAGGGAAACCCAGTGGAATGCATTTGAGTAAGAAGAGAAAATGAAGCAACATTACCAAGGAAATCGACTGTGGACTACTTGATTGGGCCCAGAAGAAAAGTAATATAAAAGTTCTGATTTCAAAACGGACAAGACAGAAAAGTAGTGGAGAGTTTAATGACTGAGACATCTCTTGAACTTTCATTTAGTTAAAAGCCGTGTCCAAAGAATTTCTGAATTCAGTGCGCTTATAAAATACAAGTCCTAGAAATTGTTTGAAATCCAATTCCTTCACTGAACGTGGACTACTAACCCCTATAAAAAAGCTCAGAAAGGAGAGATGTGAAAAAAAGACTAAATTTCCAAGGAAGTCTAAAGAACTGGCTGGTGAAGCAGAAATAATCAGAACCTTAAGACAGGGAGACCGCATGATTTTTAAATTCATGATGACCCACAAGGTAGAGATTGGACCTGGTCAGACCAACAGTTTGCAAATGCTAGTCCCTGTACCAGTGGTTCCGGTCACCTGGGACACTGGCACAGACTGAGTTCCCGTGAATCTGCCCCTCTGGGAGTGCACTCCAAGTGTGGGTATTTTTAACGAGCATTTCAGATTACTCTGATGCACAGGCAGACCTGGAACCACTGTGGTTGTGGGGAAGGCAATGTTCAAAAGGCTTAGGGAACTGTGACTCCAGGTTCCCCATGACACAGGAAATAGGGGGGTGGGGAAGGGCTCTCAAAACCAGATTTCCAGTTGCATTGTCACACACGTGCGCCCACCCCCCACCCCCCAAGACAGGGCAGAGACAACTGAGGCCGCCAACATGGGCTGCCCTGGGTGCTCACTGAGGAGCTGAGGGAAAGAGGACAGAACCTAACCCAGGACAGGCGGCCCAGACCTGTAAGAAAGACAACAAAAGGACCCAAGGGCGACAGAAAGGGCTCTCAGCTCTGTTCAGCCAAGAAGGACAGCTGGGAAGGCAGGACTCTCTGCTGGAGAAGGTCAAGGTCAGGACAGGACCCAGAAGGAACAGAAGATAAGGCTGGTTGTGGGGGAATGGAAATCCCAGCTGCCTTACGCTAGAACAGGGAGGCAGCGCACCAGAGCGGCAAGAACACGGGCTTTGTGTCAGAGGGACTCAGGCAAAGCGCTTTCCCTTCAGCCTCCCACAGCCTGTTCTATTGTTTCTCAATGGGGAACAATTCCTGCCTCGGGCTGAGCACACCAGGACAGCACATAAGCAGAGGCACAAGATATATCCCGTGCCCAGGACCTGGAGTGACATCAGTAAGTACAAGAGCAGTCCCTAGATCAGACCCCATCTAGAATACCGCGCTCAAGTGTGGTCCAGGGCACAAGCTGGAGAAACCAGTGCTGACCCTAAGGAGAATGAATGGGAACTTTAAAGGCCTGTGATCCACACACAGAAGAGAATGTTCAACTCAGAGAGGGCCTGAGGAACTTCAATTCTGGAGCAGTCAGGAGCAGGGAAGACTGGTTCATTCCAGGGGCTCCAGAGGGAGAGCCGGGCTCAGCGGGCACACACTCTAGGGAAGTCCAGAAGACCTATCTACTAGAGCTGGGAAAGATGTGATGAGCTCCCAGTCACAGAAAGCAAGGGCCAGACACCAACGCTAGGGGATGCCACAGAGATTCCTGCCCCGGTGGCTGACTGCGCCCCTGTGTTTGGCCATGACACATGAGCGCAGAAAGGGTAAGAGCTGTCCCGCTCCTCTGGCCGGGTGTGGAAAGCCTGACCTCCCCCTCCCAGCAATCAGATCGACAATGCCTTGTTAAGGATGAGTTTTTCGAGAAATCCCATCACACAATGACGTGAAGTCACACTACACAGCGGGGTGCATAGAAGCAGAAAACGGGAGAGGAGACTTCGTCTTTCCTCCTGCGCTCTTATCCCTTATAATTCACGTACTTCCAAAAGCTGTAACCTGCTCCGTGAAAACTCCAGCAGACATGCAACCACAAATGCATGATAGGGGCACACAGTTACTGTACCTTGGCTTCTACCCCTGGGAGCTGGTTCCCATTGACACACTGTGCAGTGGCAAGAAGGATTTCAATCGTGTGGAGAAAGAGACACCGTGTTAGTCGCAAACGACAACTCAGGACCACCCGCCTGCTTCCAGCTGCAAGGCTCATTCCCTCCCTCCCCATCTTTCTGTCAGGTAATCACCACCCACGGAGGAAACAGGTCACTGTCCACTGTCCACCCACTGGGCAGCTGCCAGCAATCTGACCGGGGAGAGCAAGAGGCACAAGACCACAGGGGCAGAGCCACTGAAGGGGCCCCATGGCTCCTGCCAGCTCCAGTCTTCATGGGTTTCCTTTGTAATTACCGGCGCTGGTACCCTGCTCAGACCAAGGGACTGCATGCGGCAGGGCTCCATAAAGGTGCTCGATCAGGGAAGGAGCTCTGGTCTCCAGTGACCTTGCGCAAGAACTTGGGACCTCCCCCTCCAGCACCAGGGACACCCACATGGTCAAGGGCTACCCTCAAGTAAGGGGCCACAAAGCCCTCCTCACATCTCTCTAGACTCTTAATAAAAGCTTCCTCTCCAATCTCCTAAATTTATCCCATAACTCACTCCTGGGCTCATCACTTTATCACATTACTTCCTCATTCAAAATCCCTGCAATGCTCCCAGAGTGGCTCTGGGGATACAGAGCCAGGACTCAAGACCTTCTAGGGTTTGATCTGACTCATGGCTCTGAACTTATATCCTCCTGCTCCCCACCATTTCCCAAAACCTGCCTGTGCTCACCTCTACATCTTCTCCATCAATTCCAGGCAGCATGCCCTGCCCTGCCCTGCCTCTGATGCCTTGGGCCACACCTGACTGATTTTCTCAAAAATTTCATGTAATTCCTGCCTCCCTGTCAGCTTCAGAAAGGCCTCTATAAGGTGGGACCTGTGTGTCCCCACATTGCCGGGTAAGTAGCTCAGGAGTCTTTATGGAGAGACTGAGGGGCTGACCTTGTCCACAGGTTCACTTCTCAGGTCTTCTAGGCTACACGAGAGTTTTTTCTGAGCTCTGGAAAAACACACAAGAAAGGGAACAAAGAAACAGTTACTAGAGAAGGAGCTGTGTCATTCATGCAGAGGACATACCAAGTATTTTACCAGTAGTCTGTTAAGTGGGTTTAGGGACAAGGTCAGGAAAAAGCCACCCTCTCATCACAACCACTACATAGGAGACTGGCCCATCTCGAGGGATAGCCTGGTCAGACAATGTGTTGCTGAGGGCATGAGAGCATCATTTAAATCCAAATCAAAAGGCCTCGGCATTCCTTGAAAATCTAGAATACACTCAATTCTATTACATCAGTGGGAGCTAACTGGTCTGTAGTCTCAAAAGAAAAGACTCTGCCTTGTCCATGTATCTAAGATGTAATCCAGGGAGGAAGGAGCTGTGCCACACTAGAGTGAAGATGAGTACATCAGCCAGCCACAGCTCTGGAGCATCCTGCTAGAATCTTCCAACACTTTGCCCTAGCTCTGTATGCCCTGACTAGTCTGCTCAGAGGAATTTGCTTTTTCAGAGATTATTTTGCAGAGAAGGGCATCAATTGTATAGAGAAGAGGCCATGCCACCAGTGGTCACAAGGGTTACCTTATGACAAGTCTCCTTGGCAGTTATGTTTCTCAGTTTATATGAATAAAGCAGAATCTCTTAGTACATTGGTCTCCTGTGAGTCTGGTCAGTGTGAGTTAATCAGTGTTGACTTCCTCCTGAGTGAACTCATAAACTAAATTTCTTATTGCGCAAAACTGCCAATTGCTGTCTTTGACACTGACATTTTTCTCTAGGGCTAAAGGCTGAGGGAAACAATGGCTCTCTAGAAAGTTGGGTCCTGGCCATGTAGGTTCTGGAGCCTCAGCAGTATTCTGGAGAAGCTTCCATCATACTTACGGCCAATTTCCCCAGACACCCTCCCTGAAAGACAGTCTGCTCTTGGCAGTGGGAGCCTCTATATCTCCACGACATGGGGCCCACTTGGAAGTGTGTTCTAAATTGCTGACATAGGGAGCTAGAAATAGGTTCATTTTAGAGGGAACCAGACAGGTGGCAGCCAGGTGACCTCACAGACCAGCCCATTATGAGCTCATTGCCATGTGAAGCTTCCCCAAAGGAATTGGACCAACCTCTCTGTAGGAGAAATGGCTCTCCCTGGGGAGCTGGGACTATCACAGGGCTCTAGGACTCCTGAGAGCAGGAAGGACTTTCAAGAGGGGGCTGATGAAAATGAGACCTATGTCATGGGATGCTCCCAGCCCCTAGGAGCCCCTGGCTGGCACAGATGACCTGCAGCCACCTCTCCTTTGAGGCTCCAACCCCTGGCCAGGTCTTTTCTCAGTGACAATGGCCAGACCCTTAGCCCATGGGAAGGGAAACCCTCCTGTGGCCAGGGGAGATAGGCACGGTTCGTGACTGCTCCACGGCCTGGGCCACACTGGCCACTGCCAGGGCCTGGAGGGCTGCTCAATGGAAGGGGAGATGTGCCCAGGACATGTGGCTGTGCTCACCATGCATGGCCAGTCCCTGCCGTGCAGGAGCCCCAAGGGTGGGCTGAGGGAACAGCAGCTCTGGGGACATGATCAGGACCCCTACCTGGTTTCCAGTGATTTCTGCGGTAGTGGAGGTGGCCCCACGGTGGGAGAGCTACATCTTGGAGGCATCTGCACCAGAAACAGACATCACTGTAGGCGACAGTTACTGTCTGAAGACCACCTACCATCCTTTCTCCTTCTCTGGACAACTCCTCTTGAGGAGTTCCACTTCCTCCCCGAGGTTCAGCCACGATGGCTGTGTCAATACAGGTGTCTTGCTCTTTCCGGATGCCCAGGAGAAAGGAGTACTGGAAACCTGGGCCAACCTGCCCCTCCTCCCCAGACCTATGTCCATATCTCTGCAGTAGAGTCCTGACACCTGAACCCCTGGGGACACTGCTGCTCCTGCCCTTTCTGAGCTGGTTTCTTCAGCTTTTCCTTTCATGTGGAAGCCATCACGCACCCTTTCAAAAACGTGCCTTCTTGGCGTAGGTTAGCCAGGGTCCATTTCTGGTGCTTGCAACGAGAAGCACTAGAATTGATATATTCACTTAACAAACATGAGCAACCTCTACGGCCTGCCAGGCCCCATGCTGGGTGTGGGGTAAGTGCTCCCCACAGCAGACAGGCAGACAATTAGGATAAAAGATCAGAGTAGACATTCTTACGGTACTGATACCAATAAGGCAATATAGGGATGGAGGAGAGGGAGGGATGCTTCAGAAGAGGGCTTCAGAGGGGAGAACACTTGAGAAATGAGAATGGGCTTAGTGAGAAGACAAAAAGGGAAGAGCATTACAGGTGGACCATGAGCTAATGGTGGCATCTAAGGAGGACACAGTTTGATGTTTTCAGTATTGTACGAAGTGCAAAGATGACCTTTTCTCTAGAGCCTAGTAAATACCTTTTTGATCTACTGTCAGGAAAACCCCGGCATTATAATATAGTTGTTAAAAGCCTGGGCTTTTTGGTCAGATAGATGTGGGTCCAATTCCAGGTTCTGCCATCTAGCTGCTGTGTGACCTAAAGCAGGTTAATTACCCTCTCTGAACCTCAGCTTCACAATAAAATAAGAATCCCATGAGGGTGTCATGGGGAGAAATGAGGTGAGAGCCATGGACAGTGCTCATCACAGTGACCACACAGAGGTACTGAGCGTCAATCATTGCTTCCATAATATTGTCAGCAATCTGTAATGTCTGTCTGACTTGATAACTGGGACACTTGGTGACATTTTTGCTCCTCCCTTAATTAAAAGAGTTGAGCTAGACCCCTAAGATCCTCTTCAGTTTGGCCATTCCAGAGTTTCATGAACCTTTTACATCCTGGGCCAAAGCCCCTTCTCCCCTTGAGATCTGGATCTATGAGTTTATTTGCTTATTTGTATCTAGTCTAAACGCAGAGTGATTCGTGTAAGAGAAAGAAAATCTGTCTGCTGGTTATAGGGGCTGGAGGGGGTGTCTGAAATAGGAATGGATCCCTGCAATAGTTGAATTTATACCCCTCAACGAGCAAGACACATTCATCCATTTGACAAATATCTGCACTCTCCTGGGCATCGGGCACTATTACAGACACTGGAGAAATGGGGGAAATAAAATGAAACCACCTTTGAGGAAAGACAAAAAGAAACAGGGAACTGGACTGATTAATTCCTATCCTTGCAAGTCCAGTATCCATGATGCCGTCCCTCCCAGTCAGAACACAGGCCAGTGCCTGGATCCCTTTCTACCCACAATGTTCTCCCCAAGGCCTTGGGGGTCACTCCATCCATTTAATGTCTCACCTGTCAAGATTTATACCTGACAGGTACCTGATTAGATCCTCCCCCAAGCTCAGTGTAAGCTCCTAGGGCCTGCCGAAACCCCACAGCATGGATGAAACATAGCACCTCTGGTTTAAGTAATTCTTCAGGGCCTTTATTCGCAGTGTTCCACTTTCTGAAACTTCCCTCAAGTTCTTCTTCATTGATTGAGAGAGTTCTTTCGGAAGGCCCTGGAAGCATTAATGCAGAAGGGGGGATCACTACCGCGGAGTTGTTCAGAAATCTGTAATTATGCAAAATTCTAAGTCTTTCTCCTTCATTAAGGAAGCCTAAGGAATATATAAAGGTACATTAAGAGTGTGACTCATAAGATTCTTCAGGGCATCAGAAGAAGGGCTGTCATGACCATGAAGGTCATCTCAAGGGCAAAGTTCACGTGTGGAACAGCAAGAAGGCAACCCCTAGTATTCCTCCCCAACCTTCTCATTCCTTGGCCACAAGCAATCAGGCTCTGACTTGACCCCAAACACCAAAGGAAGAGGGAGAACAGGGCAGTGATATGTGTGTAGGGCCAGCAGAAGCTCGGCCAGAATGAGAGATCTCTGAATACCCTCAGATCGGGCCCCTCCTGTGAAGCAGCTGCTTTCCCAGACTGTGATAGGAGCCCAGGTCAATGGCATGAAGGATAAGGCAGGCAGCCTGGCATATGGACTGCTATGCTCATACGAACACTAACACTGCATGCATGGTGCGTTCAGCCCGGGCTGCCAATATGAAACACGGACAGCTCTCCCTGCCCTGTGCCTTCCTGAGGAACCCCGGCACCCAGGGACTCAAGCAAGGCTCCCTGAGTCCCTGAGAATCTGCCAGGGGAGCTTTTAGATTCTTCAGGAGGTGGACAAGCTCTAATCCCCCATGAGGGTATGGAACTGATTTCTGGTTGAGGTTTGACTGCATTCACTGCCCCTAAGGGGTATCCTGGGAATCCAAGGATGGGGATTCCCAAGAGCTCGCATGGATGGCTTTATTTTCTTGATGATCTGCTTAGTCCCTGGGAGCTCGGGACTATCATCAGACATAGTTTCTAGAAATCAACAGCTACCAATTTCCCTCCATCCAGGACAGTCTAACTAGCTCCATTCTCCAGCAGAGGATCTTCTCCAAATGAAGATGAAGAACCTTCTGGTGAAATGCCCCTGGGTTTAATGCAGTCAACGGAATACCTCTGGGAGAAAACGGCAGAACCCTCCTTGCCCTCACCTTGAGTTGCCATCATCATCTCCTTCACCCGTCGGTACTGGTTTAGCAGCCCTGTGAGCTCCTCTATCCGACGGTCCTGTCACAGTGTGAGAACACACTATACGTGAACACCACTGCTGGCTCTTCCGAGGATTTCATGTGGGGCCCACACTATGTTCTGGGCACACTGAGAAGAGATGCTACATGGAACCTAAGGAACACATTTCTGGATCAGGAAGCTCACTATCTCCCTACCCTCCTGAGGTAGCCTTAGAAATCTGTCTCCCGGTTCAACTATTGTCCTCTGGAGTTACACACAAAGAAAGATTAAAATAAAGCTGGCGTGTGTATCCAGTACCCTCACCTGTTCCTGGGGAGTCTGAGATTCCTTTCGAGACAGATAAAATTCCCAGAGGAGATCATTTCTTTCAGCCAAGGTCTGGGGGCTTGGGAGGCCATACAGATTTTGGCATTAGACAGCCTAGGGGGTGAACCCTGGCTCCAATACCTACTGTTACCTGACCTTGGACAAAACTCCTCAAGTACACTGAATCTCAGTCTCATCTATAAGATGCAGGGCTGTGATCCTCAGAGCTGATGTTTGTCCCAGGTAGGTGCTCTCTAGTTAAAGAAGAGGCTACTCTAGGATTATGCAGGAATCAGATGTGAAGGACAGAAGGCAGGAGGTTAAGCACACCACATGCTGCCTAGTGTCTCCGTGATGAGTCTACCACCAGACTGTGCACATAGGAGACTGGTGCACTGTTGTCAAGTTTTGCCAGGAGTCTAAACAGCAGTTATGATGTTGGCAATAACCGTGGTGGTATTTTTTTTCCCCACACCAGCACGAACAGGTACGACTTTAATCTGCCTCTGGGAGATTTCACTTAGGCAAAGTTCCCAGGCATCAAGGCCAAAAACAGGTGGCTGAGGCTCAGTCTCTAAGAGGCAGAAGCCATTCTCCTGACACAGGCCTGGGTCAGTGGCCTGTTGGGCACAGCCCTGCCCAGAATATCAGAGACCAGTAGGGACCGAACAGCCGGAGATGTCAGCAGAGGAAGAACAGGGCTGCCCTTACCTTATCCTCATTGGCAACAAGCAAAGTTTCCATCCCCATTTTCAGACGTTGAATTTCTTGGTCTAAAAGAATTTAGGTATAGGAAGAATTATGTAAACACAGATAGCCACCCCTACATGCTAAACTGCTGACACTTTCCTTGTGAATAAATCGCACACGGGCTCTTTTACTTCTTTAAGAGCCTGTGATGATGTCCAGCAATCGTCAGTCTCATTAAACATTTGTTGGACTGCTAAACGAATGAATGAGCTTAGTATTTTATCTTCTCTTTATAGACATTAGTGGGGAAAAATCAAAATACCATTTACTCAAAGGTGACACAGAAGAACCCCCAAATCTTTCAAAATCAACATCTCTGAAGAATACAGACATTTATCACTGATTACTTGAGTGGGCATGCACCTGCGCTGCCAACTAGTTTTGGAGAAATACAGTCCCATGGATTGTAGCAAAGGTGAATTTAAAATAAGAAGAAAAAAAAAAAGTCTACAGCTGAATGAAGATGAGAAAAGAATGATTATGTAAAAGAGCTGGGTACTTGGCTTAATTTAAAAGGGTATAGTCAGAACTGACTAACAAATGTTTAGACACATCTATAAATATATTAAAACAAACTCTACAGTTAAGGAAAACTATCTTATTTCATAAACGTATAGAATTTCCCTGTGGGCCAAGGTACCTGTGTCCATCTGTGGTGGACAACCCATGGCCTGCTCTCACTCTGGGCCAAACAGGGACTCTTGATTTCTTCCCCAACTGGTCTGCAGGGCCAAAGGCCAGTGCCTAAAGGAGCTGGAGGTCATTCTAAATATTTAGGCCTAGGGATTGTCACATAGCTGGAGTTTCAAAACAAGGACCTATCCCCATTCCTAAACTGATTACTGCAAGCAAAGCGCAGGAGACAAAGGAACCAAAGTACAGGCATCCCACTTACAACAAGAATAGGAAGAGTAAATTTATGGATTTTGTGTAAATAGGCATAGGGATTCGTTTTCAGAGCAAAGTACAGAGTGCCTGCTCACTATCTTAGGCTCTTGGCAGCTCAAGATCAGCTCTGCAGCTCTCCCATTTGTGGGAGGAGGGTGGTAAGCTCCATGTGAAGACTGGCAAACCTCAGTGCTTTGGGCAGAACCCAACTTGAGCAGCAAATATTCAAAGGACCAGCTCCAAGAGTTATCTGATGATGGACTAGAAGGCCTGGACTGTAGAGAAGCATAGGGTGGCAGGGGAAGGCTGCCTGGCCTAGAGTCAGGGCACAGAAAGCATTCTGTGCAGGTTAAGCACCACAGAGAGGCTAGGCTATCTTAGGGGGCCCCAGGCTCCACCTTGAGCCTTGGCAGGTAGGGGACACGCTCAAAGGCTTCGGAAGACACTGAGGAAGGCTGGGGGAGGGATGAACATATGGGCCACTAATTTCCTTCTCTAGCCTGAGTCATTCCTTCAGGGCTGCATGGCTTCCCCACCCCAGCCAGGGACCTAAGCGAAGCAGCGCTAAGGCTGACTGGGGACCTGGCAGTGGGGCCAATCTCCAGGGCTACAGAACCTCCTCCAGCATTGCTCTGTAGCCTGGGGTTAGGAGGAGAAGTCGGAAGGTGTGTGATCATTTTGTACACCAGGTAAAGAGCTGTAGATATTAAACAGGTGTAAATAAGAGGATGTGAAGATTCATCCTCCCCTTTTTAATCAGCAGACTTTAACTTATCAAGGTCAATTCACCATCCTTTCATTTACTCAGTATTTCTTAGGAGCCTACCATGGCTGAATGCTGTGTGAAGCTCTGTGGGATCTGGTCTTAAAGAGAATAGACACAGGCCTGGCCCCAAGTGAGGACAACAGGCTACACCAAGAGACTTCCCCCAATCCAGCCCTGATACATGTTAAGTGCTAGGACGGAAATAAGAAGAATGCCAAGTTAGAGAAAAATAGGACTGGGCGGGGGGGGGGGGGCCACCTCGTTGAGGTAGGGTGGCCAGAATAGGTCTTTCTGAGGGGTAACACTGAAGTTGAGATCTAAAGGATGAAAAATAACTGCTTTGTTCTGTGACCTCAGGGCCTTGTATGAGTATCAGGCGGACATCCATTAAGTGAGTGAATCACTAAAGCCTCCCCTGTGGGGATGACACAAAACAAGTCCTTTCAACCAAGTGAAAGAAGAGCTCCAGAGGTAGCTGCACAAAGCTCAGTGATCAGACTACACGTGAGAAGTTCATGGCAATGAGTCTACAACAGAGCTGTGCTTTATAGGCCCATTCATGCACACGCATGCGCACACACACCCATGTGCATCTGTTCACTAGGACATGTTTACACACACACAGGACACACGCGCACATCAGCATGCCTACCCACACAGGCATACACATATGCACTCATGGACACACATGCTTGGGGCCCAGGGGCAAGCACATCCTATCATAGCCTAGCCAGTTACCTTTCTCTGCATGGTCACTGTGGAGGGCTGCAGTCCGGGAGAGCTGGCTGTGCAGACGCTCAATTTCTGCATCCTTCAGGGCCACCTGCTCTTGCAGCTGGGCGACCTCAGCCTGAAAGAGCAACAGAGATCCCCGGGAGCTCAGAGGGACTACCAGACTGTGATGGAGACCTCAAGTCATTCACAGCCCAGGACCAGTGGGTCCTAGAACCTGAGGGAAGTCAGGAGCAGAGGTGTCAGGGATGGGCAGTGTGAGGTGCTTACTGCCCTCCCCACAACAGGGAGCTATGCCCAAGGCACTCATTCTTCCTGGTCAATCTGGCCCTGCCCACAGCTCGGGCTGGTCACCTGCATCCTCCTACCTGGCCAGGCTCTTCCCCTTCCCTGCCCTCTGAGTCCCAATCACCCCAGAGGCCTGACAAGCTGGGATGGTGTGCAATGGGAGGGCTGCTGATGGATATTCTCTTTCTGGCTGTGGTCTTCCTTCTCCCGAGAGATTCATTCAATAGCATGTATGTACACCACTGTGACAAGTGCACACATCTTTCATTTTCCCAGCCTGTACAGGAAGGATAGTGGAAATCAAACCACTACTGGTAGACAAAGAGTAAGCCAAGAGTTCCTCCTACAAGTACTATCCCACCCGTCATGCATAGGCAAGGCCCCTGCCCAGCCTCCAGGCACCTGCGCATGCTCACCCTCATGCCCACACATACAGGCATTCAGGTGTGCTGAGCAGATACACTGTTGCAAATAAAGCATGTAAGTACAGCCACAAACCCGCATACATACATTCATACACAGACGTACATGGACCGTTGTAGTGGGTGGTTCCCACATCTCTACTAAGCAGAGCAGGTTAAATTTCACACATAACAGTAGGTGTGATTGTCCACGCCTTCTCATACTCATGAGAAGATCAGAACTGTGTTGGTCCCATCCCACGGGGCACAATGGCTTTGGAGCCAAACTCGGATTCTCTCATTTCCTGGTTGCGTGATCTTAGGCAAGTTAACCTTTCCGAGTCTTGCCTCATCTATGAAATGGGGAAAATAGCATTTACCTCATAGGGCTGTGGTGAAGATTAAGTAAGATAATGGTCACGGACAACTTAGCCTAATGCTTGGTAGACACTAGATGCTCCAATCAAGGAGATACTGTGGCTCCTCTCATCGTATTCCTTTCCTTGTGGATAACCAGCTAGTTCTCTGAGTATCCAACCAAAGAAAGGGGGTGAGGACTAACTCCGGAGCCTGTCAACACACAGCAGAGCCCTGTCCTCTGGCCATCCCTTCCTGTGGGGGAGCCCAGCCACATCCCCCATCATGCCTCAAGGTTACGCAGTGGGCCGTCCTTCCCTACATAGGCCGGAATTAACCTCGAACAATTTCAAGTAACCAGACAAGCCCTGAGCCTGTTGAGCCTGTTGGTGGCCCCTCTGCCCAACAGGCCTTGCGTTCAGTTTCAGGACACTCTGACGGAGCGCCCACTCTGCCCCTGTGCTCGCTGATTTCTTACATCAAACCTCACTCACTCCTCACAGGAAACCACGGGAAGAAGCAATATCCCTGCATGTTGCTTCTGGGTAGACACCAGGACCAGTGCCCAGGATGCAAACCCCACCTGCTCCGAAGCCGGCTGCTACCCACTGTGGCCTGCATGCTTCAGAGTTACTAGCACACATGCGGGCCACTATTAGGGGGCAGGGGCTCCCTGAGCCCACTTCAGGGTCCCTGAATAAACCTTCCCCGATATCCCCCAAATGGGAAAGAGATGACCATGTAAAGAACAAGGAGGTAGGATCTCCTTACTCCCAAGTGTCCTATGGAGCACTGCCCCTCTGCTCGGTGGTACCGACCCACAGAGGCCAGGGAGCCAAGCCCCGCTACGTCAAACGGCTTTCTGAGACCCACAGCCACGTGGCAGCTTTCCACAGCTCACTGAGGGCCTCGGTGCCCATGGCTGACCACTAACGGGGTCAGGGGCTTCTGAAAACCTCAGCCTTGAGACCTGCAGTCCCAAACTCCTCTCATTCCTACAAGGACCATACTATTCTTAGAAGACAGTTTCCTAATCCTTCTTGTACCTCCCACAACCATTTTCCTCTTTCTTTGCAGTCAGAGTGAGAGCTGGTCTCTGTTAGGAATCTGGATGCCCAGATGCCCAGTGCTTGTCTGCGGGACCCAGGGTGGACGTCAGTGATGTGGGCCCACGGAAGCAGAGCCCAGCACCTGGCACAAGGAGGTCTCTTCTCTCAGAGGCCTGCCTCTGGGGGAGGTCATCACTCAAAACCCTACAGATTAAGTGCCTGGGCCCAACCTCCCATGTGTCAATTTCCACAGAACGGGCCAGAAATGACAGGTGTCCCCATAGCTGGGGAGTCTAGTCCACAACAGCCCACAGGCTCTCTACCTGACTACGAGGGCAAAGGATGCTCCTGCCACGGCCGCTGAGGCCGCAGCTGTGTGGCAAGAGATCCAAGGCAAAGGCATGCAAACTGGCGCCAGGCAGAGGGGCGCCCCAGCTCTCTGCAAATCCTCGGCCTCGTTAAGCCCAGGGAGCACGCCCTGCTGCTGCTGCACTGGAAAATGAATGGCCTGCAGGGACTGACAAGCTTTACACAGATAACTGAAGAGAACTTTCAAGAACAGTACAGGTTTTTACCATAGGGAATCAGGATTTTATAGGGAAAAGAGCATGGTTTTTGGAATGACACAGATCCAGATTGGAACCTCATCATGGCCACTCTGAGCCTTGGTTTTCTTACCACTAAAATGAGGATAGTAAACTCATAGACCTCACTAGCTTATTTTATGGATAAAACGAGAAAAAGCGGGTAAAGGCTTGATGCGTTCCGGCACGCGGGAGGTGCCCCACACCTGGGAGTTACTAAATAACCTGTCATATCTCAAAGGTCTATATGTCAAGGCAAAGAGCTTTGGCGATCTAAGAAGAGTTATCTGGTTTCCTAATGGGCGGTGTGTACAACTTCGGAGGCTTCTCGGAGACAGGACTCGCTTGAGTGGAACCCTGTGATGGAAAGTTCTGAGCTCTTTGAGAAAACCACTGCTCCTGGAACAGTAATGGAAGCACCGTACATACGAGGATACCCTTAGATAAAAACGGCTGTAGATAAGCGGGTTTGGTGCTGACTTGGTAAGATCTTGGGAAAGTTACTCAGCTGCTCTGTGCCTCAGCTTCCTCATCCGTACAATGGTGAAGAAAATCATTCTGTACAACAGGTTATGCAGACATCTCAGTATCATGTTCAGAATTTTAATAGCATGACACAAAGAGAAATTCCTAGAAGGAAATACTAAAAATGGTAGCTCCTGGGGCGGGGGTGGGGGGGAAGAAGTGATCTTTATTCATTTTTTATGACTTAAAAATCCCCTATAATGAGTACTGTTTTTATGGTCATTAAAAGTTAACTTACAGAAAAAAATAAAATTACAAACTAGAAGTGAAGAATATTCTTAAGGATTTTTTAAAACTCTAGTAAGAAGTAAACATGAAAATCTGGTAACGCCTCTGGGTGGCGCTGCAGAGACCTTAGTGAAATACTAGATGTGCGTTCAGAGGCTCCCTCGCCCAGGAATGCTTCTCCAGGGCTGTTTCTCCCCCCCTACCCCCCAGGGCAGCCTGGCTCCCCAGTTCAATAGAAACATGACTTAGTTAAAACAATAGTTAAAGTATATTTATATATGTATAAAATACGCATTCAACGCTAAAAATAAAGCATGTCTACTTTAAAAACATTAATTAAAAACAGTGTTAAGGAGACTGCTACTTTTAAAATGATGCAGCCAGTATAACATTGGCGTTCATCTGCCTTTAGACTTCTCACTTGCTCACAGCCCCTTCCTGGTCCCACGTCAGCCTAGGGGTGCTATGGAGCACAGCAAGAGGAAGGAGACTCAGCTACTCCAGCAGCGCCTAATCCCAGGGGGCTCTCCCTATGTGAAGAGCCTTCTGGATCAAAGCTGTCTGTGTGTGCACAGTAGGGTCAATCTGCGTGTTTCCAGCTCAGCTTCGGCAAACCCCGAGCTTGAACACAGACCCTCCCCAGTGGACCTCAGCGACTCTCCGAAAGCATCAGAACCACCTCATACCTTAGTGGCCTTCAGCTTCCACTCATACTGATTCCGTTCATTCTCCAACTCTTCCACCTTAATTTTGAGGTGCTTGAGCTCTTGCAGTAACTCCTGGAAGGATGAGGGAGAAAAACAGAGTTCTGATGGTGACAGAGCACGACAGTCCCTGGACCTACAACCCTGGTTAGGTTCATGCAGAGGATGCCAAGGGCAGGAGCACCTGCGTCATGCTCCGCACTGCAGCTCGAATCTTGAACCATAGTCCTGTTTCAGGAAAAGCTGTTTGGGCCATTAGAAAACAGAAGCCAGGGAGTTTCAGGCACAGGAAGAGAAAACGTTCTTATTTTTAGAACCTGCTCTGCCTGCCCCTTTCTGACATCCATGTCCTCTGCAGGGTGCGCCCAGATCATGCACAAGGGTGTGGGGGCCAGGACAGGTAGGATGTGTGAGCGAGAGCAACAAAGATGCAAAAATGAGGCAGCTTCGCACAAAGTAGCAGGAAGCAGGCTAGGTGGGAGCATCTCTCTGTGCTGGGAGGTCGAGGAACCTGGAAGGGGGGCGTGTGACCCTGGAAGGCTCCAGAGAGGAAGGGATAACCAACAGGACAGAAAACACTAAGAGGCCAAATGCCAAATATAGAGCCAGTCTGAGCGTTCCAGGGCAGGGGAGTGGATCCACTTGAAGAAAGGAGGGAGGGAGAAGGCATCCCAGCAGAAGGCAGACGCAGGAGGCAGAAAGGGAGTTGGGCTGTTGGACTGGGGCAGAGGACGGGTGGCATGCAGTGGGAAGTGAGGCCAGAGAGATAAGGTGAGGCCCTACTGGGAAGGCTCTGGATGAGGCTATAAGGAGCTTGGATGCCATTCTTTGGCCAGTAGGGAGCAACTGAAGGTTGCTGAATGAGGAAGGGATCGTTGAACAACTTGCCCGTGGTGAATCAGGTCTGTTTCTTCTGACTACAGGGCCCTTGCTCTCCAAACTACCCCTTTAGCAAAGATGACACTGCTAAGCACCCTTGTCCCAAACCAAGGCTCCTTTAACGGACAATTGGTCCTGCTGACTGGTTCCTATCAGGAAAGTTAGCCTGAAAGCCATCACTTCCAGACTTTCTGAACTCCAGATTTCCAGAGACTCCCTACTTAACACCTCCATGCAGGCATCTCACGACGGTCGTGGCCCAGATGGAACACTTAATTCCCCCTTGTAGACATTCCCGTGCCACTAAATGGCATCTCCATACACCTACCCGCCTGTGCCCGAAACCTGGGGCCCATTCTTGGCACCTTGCTCTCCCTCACTGATTAATGCATCCCCAAGCCTTGCTAATTCTACCTCCAGGGAAAGGAATCTCTCCTTTCTCCCCAACTCTGACCTAGCAGCTCTTGTCCACAGCCCAGGCAGTCTCTCCAGGGCCTGTTCCTCTGTCATCTTGTCCTTCTTGGAGCCCCTGACCCCCATAGCACCCAGGAGAACAATACGATGAAAGCACACCTCTGATCCTGGCATTCCCCTGCTCCTCAAAACTCATAAGCTCTTGCCAGCACTCCCCAGCCTGAATTACCCTCCCCCTGGTGACGCACCAGCCACACTGGCTACTTTTTAGTTCCCCTTTCGACGTGGGCCTTCATGTACACGGCTCCCTCTTGTCTGGAGCTGTCTGCTGGGTTAATCCCCGCCGATCCTTCAGGCCTCCACACTTCATCAGGCCCCCTGGCTACACTCCCACGGGGCACCCTGGAACTCTCCTACATCATTTGCAATCAGACATTTACTGGTAGGCTTGCTAAGGGCTAGTTCTCCCCCGATGCCGTGAACTCCTTGAGGAGTTGGCTAACTCCAAGTCTGTGTTGCTCCTTTCTGGCACACAGTAAGTATGCATTACTTCCTGATGAACGAACATGTGAAATTCAGTTCAGCATTTAACTGGCCTAGAGCTGAGACCATCCGCCTAAAAGTTACACTGCTTACCCTTGAATTTTGTAGGGTAATTCATCAAGATTTTCTTACAGCTAAGGAAAACATTTGTTGATGCCCTTTTAAAAAAATGTCTTCCAAGCTAAAATCATTGCACCCATGACCTGCAGCATTAGACTTTAAGGCCTGGTGGGACTTGCAGCTGATCCAGGATGGTTTGGGGAGCACATTTCTGGCCCTGCCTGAGAGGCTGCCTCCAGGGGACACAGAGCACAATGCGGCCAGGCTCTGGTGACCTCTTCGGCACATCCTCCTCTTTCTAGGTTGTCTGCTGCCCATCAGCGGCTATAAACACTAGTGCAAATTTTAGCCTCTTTTAGACATCTTTCTGGGGTGACCCACTCAACATGGGGCAGGCCCAGAACCTTCTCAGCACTTCCCTATCCAAATGCACACTTATATCTGGACTCTCATTTTTTCCCCCTCTTATCATTTTATTTAATGTAGGAAGAAATCTCCCCCCAACCTCAATCCCCCTGCCCCCAAGCTCCTCCCCTAATGCCTGAGTCTGGGTAGAGTTTCCACATGTTCCACAGTTGAGTATGGATCGTGGTAACTTCCCACAGAGCCAAGGCAGACCCTCTGCAGTACTCATGGCTACTGTGACGTTGACCTTCCCTCAGGCTTTCAAGTCCTCTTCGACAGCAGGCCTTGGGGGCACAGGTGATCTCCATGCAGCTTCTATCACCAGGCCTAGCCAGGGTACAGGGGACCCAGTCTCACCAGTGTGAGGGGCCAAGTCCAGGACATCAGTCAGACACACCCCAGAGGGCCCAGAGGTTGTGAAATCCCTCTAATGTGATTAAGTGGGAAATTTTTCCTAGACATTCAGATCATGACCTCACTGTCATAGCAAATGGAAACCTGTGTTCTATTTTCTCACTGCGGATCAACTTCTTTAAAAATAAACTTGAAAGGATTCTTTCATGATGCTATATTTTCTTAAAAAAAAAAATCCTGGGGTGCCTGGGTGGCTTAGTCAGTTAAGTGTTTGCCTTCAGCTCAAGTCATGATCCCAGGGTCCTGGGATCGAGCCCTGTATCAGGCTCCCTGCTCAGCAGGGGACCTGCTTCTCCCTCTGACTCTCCCCCCACCCAAGCCCTGCTTGTGCTCTTTCTCTCTCTCACTCTCAAATAAACAAAATCTTTAAAAAATTGGAACTTTAATCAATCTCCCAGCCCAGGAGGAGAACTGGTATCTGAATCACACCTGGGAAGGGGACTCCGGAGGTTTCCTTTTGCATGAATGCCCCATCCCTCAGGGCACCTGACACACCTCATTCCCAGCCAAGGAAGACGAGTGCCACCACCTGTCCGAGGGTTGGCCTCACCTGCTCAGACCCTGCTCAGTGAGGGTCACAGAGCTCAGCCCAGAGGTAACAACAAAGCCATGTTAAGCCACTGCACGCACTTGTGGTTAGAAACCCCAGCCCCTCCAACCGTGAAATGCCCCCCCCCCCACATGCTCTGATATACTTAAGTGTGGTTCCTACAGGTGACCCCTCCCAACAGGCACAATCCCGGCTGCAGGGCGGGGGCTCGGCCGCGCCGTCACCGGCAGCACCGTCACCGGGCGCCACCTCCTCTGGGTAGCCCCTACTGAGTAAGAGGCGCTCTTGGATCTGCCTGTGGATGTCCAGCTGCAGCCTACACATCTGCTCCTGCAGCTCACTGATCACATTCAGAACTGACTGTAGGAAGGAAGAGAAAGGAGAAAAAGCACTCAGGGTCAGTCAGCTCTCAGACACAAAGCTCCTCACCAGAGCGACCCAAAAGAAGGAAGCATGCAGAGGGCGAGCAGCAGGTGGCCCCCAGGGGTGACCACCCACTTTCTGCACAGGAACCAAAAGACATGGCATTTTTCCTGAGACCTGTCCCATCAACGGGGCTGTCTTGCAGCTTGAACAACCCCCCAGCAGCTCCATAGTGCCCCACTGGGGGGCCACACTGCGTGCCAACACTGAGGCACAGGGCCTGGCCACAGCAGAGACAGGCATGCATGCAGACCCGTCCCCTCTTACACACGCTACAGGTGCCAGCCCCACCCCCACAAGCACACACCACACTTAGGATGCTAACACGGCCACCTAAACTCTCCCTCACACCCTATACCAAACCTTACTCCTTCACCTCCCACTCCAAACCAGACTCCTTTGTAGCCTCAAGAACATTTTGGCCTTTTATGGCAATTTTGAAAAATAACTGCAATCCCCGGACTTCATAGCTACTCAACTGTGAATTGCACTTGCTAGCAGCTCTACTGGGCTCTCCCTTTTCTGCCCCATAGATACTTAGGCACCGTGCAGATACCCACGGCCACAGTAACTAGGTGCTCACAGGTCAGTGGGGAGAGACACACAAGTCATCACGACAGGCTGAAAGGGCCACCACCCAGAAAACACAGGGCTTCCAGGGAGTAGAGGGCCTAGTTCTGCTGGGGTCAAGAGGAAGGGATGGCATGAGTCTACGTGATGTCAAGCAGGCACATGCTGGACTCCTTGCCCAGGGGTGGGAGTAAAGGAGAGAGCGAGCCATGAGCCTGGGTAACGTGGTAGATGACGGTCCCACTTCTGGCTGCAAGAACCCTGAGAGGTTGCGGGAAGCTATGAGCTGCCTCTGGCATGGGGATGTGGACTTAAGGAAACACTTGGCAACAGAGCAGAGACCTGGGTGGATGGGGTGGCAGCCAATGAAACTGCTTAGGTCTCCCCGCCCCCCTTAATTGATACTCTAAGCACCGACGTCTGGTACTGGGGTCTGCCACAGGCACCATGGGAACCGCCCAGGTGTGCTAGAAGGAAATTGTCCATCCTCACCAATGACAATGGTGTCTAAGAAGAACAACTCCGACCCATACCTTGTTTTGTAAATCCCCTTCTCCAGTGTAGACGGGAAACGGGGTGTGAGTGGCAGTTCGGGGCTGAGAGGGCACCGAGCTGACGCACCTGCTCTCCTCTCTGCTGGTGCCATTTGGACCGAGGGCTGTGCTGCAGTCCTGGCCAGCAGAAGCAGGCCCCTGGCCTCGCAGCCACTCTCCCTGTGAGCCAGCCCCCCTGAACTGGCCCACACACAGCTCCGGTTGTCTTCCCCCAGGACCATCTGTCTAACAAGGCACCTTCCTACCAAGACCAGAGACTGGGCTGAGAAATCAAGGTGACCCTTATGGGCCTCAGTGCTCTGGAGCTCAGACCTCCACCCAGCCCCACAGTTACTGGTCCCTGCACCCTGATGGGCCAGGCACCAATGGGCTGGGGCCACACCTGCCCTCTGCGTTCTTATCCACAGTCCCAGTGCAGACACTGGGCTCTGACTTGGCCTGTTCTCCATGTGCCACTGGCTTCCAGACCCCTTGCTGACTTAGGACATATGCCTGACAAAGCTAGAGGATTCCCGCCTGACTAGCCTGAGCCACTAGGCATCAGAGGCCAGCTCTGTCTCTACTGCCCATGGACTTGGCCACCACTGGCAGGTGGTCAATGGGGAAAGGTGGTCTACATTCAGTTTGTTCATGCTTTTTCTTCTGAGAAGTCTCAAAGTCTTTTGGTACTTTAACCACTTAGCAGGTAGGTTCCAAGACTACTTTGAGGACCAAGAAGCTGAACAGGAGGAATTAAGAGGGAGGAAAGGTGCTGGAATTAGCAGCCCAGGTTGGGTATTTGCTAAGCACAAAGGGAATGCTGAGGGTCCAGGCAGTCTTTAGACGAGCAACAGCAAGGTGAAGGAGATCTTCCCAATGGCCTTGATCTCTGTAAAGCAGGCAAGGTTGCTTTCTCAAAGGACACAGCAGTGAAACAGGGGGCACAGATTTAGAATGGTCACTATGAGGCATGAGAAGAGGAAAGGTAGGTGTGGATAAAAGCAATACTAAGGAGGGGGTAGGTGCACCTGGCAATTCATTAGCATGGAGGTAATTTTTTAAAAAAAATTTTACATCTAACCCTCTAACCAAGAGCCCTGGGGCAGAAGGAAGGATGGCAGGTTAATCAAGGATGGAGCCAAAAGCAATCCCTCAAGGTAATGATGAGCCTTTACCTCCCCAAAGAGGGAGGTCAGCCTGTTATGGGCAGCTAGGCCACGGTGAGCACCGGCATGACGCAGGCGAGTGTGCAGGCTGAAGACTCGTGCAGACTCGTTTTCACTTCTGTGAAAACGAGAGTCTCTCTCAGAGGGTTACCGTGAGGGGTTAATCAAGTGAGCCCTAGGTGAAGCACCTGGCACGGGGCCTGGCACACAGGGTGCACCTGATAGATGTGAGTTCACCTCCCCCCGACCCCAACTTCTCCTTTGCCAAGTGTTCGAGCCATAGGAAAGGAACTGGGAGAGCAACGGAAAACACCTAACAGTCATGGGACACAGTTAAGGCCCATGACATTGATTGTGGACAAAAAAGGCCCAGTGGCTCTGCACTCCCCGGCATGCTCACCTTATTGGCCACTCTTTTCCAGAATCTTTATTTAGTCCCTTGTGCACTGGCCCTGCTCTTGTCTTTAGACCTGCTTGTCTCTCTTATAGAAGCTTCTAGAATTTCACTGCCCTCTTTCTTCTTTTGTTCCCTCTATTATTAAGACTCTCAAATGAAGAGTCTAGACCTGCTGTCTGATTTCATCACCCCATTCATTCCTGCCCCCTGCCTCCTGGCAGACAAGCTCTGTCTCCACCACGAGGGGCACCTCTCTTCCTCAGGGTCCTCTTCCTGGTCAAATCACAGGCATATTCCTGTCTTCAAGCGAAGTGTTTCCTTCCCTACCGTTAGTGATTTTCGATGACTTGGGTTCTTCTGACCTCTTTTACCCTTTTCTGCCCACCTAGCGATTGCTCCAGTCTATGCAGGTTTTTATGAATCCCAATGTCAGCTGATCCAGTTGACTTTTCTTTGGCTTCACATCATCAGAGCTTCAAGACCTTCTAGATCAGCTTCCACAGTATACATTAAAAATGTTAAATAGGCAGGAGGGCTGAGGGCAGAGGACTATCACCCTCTATAATAAACCCTCCTAGAGATGGTCTCTAGGTGCTATTATCACCTGGGTACCTATCTTAGCATCCATCCTATTTTCCTCCAGCTCACCCACAAGACTCCCTGAGCAGTGTGTGTGCAATGCCCCTCAAAGTGTGTGTTTACCCTGTCTGTCCTACACGACGCCTTCCTGGCCCAACACGCAAGGTCAAGCTGATGTAACTCGCTCTTAACAAACACAATCCCTACTTCATCTCCTAGCCTCCCACAAACCATCATAGGGTCAACTCCAGCCTCAACAGACTAAATGTCACAGAACCTAGGTTAACTTTGCCATTGCGGGGAGGGAGGGGCAGGCAGATAATGGTTCATTTCCAGTTTGCTAGCAACTCAACCGATTTCCCTGATACCTTAAAATTCATTTACAGCAAGCAGTTTGGGGACCGCTGCCCTAAGTTCTTTGCACCAGAGGCATCGGGAGAATTGAGCCCATTCTCTCTTTGATCTTCTTCGGGAGAACATAACTTTAACAAAAAGTCTCTCTCCCATCCTTGGCACCCTCCTTTTGTTTGGGGCTTGCCCTTGCTGGTGCTGCTCATGCAGGTGCACTCTGTCTGGTCCTTTCTAGCTTTTATACGAGCCCCTTTGAAAACTAGTTTCTCCCTGCGTGCCTCTAAGCTTCTCCTTTCGTGGGTATTATTTGTGAGACTGCAGTCAGAAATCACATTATTTTTAAAGTCAATATTCTTGAATCATCTTCTGTGTTACGTCTGAACTTTCAAAGGTCTGATTTGCCAAAGCCCGCAGTGCACGTGTGTCTATGCCTGGCTCTCCCTCCCGCGATTTTATGGACTCACAGCACAACGGCCGCTCTCTCTCAAGGCACCCGACGCTGCGCCCTCATAAACTAGTCTCTCCTTTGCTGCAACATACAGCCCGAGCAGCAGTTTCCCAGCATCCTGGGTAGAAAGAAGCAAGGGCTTGGGCACCAAAAGCCAACCTCGCCAATACTTAAGTGTTTAGCTGGAGGAGATTTTTGGGAGCTAGGCAAACAGCTGCCCCCCTCCACCACTGCCCCCTGCCCGCCTCCATGTGTCTGGGGATCTGTATCAGGGTGCACCTATCTTCCTCCTCGGCTCAGGGAGACTATGTGGTGCACCCCAACACTTCTGGGACACTGCCTTCTCACTCTCCCGACCCATGTGTTATGCTCCAGGGCGTCCCTGCTCAGGCTCAGCATTTTTTAGACTTCTTTCTCTCTAGGGCTGGCCCACCTCCCCTCTTAACAGATCTGTTTCTCCCCCACAGGGCAGACCCTTTTGTAGCTGTGTCCCATTCTTGGGTCCTGCATTATAAAGTCCAGGTGACATTTCTGAGGTTCTAATTGCCACTCTGTGTTGTACCCTCAACTGGCTTTATTACTCCTGCTTCGCTAACCATCAAAGTTCTTCTTTACGGTTCTTTTCTATGTGAAACCACTGGGCACCTCCCATAATCATGGTCTTCCCTACCCCTTCCTACATGTTAAACTTGCTCACAATTTTACTTAGTTCTTTTTCTTTCTCTTTCTTCATGCTCAGTTTAATACTGGGCTGGCATTTACACACCACTGACGGGTACATAACCTCTATGCTCCACAGGACAACGTGGAAATATCTGTCAAAATTTCAGGTGCACAGAGGCGTTCTTTGTAATTACAAAGACTTGGAAACCATTCACATGTCCATCAAAAGAAGATAGATCAAACAAATTAGGGTACAGTCAGATAATTAAATAATATGCAGATATAAATATAAATACCTTTTTTAAAAAATGTACTTGGTATGAAATAAACTCCCAAAGTGCTAAATTAGAAGGTCTAGGGGTGCCTGAGTGGCTCAGCCGATTAAGCATCTGCCTTCAGCTCAGGTCATAATCTCAGGGTCCTGGGATCGAGCCCCACATTGGGCTCCTTGGTCAGCGGGGAGTCTGCTTCTTCCTCCCCCTGCTGCTTCCCCTGCTTGTGCTGTCTGTCAAATAAATAAATAAAATCTTAAAAAATAATAAATAAATTAGGAGGTCTAGAGTAGTGTGCATGTGTACAAAAAATGAGGGAGAGAATGTGTGTGTGTGTGTGTGTGTGTATGTGTATCTCTCCACATAAATTTGCTTGTCCGTGCTTAACTCTGGGAGGATACAAACAAACTGATCTCAGTAGTTCCTGACGGTGGGCTTGGGGGGCCTGGAAGGGGACTTTTTGCTGCATATACCTTTATGAACCCTTAATTTTTGAATCATTGGAGTGTATTCCCCATGCTAATAAAAATCAGTAAATAAAACAAAATAAATAAAATAAAAACCGTAAGATTTTCTTTCTCAGGTCAGCTCTTGCTGGAGCAAATACCACCTTCTCAGCCCCTGCTCTGTGCTCCAAGTCCAACCCTCTGGTTGCCCCAGCTCAGAAATCAGAATCCCTCCCTTCCGAGGTGCTAACTAACCACAGGAAGGAAGAAGGATGACACCACCACCCATGCTGTAAGACATTCTGTTTTCTGCCAGAAATCCGAAAGACTCTTCCTGGTTCTCTTCTTCATACTTGCGTATACCTCTGATTAACTGGGCTGACTCTGTTTTCCAGGACCTGCTGGATCCCTGCTCCCTTCTTTACAGGATGCTCTGGTACTGCATGCAGACCTCTTGGATCCCACCACAGAGGGATCCAGCTGCAGCACCCCCTGCATCTCCAGTGCTAAGGGAAACCAGACTCCCTTCTTGAAGGAAGATGCCTCCCGAAGGCCGTGCCTGTGATATGGTGTGCCATCCAGAGGTTTCCCTTTGCCTCCAGCTCTTTTATGTTCCATCCCCCTAATTCTGGTATTTACTTTCCATGGCAGCATTCCTCTGCAGTCCTGCTTCTCAGGAGTAAACCTAATTAATCCAAGCCTGGGTCTCCTGAAATGACCCAGAACCACTGCAAAAGGCTCACAAGGAAAGGTAAACAAAAAACCCAGTTTTCACCCACATCTCATTGACAGACTCCTAAGCAAGGCCAGCTGCCAGGATGGTCTCGATTTGGCAAGAAACCTGCACCTCGAAGTCCTCAGGTTTCTAGACAACCATCTAGAATCACTTCCGTAACTTTCTACAGGCAGCAGGATACAAGCTTAGGGGGGAATCAGAGTCAGACAGAAAAAAGCAGCCTGCAATGCTCTTGTTAACGGCATCCTTTTTTAATTTTCATGAAACATAAAACAGAATTTGAGGATAAAGCCTGAACTACATAGAGGAAATTTCAGATCCAGCTATCCCAGAAAACAAACAAAACAAAGAGAAAGACCCTGCCTTTCCAAACCACAAGCCATGAGGCCTTGGGCTAAGTATACTCACTGGAAAAAACCCAGGAGCAGTGCAGGCTGGGAAGCAGCATTCCCCTTATTCATGTAAGTGCAGCCTCTGGTGATCTTGGCTAAGTGCCCCCCTCGAACATGTCCACTCACATGACAACGGGGCGGTGGGCAGCACCCCCCGGGGTTTTAAGACTCTGGTGCTCCAGAGAGCTGCAAATAGTGGCAGAGCCTCTGAGCACACCAGCAAAGATTATGTTCAGTTCTAAGAAGGAGAACTGCGTTTCAGGTCATGTGGCTGTTCACGGAGTATCACAGGTTGAACAGCCTAAAAAAATTTCTCCACATAGAAACCTAATGTTTGTACTAGCAACTGGGAAGGGCTGTTATCTGGCAGGACTGAGGCCAGCGGCTCAGAGCCCATGTTGTCTCAGGCATGAATAGCCTAATGGAACAAAAACAAAAAATTCAGATTGTAACATAATCCCTCAGAAAAGAAAAAATAAAGCAAAGAGCAAAATGACTGCTTGCTTTCGTTATACTTGGCCCAGAAGTGGGAGCTCTCCCTCCATCCTGTCTTCTCCAGAAAGGAACTCAGCTGTCCCAGGTTGGGAAGAAGGACTCACACCCACCCACATGCTCCCTACAGTTCAGAATCAGGCATGTGGACCCAAAGTGGCCCAATGAGAGGCAACCCTGGGGCTTCTACTGGACCTTTGAGAAAGAGACTCTCTCTCTGCAGGGGTTGCCCAGCTGGTGGGACCTAGAGCTGCTGGGGACCATCTGTGTCACCACACGGGGAGACTTCCTGAGAATAAGGCTAAAGCAGAACCAAGACATACACTAAGGCTGATTTTAATGACATCGTGAGGTCACCTGGAAACCCTAGACGTGTCAAGTTGTGTGACCTAATAACCTCCCACCTTTAGTCATTTTTTTAAAATTTAAGTGGTTTTGGGGCGCCTGGGTGGCTCAGTTGGTTAGGCGACTGCCTTCGGCTCGGGTCGTGGTCCTGGAGTCCCGGGATCGAGTCCCACATCAGGCTCCCTGCTCAGCAAGGGGGTCTGCTTCTCCCTCTGACCCTCTTCCCTCTAGTGCTCTTTGTCTCTCATTCTCTCTCTCTCAAATAAATAAAATCTTTAAAAAAAAAAATTTTAAGTGGTTTTGAGTTATCTCTACCACTTTAAGACTTCTCAGAGTTTACTGAATTCTGCTTCTAGAACCTCAACATATGTTCACATGTAATCACACAGCTTGAAACAGTGGTAAAAACAAAACAACAACAAAAAACCCCCTCTAAACCTGGAGAAAATTCAGTTTCCTTCTTTCCTTTCCTTGAATTTAAGAAGCAAAGTCTATTCAACTAACACTTCACCCAGATAAGCTTTCAGTCTGCGTGACCTTGGCAGTTTTTCAATGTATCTTAATCTACACTTCCATCTGCAGGATGCTTAACGACACAAAATGTAAGTAATTGATAAAAGCTAGCTGTTACTATGTGTCCAGCACTATGCTAAGGACTACACACACATGATCTTATTCCCTCCTCAGAACCAGCCAGGAAATCCCAAGCTTACTCCCTCCATTTTACAGAGGAAGACGCAGAGGGTATATTACTTGCCTAAGATCTCAAAGCTAATGAGTAGCTCAGCTTGCATTACAGCTGGAAGAGCTGATTGGAGGGCCTACACTCTTAATCACTAGAAGACACAGTCTTCAGTTTAATGGAGAGTTCCTTTGGCAACACTACTTACCAACGAACAGCTTCTCAAAAGCAATGCATGGAATTGCCCACAAGTGTCTCTATCATCAGTGTTTACCCAATAAACACAGAAACAGGGCAGGTTTCAGTGCACATTAAAGGTGGTGCTTAATAGAAAGGAACAAGATCCATTTTTAGATTTTGGAGGTTCCTAAATTGGTGTGTGGTGTCTCTGTGTGTGTGTGTGTGCATGTGTGTGTGTGTGTGTGTGTGTATACGAAGATAAACCAAGTACCTACATTATGCCAGATACTATGATAGGGACTTAACTTTCGTGATTTGATTTGGGCTTCACACAGTTACCCATTGTACAGATAAAGAAACTGAAGTTCAGAGAAATTAAGCATTTAGGTTGTTGAATGAAGTTCAAAGACCTATTAAGCAGTTAGGTCAGTAATTGAACCAAGGTCCTTCTAAACCTAAAGCCTATCTTCTTCCCGCATCTTATATCACCAGGTGCAAATATGGGGACTTATAGGTAGAAGTACATGGAAGGTGGTTATCTAAGGTTACAACAGGATATTCTCTCTCAACAAAAGCAGCTCTGAGCCTAGAATTTATCCAAAATATTTATCCCAAAAAGGAGTCTGGCATGCTCAGGCCAATGGGATATGGAGCCTGAAACAAAAACAGGAAAAATGCAGGAAAACATTACATGGGCTCCCTCCTATGACCTATCAGGAGAAAAGAAACACATAATCTAAGAGTCCCATCTGGGTCCGTGAAATACACTCCTTTGATATGGGGACAGTGCCCTACTGGGCAGCGGACTTCATTCCAGTACATGGTCATTACCTTGGCTCTCACAGAGGACAACTTGGGTCCCTTCACATCTTGTCTGATCCTTCCCCCCTTTCCATCCTTGTCAGCAGCTTGAGGGAGGATAAAGCCTTAGAGCCAAAACAGGGTGGTTTGGGCATTGCTGAAATTTGCAGCCACAGCAAAACCTGATAACTTGGTATTAACAGATCATTGTGTCTCTAGTGCACAGATGCTTCTGGCACCCAGTGGCTGCCAGGCTTGGGGTTGACCAGATGGCCTGAGTCCACATTAGGCTAGCTTCCCTTGCTCTGAGTTTAGAACACTATGGATCCCCCCCCCCAGAATTTGGTGTATCACACTCACCTCTGCTTTTCTCTGCTTCTCCTCTTGTTCTCTCTGCTCCTTTTCCATGCCAACCAGCTTGAGCTTCAGCTCAGAAACTTCAGTCATCAGGTTGAGCTTCTGGGTCTCAAGAGATGTGCGGCTTAGCAGCTCCTGCAAGCAAAACCAGATCTCAAAATCACAGTCTCCATGGCAACAAGGGCACCTGAAGCTCCATCCAGAGTGCAGAAGGCAATCTCTATGTTGTATGTTGGACAACAGAGTTGAGACTCCTGCATGTGAGCCACGGGTCTAAAAGGGATTGACCTGGGCTGCTCCTGAGTTACTCAGGGAGAGCACGGCCCCTGCTGCTACCCACTGTGCTCTGAGAAATGATGTGAACTATAGCTCTCAAAAACACGTTTGCCTCTGGAAATCATTATTTCCAAGTACAGAAAATGGACAGTTTTGCTCAAAGAACTAAATTTCTCCATCTCTATTTTGAAGGCAAACCAGCAGGTCCTCTCAACCAAAACAAACAAAAAATCAAGCTTACATTTAACAATATATTTTTCAAAACCAAGGATTCCAAATCACCTCCTGGGCTCACAGCCCACATCTTCAACAAATCTCATTGTAAGGTTTCACTACAATGAGCCTAGGAGAGAGCTAGAGCATAAAGCAGATATTCAATGAGTATTTATTGAATGATTAGAATCTTATCTATGTGATATGGATTTTTCCTAGCCTATTTGATATGAAGCTTTCTGAGCCACTAAGGGATTAAGTAAGAAAATTGTTCTTTCCTTACTGTAAGGCTGGACTAGGGGAGGTTATAAGTCCTACCATCACTGGAACAGCAGTAGACAACAACCCGCCATTAATACATACACTTAATAAGCATAAATAAGACAAAAAACAAAGGTGATAGACAAAATACCTACTGGAAACTACTAGGGATTATGAAGGACCTCAAAAACCATGAGCATTCCCCAAAGTCCAGGGGCAACACTTCTCCATTGGCAAAAGGCGATGGTCCATGAGCTCCCAAATCTGGGCACATGGTAGACACTGGATAGGCAGCTCCCAGCAAAGAGACTATAATATGGAGATTCGGAGACTAACCAGCCAAATGAGCAGCCGGAAAAGATACACTACCCTGTCACAGGATGAATATTCTCTGTTCTCTTGGGCAACCCAACCCCAGTACCAGAATGGTGATCAACAGCTATGATTGTGCATATTCTGAACTGTCCTCAGACCATAAACCAAACCACACAGGACAGGGATTTTAACTGGGAATACAGAATTTCCTAGGCTAAGGGTCTCAGGGTCTCAGAAAGCCAAGGTACAAACGATCTATCTGCTAATCTGAGGGGACGAGTATCTAGAAGTTCAGCAAAATGAGCTCACTGAGCACTGGGCAGTTCCTGTTTCAGCTCGACTTGAAGCCAGCATATAGGGCAGAGGCAGCAGCACTCAATGGGTGAACTGCAGCCTACTGGGTCACAAGGAGTCTGCCAGATAAATGTGTGTAATGGTGGATGGGGGAGGAGAGAAGACACATAGATTCAGTGAGTGTCTCTGTGCCAGACCCCGCCGGGTACTTTGCATACATGCTCTCAATAAACCTTCCTAGTGATTTGACAGTAAATAGTATCCTAATTTACTGATGAGCAGCCAGGCCCAGAGACCGGCCTGTCTTGGCCAAAGACATATGCCACTCAACAACAGCAGAGTCAGTTTTCAAACCAAAGTCTGCTTGACTCCAAAACTCATTTCTGTCTAATGTATCGCATTGTTTCCCAAAGGAAGAAGTCCAAGAATTGTAAGGGAAATAACAAAATACATGCTGAAAAAAGCCCATCAACAAATATTCACTGAGCCAAGTAAATTGCCACTCAAATTGTCAAGATTTTTTTTTAAAGATTTTATTTATTTACTGACAGAGACAGCACGAGTAGCATGAGGGGCAGAGGGAAAAGCAGGCTCCCCGATGAGCAGGGAGCCTGATGTGGGGCTTGATCCTGGGACTCCGGGATCATATCCTGAGCCAAAGGCAGACACTTCACCAACTGAGCCACCCAGGCACCCCTCAAATTGCCAAGATTTTGTTGAGCATACACTTTTTACCAGGGCCTGGTGCTAAGGCTATCTTAAGATGCAATCCTCCCTGACACCACCTACTCACTCCCACCTCCTCCCTCCTTCCCCCCTTCCCCCCTTCCCCTCTGCCTCCACCACCTCATTCTGTGTTTCTCTCTCCATCCTTTCATATACCTGCTTTGTTGAGGCAGTTTGAAAAATGGACAACTTGAGTTAAAATGTAAAACAATAAAATCAAAGCAGATAGGAAAAGAAATTAATGCCAGAGCCACAGTTGGTATAAAACACCTACCCTAAAGTTCTGTGACTGCTAGAGGTGGACCATACTGTGTACATGAGCTTTCCAGCCACCAATGTGAAGAGAAAGAGGAGTAATTCTACAAATCAAGGTCCATGAGACAATTGCTTTGGAGCACTGACACTGAGAAGATATTCTTCCATGAGACTTTAATCATTTACTCCACAAATATGTTTTTAAATATCTACCAGATGTCAAGGCCTAGGGCTATGACCATTAAAAACACAGCCCACTGAGTGCTTGAGTATCCTAAGATGCAGTGTGTCTACTAACTAGCATTCATGACACTGCGTTGGTGGGATTAAAAAAAAAGCCTTGGAATGTACCTCTCTTGAAAACTAAGAATCTACTCTCTTTCCATTCTTGCCAAAATCCCTCTAGCTGTTTTAATTGGTCACACCAATGTTCCAGCTGACAAGGACAATGTTCTAATTGGTCATACTAAAGTTCCAATAACCCTTCCAACTGGTCATGCCGGGGTTCCAACTGGTCACACTAACATTCCACGTGGGCATTCCAGTTACTAGCGATTATATTCCAGCTATTCTATCTATTAGCATATGCCTCCACCTTTCATTATTATCACCCCTCATCCTGTTCATCAGTAAGTACTGTCCTACTCCCAGAATTGAACGTCAGCTTTGGACAAGCTCATCCCAGTCCAGCTCCTCCTCCCATCTCCAGGCCACATGGCCTCCAGCCACCAGTATGTGCTATATCCTCTATCATATGTGTCCTAAGAGGGTTCAACTACCCCACATTTTCAAACGTTCCTTCTCCTTCCAGAATAAACTAAATCCTAACTTTGACATCCTATGCCCTATCTTTCCCAGTCATCTCAGGCGGAGTCCACTCTGCTCCGACAATCCAACTTACTGGACAACTTTCTGTTTCTAGACCACTACCGGCCTTACTGACCATCTATGTCTGCCCTACTCTTCTAAGGCAGCGCCGTTCGGTTATAGCAACTTCTCCCAGACATCCAGAACCCAAGACAGTCTCCCGTTTTCCTCAGGGCTTTTGTTTTTTTAATCAAGTTTCTCTACCTAGTTTGGGCACATTCCATTTCCTCAGTAACTTCGACATCCTTGCTCCTTCCTTGTTAGGCTTCCCATATCCACTCTGGCTTCACCTTGCTTGACCACAATGCCAATGGGCTTTGCTTCCACTTTGCCTCAGCTTCTCAGAGGGATGGTCACAACTTGGCCCTTACCTTTGTCCAGAATGCATTCTCTCCACTTCTAAAATCTTCAGCTCTGAAGTGGTCTCCTTTGGCCACAGTCCTCTGACCTTTAAACTTTCCCAGTTAGTGACTTAAATAATCTTTAATTTATTCCTCTGTGGCCACTAGTTTGTCAACTTCCCTTAAGTAATATTTGCCTCCTTCTCCATTCCATACCTTGAGGTCATTTCAACTGTATCACATCTGCACCAGAAAATTCCTCATCCAGCTCATCCCTGCCCCCAGACCTGAAGTGCATTTGCTTTTTCAGAGCCCAGTCCATGCCAAACCTCAAAGTCTTTTGTCTATGTTTCTAGTCCCCATGGCCTGAAAACTGCTGCTAAATGACACTTAATGATGCCAACTGGTTTCCATACAAATTTATGCTATCTAATTATAGCTGATCATCTCCAATCGCCTGGCACCCTTGCATTCATCTCTGGTTGGTTCCGTTTAGAGATTGTTCCAAATCTTTCCCATTCTCCTCCAGCCATAAATCCCACCGTTTCGCCCTCTTCTCCTCAAATAACCTCTCCTGTTTAGTGAAAAGATCTTTAAAAATAATCTGATCATTCGTTGAATTTATATCCTTTCTATTTCAAAGTTTTCCAGAATCATCTCTCAATCAAATCTCTTAAATCCATGTCTTAGAGCAAGCAAGCCCACATCTCATGTTGGCTGCTTTCACCTTTAAGAACCACTCTGAAGCCCAGTAAGTTTCCAAGTTGCACATAAAAAAACATATGTTCAAGGACACAATGATTCTAGAGTTTGCCCTGCAACTGCCCCATCTGACCCACCTTCCTGTTGCTGACTATCTCTCGTTCTCTAGACTTCATGCCATCCCCACACAGCTTGATGTCCAGGCTTTTAAGTTACCTCCCCGGTCAGTCATTAGTGTTTGGCTGTGATCTCCGAGTTCTGATCAGGTTTCTCCCACCGAAGGACGCCTACTCACCTGGTCCTAGGCTCTCCCTCACCTCTGTCCTGCCTGTGAGAAGTTCCCACACGGTCTGTGCTACACTAGGGTAGGACTATTAATCATCCACTCTGACAGGCATTTAATCTCTTTTACCATCAGCTCCCATTCCTCAGGCTATAAACATGATCAAATTTCTGACATTCGAAAGAACTTTCCCTCTTGACCTTGCCTTCCCCTGAAGCAACCACCATCAACTCTCTTCTGCTCTCCCTAGGCAAATGCATGCTCTCTGTGCACTGTTGGTTTGAATGCACTCTCTCTTCATCCCCTCCCTCACCTCTTCACAGCCAAGCTCTAAAAGAATAATCTACCCTTGCTGCCTCTCCTTCCTCACTTTCCCTGTCACTTCTCCACAAGACGTCTGCATGCCTGCAACCCAGCTTCTGCCTTCACCAGGGAGGGCATAGAAACAGTTCTGGTTCTGGGGATCAATGTCCAAACTTTCAGATGCAACCTGTACTTCTCAGCTTTCAACCATTTACCCTTCACCCACTTATCAGTCTAAGATACTACTTTCTACCTCATCCTTTCGGTTTTCCTGATCTTTCTTTTTCTCTTCCATCTCCTTTGCTAGCTGCTTTTACTCAGTCTGTGCCTTAAGAGAAAGGTTGTTGGACTCCTAGTTCTCATCCTGAAGACTGGGGTTATCTCTAGATCCAGCCTTTTTGTCTGGAGCACCAAGACAAGGCTTGGTCCCTGCTCAGATCTGCAGGGTGGATCCGCCTGGGAATCTCTTGGAATTATGCAGCTACCATATTGTGGGGAGAGGTGAAATGTGGGGAGGCAGGGGGCTGGAGATAAGGGGGACAGGTTTCAAAAGCTGCATTAGCTTCTGCTCTTCCAATTGTTTTAAGGTTGCCTATGGAGAGAGTGCAAAGGAAAAGGAGGGGGTGGCATGTGAGGCAGGTGATTTTTGTTACTATGAAGCATCATAAAACTAGGTCATGAAACTTTGTATCTCAGAGAGAGCCATCATTTCCTTTTTCCAAAGCTCAGTTTGAGACTGGAGCTGATAAAAAGAAGTGGCCTTTCAATTTATTCTCTCCTTCAAGGGCCACATCTTGAAGCAATTACTTCCATCTTTAAGTGTGGAACATGACCCAGGGAGTTACTGACCAATGACAGAGGACTGGAGCCAGACTGGCAATCTGAAACCAGAATGAAAGATCGGGCCATGGAAAGACATGAAAGGAAAAATCCGTCCCTTTGCCCTTTGAAGTTAAGAGGCCTAGGCCATGCCAGAAAGCTGCTTTCGTAACACTGCAGAGAGGTGCCTGTAGTCAACCTAGGTTCGAGTCCAGACTCAGTCCCCACTAATGAAACCATCTCTCCGAACCTCAGGCCCCTTATCCTGTGAATGGAGGGTAAAGCACCCACTTCACATGGTGGTACAGAGATTCGACATCAAAGATAAAACTTGAGGAAAGCAGTTATTTCTGCCTCAGAAATCTCCCAGCAGGCACGTTTAGGGAATACCTGGCAAATCCCTGTGTTCTTCACTCGTGACTCAAGTGCCTTACCTCCTGAGACAGATTTGTGCTCTCACAGGATCATGTACAGAGCTCTGTTTAATATTCTTTGTGAGACAGAAATACCTCCTTAAAGGTGCTCTTGGGAAATTTATCAGCCAGGTGCTGGCGACACTTGGGAGTTCACGTGCCTGGACCCACTGTCCTTCACTCAACTCAAGGGCCCCAAATCCCCACGCTCAATGTCTTAACACTGGTGATTTGTGAGATGGTTCTGTTTTAACGAAACTGAAATAACCATACTCCAGCTCTAAGATGTGGGCAATGCAGAGCCCATATTGTCATCCCTGTTCTCCATACATAAGAACACAGGTTTGACGACTTTCCCAGATCAACAGCAAGAGGTGAATCTACAGAAAGTCATGTCCACTGACTCCAAATCCCCAAAATTTGTCTCTCCACACCTCACCTATAAGGCAGCCCAAACAATGAGGTTGCCTAACACCTGGGGCTCCAGGTCAGGTGGGAGGACTGAAATCGAGGCTGGTGTCCTTCAACATTACCCCAAAGCGGGGGTGTGTCCTCACAAGGAGGTTTGCATCCTTTCTTCCTCCCCATGTGGCTCCCCTAGCCTGTCTTCTTTTTGACACTGATCATGTTTTCTGCTCTTGACATTGATTATGTCTGTAAATGTCTAGTCTCTGGAAGGTGCTCCATTTCACTGCCAGCTTTGTGTAAAGTCTATTAACCACTAAGTAGCATCAGCTTCTTCCCTGAAGTCACCATCCTCTGGAGAAAGGTCAGAGGCTGAGGATCGTGCTGTGCAGGACTCTAATGGACTCTAGAGGCCACTTTAGAAAAAGCCACCAGGGACCTCAGTGCATCAACAGGAGAACCCGCCCTGTGACACAGATTTTGTTGCCAATCTGAGCTAGTTACAAGGAGGCCTCTGCTCCATGTCTGGGTTCCTGGGGTGCTAATTCTGGAGAGCCCAGAGTGCAGCCCTCAGAGATGCTGATAGGCAATGCCTTGCCTTGCTTAGGAAACAGAAGGCGAAGGTCAGCCCCTAGGCCCAGACTACCCAGACCTGGGAGAACGAACCCAGGCTGCGGCCTCTCGAGGATCCATTTATAGATTTCCTGGAAAATGACTCTAATGGAGAAGTTTCCTTGGGAAATCCACACCTGTTCAGTGAGCCTGAAACCATACCTGAGTAGGTGCTTCCAGAGGCAGTCCCCAAAGATGCTCACAGCTGCCGCTTTCCCACCCTGAATCTTGCAGAGGGCTGCAGACAAAGACTTTGCCCTCAAATGGGTCCATCATCTATGTGCTGCTCATGTGGACTAGCCCGTGCTGATTTTATTTGGTCCTGGTTTGCCTGTCTAACCTCAAGGTCTTCATGCTCCCTTGTTCTGGAGACCAGATGGATTAATGCGTAGAAACAGATGGGAACTGAGAGATCAGCATTCAGCAGGGGCAGGTGGAGGGTGTGTGGTTCATGAGTTGGAGGAGGCGCTAGCTCCCTCCCATCTTGGGCTCCTGGAGGGAGGCGGACAGAACAGCTGTGGGGAGAACGTGGCTCTGTGGGGTTGCTGGAGCCTATGTAAGTAAGCACAGGGCTGGGGCTATGCTGGTTGGGTTTGGGTTTCCTTAAGTCCTACAAGTGCTCGAGCAGCCAGTGGAGGGGGTGGGGTCTAGAGCAGGGGTTGCAGACTAGAAGTCTGTGGGCCAGGCTTGGCCTGCAGGTGTGTGTGGTGTGGTTAGCACAGTGTTGTTGTTTTTTTTTTTTCCATTTAAATTAGTTACCAGTATTTTTAAAATAGAAAGACTCATCTTTAAATCTGGATTTCCAGGGGCACCTGAGTGGCTCAGTTGGTTAAGCGACTGCCTTCGGCTCAGGTCATGATCCTAGAGTCCCTGGATCGAGTCCCGCATCGGGCTCCCTGCTCGGCAGGGAGTCTGCTTCTCCCTCTGACCCTCCCCACTCTCATGTGCTTGCTCTCTCTCATTCTCTCTCTGTCAAATAAATAAATAAAATCTTAAAAAAAAAAAATCTGGATTTCCAGCTTCTTGTGAAAAATGAGAATGTGTAACAGCACTGGGCCTAGGTGAGCAGTCAGCTGAAGGCCTCCTGCACACAGGGCTGCTCCGTGCGCATGCGTGGGAGCAGTGCTCCCAGGAACAGAGTCCCCAAGGGCGTCAGTGTCAGCAGGCAGTAGTCAGAAGGCCTCACACTGACCGGACCGAGAAAGGACCTCGTGCAGAGCTCCTCGGGCCTTGCAGCAAGAGGCCAGGCGTGGCTCAGGGCAGGGACTGTCTCTGAGGGCTGGCAAAAGGAGGCAACTGTTTGCCTCTCTTCTCCGCCTCAGGGCTGGGAGTGCTCTGTCTTCCTATCACCAGAAGCCAGTAGCCCTGCAGTCCAAGATCTCGCGGGCAGAAATGCAAGTCTCTGCCTGCCCCCAGGACACACGCTAACATGGCCCCAGCCGTCCACGGCACCGCCTCAGCACCGTGGAACAGGAGTCGGGGCCTTTTCAAACAGCATCAAGCACATCTTAGGAAAGGGCCAGCATGTGCAGCAGAAATGTTCAACCGGGGATTTGGAGCGGGGAACTCAAACTTATCTCCAGCTCAGGTACCACCAAGACCAGCAGACACGAGTGGGAGCTGAGGCTCAAGTGGGTCCTATGACCTGAACCCAGAATGTGCCAAAAGTGAGCATTCCACACTCCCTTCATTTTATCCTTGAAAGATGGGAGAACCCAGGGAAAGTGAGGAGCATAAAAAAACTTGGTTTGGGGCGTCTGGGTAGCTCAGTTGGCTGTGTCCAACTCTTGATTTCAGCTCAGGTCATGATCTCAGGGTCCTGAGATTGAGCCCCGTTTAAGTAAGGCTCTGCACTGGGTGTGAAGCCTGCCTGAGATTCTCTCTCCCTCTCCCTCTGCCTACGCCCCACTGCACTCTTGCACCTGCTCTCCCTCCCCAAATAAATAAGTAAAATCTTTAAAAAATATATAACTTGAGGGATCCTGGGTGGCTCAGTCCTTAAGCGTCTGCCTTCAGCTCAGGTCATGATCCCAGGGTCCTGGGATCGAGCCCCACTTCGGGCTCCCTGCTCAGTGGGGAATCTGCTTCTCCCTCTCCCTCTGCCCCTCCCCCCTGCTTGTGCGCGCTCTCTCTCTCTCTCTCTCTCTCAAGTAAATAAATAAAATCTTTAAAAAAATAATAACTTGGTTAAGTTCAGGAAGATATCTTTAAACCTCAGAGGTGACAAATAAGACCCATCACACTCCAAATTCTACCAAGCCATGACATCTACCTCTGTGGCACACGCAAACCCCATGCCTGGAACCTTACCCATAACACAAAAAAAAGATTTAGAATAAACAAGAAATAAAAGGTATCTGAGCTTAAGACTTTCAAAAGTCTAAAATCCAGTCTTTGGGCTGATGCTTAGAAGGACAAGACAGCCTGCCCAGATGGTGCTGGGAACCAACATCGGAATCCCTGGCACAGAGACGCTGACAAGGGGGCAGAACCTGGAAGAGCCGCCAAGACAGGCGGTCAGGTAGTGCAGGCACCACATGCTGCCGTGCTCTGACCCCTGATTACGTGGTTACCCAGCAGGCACTGCCTTCCTGAAACATCAACCTTCTGACATCTTCCTGACAAGTTTCCCTTCCACATTCAAATCTTCTTGGTCTCTGTCTGGGGTTTTTTAACACTCTATCGCCTTCCTCGCTCATCCTTGCCTCAAAGCCACACCTTGTGCAGCCCTAGAAATACAATCTAGTGGCTCTCCTATCACTCTTTGTGAAAATATTTTCCCACCATTCGAGATCTTTCCATCAGGCTATTTTCTTTCCTGGTCTTCAAAAGAAAGATTCTGCTTGAAAAAATAAACTCAGCTCAACGTCTACTGTGACTCAGATTTTCAGGGAATAGGATGAGCAAGAGAAATGCATGCAATTTAAATAGAAAAATCAAATGGAGTCAAGAATGTGGTAACTTATTAATCAGAGATGAAAAGAAAGCAAACTAAAGAGCAAGCAGCTTCTGAGCTGTTAGAACTAGTTTGTTTTGTTTTTGTTTTTTAAGACATCTGCATAGAAATACTGACTTTAAAAAGAAGTTCTTGGGGCTCCTGGGTGGTTCAGTCTTTAAGCGTCTGCCTTTGGCTCAGGTCATGATCCCAGGGTCCTGGGATCAAGCCCCACATCGGGCTCCCTGTTCAGCGGAGAGCCTGCTTCTCCCTCTCCCACTCCCCCTGCTTGTGTTCCCTCTCTCGCTGTGTCTCTCTCTCTGTCAAATAAATAAATAAAATCTTAAAGAAAAAAAAAGTTCTTCAAATGCACTGAAAACTAAGAAATACCTGGGAACCAAAACATTTATCCTAAAACCAAAGGTCAAACTCAAAGCCTGTGTTCATTACCATTCTACCAAGAAACAATCTGAATGCTGATCATGACAACAAAAAATGTTAGCGCTTTGGGAGAAAGACTGTAAGCAGTGATCTGATTGAACCATTCCTGTTAAAGGACTGTCATTTTTTAAATAATTAGTGAGAGCCTCCTACATGCCAAGCACTATGGCAGAGGTTACAAAGCAAAAACCAGGACTACAGTTTGTGTCTATTTCCCAAAATAAGTGAAAATGCAAGAATGATTCAAGGACATTAGATTGATCATCTTGATTTCACAAAATTCCTAATTAGCTTCTCAACAGATTCTGAAAAGACTGAATAAAAATCAACACCGATGTGGAGAAAGGGGAGCCCTCCTACCCTGTTGGTGGGAATGTAAGCTGCTGCAGCCACTCCGGAAAAGTGTGGAGGTGCCTCAAGATGTTAAGAATAGAGTTACCCTACGACCCAGCAATTGCACTAATAGGTATTTACCCCAAAGATACAGATGTAGTGAAAAGAAGGGCCATATGCACCCCAATGTTCATAACAGCAATGGCCACAATAGCCAAACTGTGGAAGGAGCCGAGATGCCCTTCAACAGGTGAATGGATAAAGAAGATGTGGTCCATATATACAATGGAATACTACTCAGCCATCAGAAAGGATGAATACCCAGCTTTTACATCAACATGGATGGGACTGGAGGAGATTATGTTAAGTGAAATAAGTCAAGCAGAGAAAGAATTATCATATGCTTTCACTCATATGTGGAACATAAGCAATAGCACGGAGGACCATAGGGGAAGGGAGGGAAATCTCAAGGGGGAGAAATCAGAGAGGGAGACAAACCATGAGAGACTATGGACCCCAGGAAACAAACTGAGGGTTTCAGAGGGGAGGAGGTAACAGGGTGATGGGTATTGAGGAGAGCACATGCTGTGATGAGCACTAGGTGTTATACGTAACTAATGAATCACTGAACACTACATCAAAAACTAATTATGTACTATACAGTGGCTAACTGAACATAAATAAATAAAAAATTAAACACCCCTTCCTAAAAACTGCAGCTCATCATTTACAATAGGGTAAAACTGTTCAAGAGTAGAAGAATGATTACCATACTTTGCACTGGAAAAAAAAAAGCCTCTAGGTGATAGTAAAGAAAACTATACAGCAAGATTTAAAAATGGAAAGAACTCCACTCTAATGGGAAGCATAACAAAATCAGAGGACTAAATTTTATCTGCGGTGTGAACAGAGCTTTGTAAATTATATGCACACCTGATGACAACGAGGACCAAAAGGAAACAAGGTACTGAAGAGATTTATTTGAATGGTATGAGAGCAGCTAAATTTTTCATTTTGACAACCATTAAATTACATTAAGATATTCTTTAGGAATTAAGTTCTATCAAAGAAGACTAGACAGAGTGGGAGGGCAAGAATGAAAGAGGCACGAAAGACGCTAACTGACTTTCTAAAACCCCAGATGCCACCGGCTGTGAAGCTGTGGCTCGAGAAGAGAAGGGTGACTTTGCCGAGCGGAGCGCCCCTGAACCTGAACCCGGGAGAGAGTGCCACCTGGGAATCTGTCTAACCTGCCCAACAGGTTATTCCTCTCAGGCCAGTCCTTCCGGCCCTCTCCTCCCTGCAACTCTCAGTTCGGGCTGGTTTCACCCGCTGTATAAACACCACACACGGAGCAGCCCAGCCCACCACCAGGCAGGATGGGGAAGTAAGCAGTGAGCGCGGTGACCTGGACACAGAAAGTGACTTTAACACATGAGCTGCTTTCGACCCCGAGGGCCGTCGGGCGCGTGCACACGTGCGCCACCCCCCCCCCCCCCCCCGCCCCTTACCTGTTGAAGCATCTCTTCAGCGGCATTGAGTTTCACCTGGTGTCCTTCCAGACACACTTCCAGGTCCCGAATCTTCTCTCCCTGGGCTTCCACTTGGTCTGTGAGGACACTCACCTGTCCCAAGAAATAAAGCAACGGTGGAGGCGCAGAGACGGCTCACTTGGAGCCGTGAAACCACGCTGCCGATCCTTACGTAAAGATGGCTTTCCTTTCTGGCAGGTGGCGGGGGCGGAGCGGGGGCTGGGAAGCGAGGGTCCCGGATGCAGAAAACTCCAGCTGCCGTCTTACCTCGCCCCTGCCTGACTGACGTTGCCGCGTTTCCCCGCTCTTGCCGCACTGGAGGGAGAACCCCCAGCGGGCACGAGCGCTGCCTCGGGGCTGGGTCCTGCTCCCGAGTCCTCTCACAGGGCTCACGCACAGTCTGGCCCTCCAGGCGTATCTCGGCTGGCCTGCCAGGGCTCCTGCCACCTCACCTCGTGTGCGAGAGCAATCCCAACTCCTCGGGAGACTAACCAATGACCTTACCTCTCTCACTGGGGTGTGATGACTGCTCACCTATCAGGCGAGGCTTCTGAAGCAATTAAGGAATGTGGGATGTGAAGGGCATGTGTTGGCACTGACAAAACTTGGCTCCGGGAAGGTGTTTGTGCCTCACAGGCCAAAACATGACTCTAAGTCATAACACACACCAGCCACCCGCACATGCAGTGGCAGGAAAGCCCTCTACCTAAAAAAATCACGGAGAGATCTGTTGGAATTAATAAAAATCCATTTATAGCAAGTCATTTAAGTTATGCCCTTAATACATGCTGAGAGGATTTTCATAGCCTGCTCTCGTAGCAAACTGCCCCCCGGATCCTCCTTTTTATTAAAAAGGCGCCTTAGAACAGGGAGATGAAGAAAGAGAATGGGTGGCCTCTCCAAATAGAGAAATCAGTGACTGGCAAATTGAGATCCTTTAGACACTATGGGTTCTTAACCAATGGTGGAGTCGTGGCCATTTACATATAGATTACCTTAAGTGATTTCTCAGTGTAAAGGAATGATAGCTGGAGCATAAAGGAGTTAGTGTGAATTCACTTCTGAGCGTTTAAATAGACTATCAATCATAAAGCTCCCTTTACAGAGGAAAAAGTCTAAATTAATACTGCTACTTTCAGCTTTTCATTTTTATATTTCCACATGATTAAAGAATGACTGGAACATATTCCTGGCGTTGGTACGTAGTGTGCTAATATTTCACTTACAGTCCCCAAAACAGGCGCCTTCTGTCAATTAGGCCCATCTCAAACACAAACCTTTGTGGTGGTGTTTTCAATCCTCATGATCCAACATTACCAGCAGTCCTGGCCTTTTATAGCTACCAACCCTACCTTCAAAAGGGTAGGATTCTAGGGGGTGGCCTTTCAAAGCTCCCTGGGTTCCAGAGTTTCTGTTTGGGAAGGATGTGTGATGGTTAATCTGATTATGAGGATTAACACATATCGTCTGCACCACGCCTCAGAGTCATGCGCGGGAGGTACCCAGAGGAATAATCTGCGGTCTCTTGCACTCCATAGCCTGTCACTCGGCTGTGCACAAGACTCAGGATACACAGGGCTACAGCATCCTTACAAACTTGAATACTCACTAGAAGGACCATGGAGAGGCCCAGAATATTGGGACAAATGTATAAAGATCCTAGAATGTGACCTTTATTCAATAAAAACAAATACTTTTTGAGTCCCTTTTCATGCTAGGCATAATTTTAGGCATTGGAGGGAATATAGAAGTGGTAAAAAAGGAGGAGGTGAAAAGCCTTACCTTAAAAATTACATTCCCATGAAGACAGAAAAGATTTTGGTTTAAGTATTCATGCTACCAAAGTGAGCACAGAAGATTAGGGGTTTATTTTTAACTTACTCTGAAAACAAAGTATTTTGTCATGTGTGATTTGCCTTGCTCCTCTACAAGTAGACCCAGGAAAACATTCTGGGCCAAGTGCTTCAATTAATTCACTCTGGCTGAGCTGCCTTGTAAGTTAAGGAAGAGGCTCTACCAGGTGAGGGCTAACTAGCTCGATGGGGTCACCACAAATCACAGTGATCACCTAAGAGCAGCTCTGAAAGTCTGTTCACAAGCTCCTGGAATAGATACCACTAGGATCCACTTCTGACTTCTGTGATAAGCAGCTTCCTAATTGTGTTAGGATTATTGCAATAAGGATTATTCAAGACTCAGAAATTAAAACTGTGAATGTCAAAGAGAACATTATCACATAGGACTTGCTTATTAAATTCCTTTAAACAGGTAAGTGTTAGTTCTGCCATGAAGGTTCCTGGTTCAAAAGTCTGCGAGATCACTGTTACTGCAAAATTTTAAACTGGACACTCTGATTAATCATGTCATTAGGATGGACTTTCAAATTACTCATTCCTCAAAATATGTGCGATATAATGTGCTATGTAACCCGGCCCCTCCTACCTCTCTGAAGGCAGTTCCCCACCAGACTTCTTCACGGTCATAAATTCCAGCCACACAGACCCTTGCTTGCTTCTTCCTATACACGAAGCACACTCCTCGCTAGGGTGTGTGCTGGACCAACTACCTCCTCTGTCTGGAATGTGCTTCTCCAGGCATCCGCGGGGCTCCCTCCCTAGCTTCCTTCAGGACTCCCCCCTCTCAGGGAGGTCTTCTCTGACTACACAATCCTTACCTTGCTTTATTTTTCTCCACAGTATTTATCACTGCCAGAAACATTTTATGTATTGATTTACTGTACACACATGTACACATGTACACAGACACACACACACACATACACACACACAAGCCCTATTAAGAACAGGGAGTTTGTTTATTTTCATCACCGCTGCAACCCTAGCACCTAAAACCAGTGTCTGCCAAGTTGTGGGCACTCAAATCTTTTTTCATGAACAAACTAATGGAGAAAAAAGTCCCTGAAGATGCAAAATTATATAACTATATATTTGGTCTGAGCTTAAATTTTTTAAAAACAGGGGCAGGACAGGAAAAAAAAAGGTCTAGGAAGAAAGGTCAAAATGTTAAACTCTTTTTGACTTTCCAAAGTTCCTGAAATAATCACTTACTACTCTTAGATTTGTAAAAAGGTAAAATAGAAGGAAAAAAGCCAAACATACGGCAGCCTTTTCATTCCAGGGCTCTAAGCTAAAGCCCACAGTCTGCGGAGGGTTGTAGAACCCTACCTGTCCCCTCTTCTGTTTCACTACCAGTCTGGTCTGCCACTCTTCAAAAGCTTTTTAATGAGCCAGGATTGGAATAGTCATCTTCTCAGTCTCCAAATCAATAATCACAGTGTCTGTTACATACCAGACAGCAAACAAATGCTTGATGTACGCATCTGAGAGCTAAAACAGCAAAGAACCCCTATCACAACGACACGCCTCACATAAGAAGGCTCAACACTATGCCCTGCCAAGCAACATGAGTTTTCAGAACAGAAAATGTTCCTTTGACTATCTTTCTCCATAAAAAGTTTTGGAGTTCCTCTCTTTGAGGAGAGACAGTCATTCAAGACTCATTATCCCCTATTACCAGCTCCAGGGGATTTGGCCTCAAAGGGATCAGTCTAGATCCAGCTCCAGATGATTTGGGCCTGATCCAGTTAGAATCCACCCTATGTCCATATCACTCATGGCTGTTTTATTAGAGACAGGAAGACACATCTTATCTCCCTTCCAAGGCTTCTGGGCTCCTAGAGGACAGGGCCTCATTCATCAGCCTGGTCACAGAGCTTCCAGTGTAGAGAAGAAGTGGGTACTCAGCAGTACAAGATGAATAAATGAATGCATTCACAGCCCCAAGGCCAAGTCCAGTTAAACTGTGGCTTCAGTTCTTTTCTGCTTTGTTTCAGGAACTGAGTCTTTTTAAAAACATACACTTTCGGAACAGAATAAATCCAACAGAGAAAACCTCTTGTGCCTCCCTCCCACTTAGGGTACCTACAGAGTTGTAGGTAACAGGATAAGCTCTTTCCCACGAAAGTGGACCCACCTGTAAAATGAGGGACTCCTTATCTCCTTCTAGACGTGCCAAGCGTTCCTGGTACGTTTCATTACTAGCAGCACCTTGGTGATTTACCTGAGACTGAAAGGGGGGAAAAAAAAGTATACACTTAAAAGGCTGGAAAAACATCTTACCAACTTCCAAATGAAGGATGCAATTTGTGAGGACAGTTTCGCTGGTTGCATGTGCAAAACCACCCACCTAAACAGGAAACCACAGGATTTCAAAACTACTATGAGGAGGACCACTGACAGGTGTGCCTTGAAAGCTGGCCAAACCACCCCCTGGATGACCTCACCCTTGGCCGGGAAGGCCTCGATGGAACTCCAGACCCAGTGGTGCTTGGCTTGACTGGGCATGTCGGGTCTGGTGCAGGCAGAGGCACAGCCTGCCAGAGGTACCAACGGCAGGGAGTCTACTCTTTGAGGAGGCCAGGGAGCTAGTACCAGTCACCAAGGAACTATGTGGGAACGAGTCCCGCACAGACCTCGGTCTCTCCTAACTCTCACGTGAGGGTTCTCCAGAGCCAAGGTACTCCTTACAGCACGGAGGTCCATCTTGAGCGCCGCGGGGAGCACAGAGGATGGGGGACACCAGCTGCAAGGCCCTTCATCCACTCACACATCCCTTCCAGGGGCGGCCAGTCCCTCCCCTCCACTAGGGCTCCAGCCTAATGGCAGCCAGGCTGGCATCCTGTGTGCTTGCTTCTCTCAGCTCTAACACTGCAGGAAAAGGTGAAACACCCTGAGAAGACCCCATGTGACAGTCAGAGGGACCTCAAAGAGCTAACAGGAAACAAAGTATCCAGAAAGTGGAAAACAGCAGAGGGAGAAGATGTGAATTGGCAGACGGGAGGCAGAATTTATAAAATGCTTGAGCAAGAGACAGGAGCCTGCAGGCACTTTTCAGGTGTGCCTGACCTGGTTGTAGGCAGGGAGGAGGGAGAGAGGTGGCTGCTAATGGGACTGAATTGGCCCCATGCCATCAATACTCCCTTCCTCCCGGCTTAATGGAAGGCCGAAACCCAGAGGCCCAGAGTAGGCCATTCAGGGGTTTGGCAGCCTGAAAAAGCAGATCTTATTGCTAAATGGGTAAGTGACAATCATCATAATCCGGGCTGGTCCAAAGGAGTAAATGCTCCGAGGTTTATGAGGCAGTATCCTCCATTCCAAAGGTAAGTCATAGTTGTGCAAAGGAGTGGGTCAGAGAGGAACCCAGACACAGAGTCCCGGAGGTGGCTCCCTTCTCCTGAGCCCGTTTCCCCACGTTCTGACCTTCAGGATGGGCTTGCCAACCCCCCCTCCATGAAGAAGGGGCACCTCCTTCCTTCCCTTGTCCCACCCCTTCCCCAGTGCACACCAGGTAAGGGCAGGGGACAGAGTCAGGCTCAGTCCTGGAACAGACACAGGGACCAAGAAACAGGGACAGCATTCAAGGCCTGGAGTGTCACCTGTGAGAGAAGCACCTGCTGTTGAAGGTGCAGGGAGAGGCCAGCCCGGGGGCCGGTTCCTAGGGCGGCTGTACCAGGCCTAGGCTCTAGGCTCACCAGGCCACAGTGCCCACTACCGCCCCACTGCCCTTGGCTCCAGCCGCTCTCTAGTCTGCATCTTGTTCATCGTTATGCAAGCTCTTTCATACCCTAGACAAAGGGCCTTCACAATCACAAATGCCTTCTTTGTGGGGAGGGCAGTTTATTGTTGTGACATTAATTCTGCTCCTCACATGGTCAAACTCCGACGAGTACGCAAGGATATAATTACCACCCATGTTTTCTCAGACCCTCAAAAGAGAGGAAAATCACTGCTAACAGCAGGTCAAGTGCTTCTCTGTGGAGTAACTCACACGGTGGTGAGGAAAGGACCCAGGCCCCCACAGACAGCTGTGCGTGTCTGGCCCCAGGACCACAGTCAGCATGTGTAAGGGGCCGCCCAGCACTGCCAGCTGCCGCTTCTCCTCAGGAAGTCAAGGAGAGAAGACCTAAGGGAAGACTCCCTCCTCAAGACTCCAGCAAGCCACCACACCCCTGTGCCTCAGGCAAAGGGAGGACAGTACGTTCCTCATGTTACAGATCTACCCATACAATCACCCAGAGAAACAGCTATTTTTACTAACTGACCCAAAACTGAGTTGATGTCCTAAGATCAGTTAATACACAAAATGCATGCCATAGAGTCTGTAACAGATGCTAGACCATAGTTAAAAAAATAATAATAAAAAAAATAAATCTGGATCCACTCTAGCAACCAGGGGAAAAAGCAAAGCACAGTGAATTACAAGATGCCCAGATCAGTATGCTGAATAAAGTCAAACTGACTGCCTAGGAGAAACATAACTATTCCCACAGAAAGGAGAGACTTCAGAGTTTTCACAGAGAGACTCTATGCAATGGGGTAAACATCCAACAGCCATGATGCTATCCTCACAGGAAACAGAGCCCAGCAGAACTCCCTGCTTTCTTGGGATGCCCTCTAAACAGGTCAAAGGTTAATGGATCACATGGGCCAAAGGCAAAAGAAATTCAACCCATTGTGGCCCAAGCAAAGTCCTGTAGACATACAGCAAGCATTTATATAGGGCCCAACATTGCCAGGTACTGTTTAGAGCACTTTGCATGCCTTAACTCTTTTAATACTTCCCATAATCCTATGATAGGAGTACTACTTTGATTCCATTTTGCAGATAAGGGAACCGAGGCACAAAGTGTATGAACAAGGCATAAAATGGATATTTTGCCTAAGTGACTATGTAGTAAATTAGTAAGTTTTCTGTTACAGCTTAATTGAGGAGATCAAGTACAAATTTTGTTTTATATATTGGGATTGTATGAAAATTCACTTAAAATAAGGTTTGAAAACACTGTCTGAACCTAAATGCCCATTAATAAAGGAGTGGCTAAATAAACTATGGTTCATCCACATTACGGACAATTTGTGGCATTTCCATAACATGAAGTTGATATTTATGAACTGTCACAAAAATGTAAGACATATTGGATAGTGAAAATAGCAAGATCCAAAGAATCATATAGAGTGACATCAGAAAACAATACTATGGGACTCTGTGAGTATATGACATATGCGTGAAAATAAACTGACCCAGTGTCTAGAAGGCTACACAGCAACCCGTAACAGTGCTCTTTTCTGGGGAAGTGTCTGGGCTATGGAAAGCTGGGGGTGGGAGGTTCGGTCAAGGTGGGCTTTTATTTCAACCATAACCATTTTTGTAAGAAGCTCAAATATTTTCTTGAAGAAATAAAAAACATTTTAAAATCTAGAAGCACTGTTGGGAGTACCTACAGTGATGCTTCCCGGTACTTCCTCCCGCCCACAGCAGCCCTGAGGGACATACCCTCTCCCAGCAGGCACCCTTGTCCATAGGATGGCGTGCTCCTGGCAGAAAGGCACCTCCCTTGCCCCAAATCACTGTTTGAGAGTAACAGAGCACCTTCCCCTCTCGTTCAGTCTACCAAAATCACCACTGTTCTCTAGCAAGCTTTCGAGAGGTATTGAACAGCAGTGAAATGGAGACAATGTCCCGAACACAAGTCTGCAGTATCGCCATCCTATGCTTTTCCTGACACACTGAGCCAGGTCTTCTCAATCTAGATCAGATTGGTACCTTCAAAACTGTAGTCCCTTAGGAAGGCACAGACCAGGATAAAACACCATCTCCACTGAGCACAGAGCCAAGAAGAGGATTATCTTAGAATTATCTTATTGAATGCCAATACTCAACAGCCGAAGGTGAGGATTTCATTAGGGCAGAAAAGGCATGTGGTTATGAAAATGTCATTCCAACTACTCAGAAACATGTTTAAAAAGAGCTGAGATCCAGCTCGGTTTTGTTCTACTTTAAAAAGAGCTTGTTGGTCCAAGGGTATACTGGCTTCCCTAATTCTAACAGTGAAATTGCAATAGAAGGCTCAGATCAATTTGGAGACTGTCCATTGGGATCCCCGAGTGACTCAGGTTTGGGAGTCTCTGAAATTCTTGCCTAGGAGGTAAATCAGTGATAGAGTAGCCCAGCTCTCCATGCATAAGGTCAGACTGAGAGACCCAAGCTGACATTCTACTAAGGGAAGAGAGTCAAGTCAAATTCTGAAGGGTGCTACATGCTGAATTTCTATTCCTTCACACTCTAGCATGGCAGGTGAATTTAAATAAAGTTCTACCCTGTTCTACTCTTTCAAAGATGCTCATCCCACTGATGAGTAAAAATGACCTCTTTCTATTTATATTCAACTAATGAGGTTAGCTCCAAGGCTAGACCTGTCAAAATAGATTACTGATGTACTAGGTGGGATATGCATCTATCTTATGTTAACTCTTCTGTTTTGATGGTTAGTTCTACAGACGTGACAGAAGAAAAATGGGGGTGCCTGGGTGGCTCAGTTGGTTGGGCGGCTGCCTTCGGCTCGGGTCATGATCCTGGAGTCCCTGGATCGAGTCCCGCATCGGGCTCCCTGCTCGGCGGGGATTCTGCTTCTCCCTCTGACACTAACCCCGCTCATGTGCTCTCTCTCATTCTCTCTCTCTCAAATGAATGAATAAAATCTTTTAAAAAAAAGAAAGAAAAATGGATCTTCTCATTTTTTTCTATGGTCAAAGCTGTTCCTCAATCTATAACCAAGGTCAGTTACCTGATATATTGTGTGGGACCAAGAGATACTGTGTGGAACCAAAGGATCTGTGTGCTCTACGGAGGTAGAATGGCAACTACAGATGGACATTTCCATGTCCTCTTGCATTTTGACCGAAAAATGCCACAGTGGAACATGCTTCCTCCCTCGTATCACAGAAATGAATAGATGGGGAGGTCTTCTTGTACGTATGTTGTCACTAACTGGGAAACTTCAGCCAAGATTATTGAAGCCAAACCACCTTTGCCTTTATCAAAGCTTTGCTCTCAAGAATCTGGGCAATCCATGCTCTAAAACCCAAAACTCTCCAAGGCAAATAGAAGACACAATCCATAACGGTCAGATCAAGGTCTTCCTGAGGCCTCGACAGTGATGTTTTTGAGAGTCCTCAGGAACAGAGAAAACACAGCACCTCGACTCTTGCAAGGTTATGGATTTCTAGAAGACCCCAAATGCTATTGCTGCTGGGGCTGGGTAAGCCTAATATACAGCTCCAGCAACTGACAGTCTAAGGTGGGGCTATTTTCTAAGCCATTCTTAAGTGGAAAAGAGAGGCTTTAGGATGATGTAGCAGCCATGCAGGGTGTTCTATTGTTGGGGTCATGGAGTTGGTCATGAGACTTAATCAGCCTTAGTGATTAGGAGAACAAGGAGAGGATGGAGAGAGGACTGTTTGTGTCCAAGAAGGAGAGCACTGGCCAGCAAGATTCCAGCATGGATAGTCTCTACAGAAAGGGTGGTTTGGGCCAAACAAAGACACCAGCCTAATGTAGACCGAGTCCTGCCTCCACCTCTCCCACAGGTCTACCTGAGAGACCCAAGCTGGTAGGTCTACCTTACCTTACTTATCAAGAGTGAATAAGGATTTCACTCTTGATAAGTTCCTCAAGCACTGAGAGCTGAATGCCAGCAGATTCAAGAAATAAAGTAGGCTTTCCATATCTTGGGGGACACTGAATTTTAATTAGGTATGAGATTATCCAAGGACATTTAAGGCCCAAAAAAGAACTATCATTAGTTGTAAAAACAAAACAAAACAAAAAACCTCCAGACTAGTCAATTTTCCCCTTACTTTCTTGAAAGCTCAGTGGGAGGGAAAAAAATGAAGACCAATACAGAAAATTCTTCTGAACCCTGGAATCTCCTGTCTGTCTGTCCAGAATAGGCTGGATCATCACCTTTACTGTAACCACATGGCACAAATGATGGCTGCCACTTCTTAGAGATATTCTCACCCCTCCCAGCCACCGGATCCAAGTGTGGATGGTTGGATCCTTCCTCTGAAATTTTAAACTTGGGAATAGAAAATGATAGTGGTTGTGCTAGAAAGTTCTCAGGTTTGTCAGTAGCCATGTCCTCGTTCATGTGGAAGACGTGGGTTTGCAGCAGGAGTCAGCTAAGAAGCCAACATGCACAGGAACACAAAACAAAAGCCAAGAAAGAGACTGGTGGCATTCTCATCTCTCAGAAATATATTTCTGCCCTTCCTGTTGGTTCCTTCTTAACCTGCACTGGTTCAAACTGAGTTTCTGTTGCTTACAACCAAAGCCCTGGCCAATGCATTTGTCTCAAAGGGTGATAAATCAATTGACCGAAATTTACTCCTCTGGAAACAAGAAAGAATTCCTGCTATCTGGAGAGGATACTAAGTTACAAAGAAATTCTGCCTACTGTTGATTTCTTGAACTGGCAGTTGAAGAAAGAATGGTCAGTTCTGAGCCAACTATAGTTAAAATCAGGATCCTCATCGAGGGCCAACAGGGATCTATTCTGTGGCACAGAGCATGTCTGTGTGGGATGTACTGGGATAAAAATGGCACCCAGTCTCATTCATGTGTGAAAGGGAGGACTCCCTATCCACCATCTGTTGGCCTCCACGATTTCCCATGTAGAGCAAGAAGGCTAAGGCAGGGGATGTTACAAAATGCAAACAGGCCCATGGGTATCCACTAGGCACGTATGGTGGGGCATGGATGGGGGGGGGGGAGAGAAAAATAAGTGAAAACACAACAATAAACAGGAAGGTAAAGTAGGGCTAAAAGGATGAATGGGAAAAGAATAAATGAAGGGTGATAAGAACCTGAAACCACCTAACCGCCATTTAAGAAGTTATGTTGAAAGACTGGCATGTCCTACACAGCTGGACAAATGCAAAGTCTGGGAGCCAGGAGGCCAGGAGCTGCAGGTCCCCTGTACTCACCCTTTGCCCAGCTGGAATCCAAGGCAGGGGATCCCTGGAGACTTTGCTGTGGGGCTTCCATATGCACGTACAGAATTCCTACAGCCTCCTCCTACACAGGCAGGACCTCTGCAAAAGGACAACTAGGAATGGCTAAGAGGCAGGGCTGCACTAACCATGTGTGATCTCAGGTAGGTCCCCTCATTTCGGGTCTTCCCAGCCTTTAAATGGAGAAAGTTCTACCTCACAGAGCAATCAATGCAGAGGATCAGTTAGGTCATTTAACACAAAAATGTATGGGAATACAAGTACAGAATGTTCTTTATAGAGGGATGCTCTACTATTTCCAGTTTTTGAATGATCATGGAAATATGGCAATCATTTAAAAGGTATTGCTGAAGCTAAAAGACCAAAGTACAGTTAGAAGCAGTTCCTCCCTTGTAGTGACAGTTTTAATTAACTCATTCTTTTTGTGCAAGAGAACAAAAAGGCAATGTTTTTGATCGGGACACCTATGAAATATCTGTAAAGATCTGTACAAACAGCCCAAGGGAACAATAACCAAAATACTTTCAGGCTGGGAAGAAAAAAAAATGCCTAAGTGACAACGTAGAACCTACTGCTAGCTAAGGGCTCTGGAATCATGCTTATGGAGTAAACAGCTGAGGACATGTTCATTTTTTCCATTGTCCCTGAAAAGATGCCCATGTTTTGAGTCAGATGTACAGGACCACAATTTTTCTCCTGGTGAGCATTCTACTACATGCTCTAAGTAATATGTGCTACATACATTATAAATGAGCACAATGAGAATTTCAATAGCTAATTAACAACCAATCATAAAAACTCGAACTTTTTATTTCTGTTCCAATCTGGAAGTCAGGTCCAACTTAAGTTAAATGTGAGCGTGCCAGCCACATCACCCCTGGCAGCTTCCTCAGAGCCATCACCCTCTGACTCTGGTGGCTGCTTAGATTCCATCATGCTTGCTCACTCTTGGCCTGGCCGCTCCATTGTAGCTTGGCCAAGGGATAGCCATGTTAGGTCTCTGTGGAGTTCTGGCTGGAGTGCTTCATGCCACGGCCGGGAGCCATGCAGAATCCCCAGGAGGGTTCTTTCACAGCCTGGCTAGCCTCTGCCAGGAGAGCACACCCTCCGCACATGCTCTGGTCTACTCTCAGGGACACGGGGTGGGCCACTTCTGCAGCATTCCCCTGACCGGTACATACTAGGGGACCTCCTGTCAGCACCTCACTTCTCTGAACGTGGGGAAAGGGCTGGTTCCAGAACAGTCAAGTGGGGCAAACAAGAGGTCACATGGGGGTATCATTTGGTATGCAAGCAGTGGGTGTGGGAAAATCCTAAGGCAGTCAGCTCCCCAGTGTGACAGCTCTAGCCATCGTGGTGTTATTCAGAACCAATAGCTACTTCTCAGAGATGCTGCATTGGGGTCCAAAATACATCTGCCCTCCCTTGTCTGACAGTGAGATCTATAGTCTTCACCAGGTAAGGGCCTATTTCCTTCAGTGCTTCTAAGAAGCTGTGAATTCCAGTTCCCTCAGGATCCTGGCCACAGTTCATATACTGTCCCAACTGGTCAGATCATTTTACAGGATGGTCCCTTGCTTGTAAATACATGGAGATTTTGAACAATGTGCTGGGTAAGCCCTGGTCTTAGATAAGTCTTGGGATGGCTCCCCCTTCTTTAGTCATTAAAAACATAGATGACACGTGTTTTTAGCTGAATAAGAAAACAAGAGAAAATGTGCAGTATTTCCAGGCTGCCTGGTCAAGGGGATTTTATCAAATCCAGAAAACCAATTTCAAGTGAGCCATGGCTGCCAGCCACAGGGGAGACATCAGAGTCTCTAAGGCTAGACTTCAAGATCAGAAGTGCCACTCACATACCAAACTTCTCAGAAACTTGAAAAAATGCAGACCTTAAAATAAGGGGACTAAATAAATAAATAAATAAATAAATAAATAAATAAATAAATAAATAA